>NW_020172672.1:591595-638814 GCF_003031525.2 Neophocaena asiaeorientalis asiaeorientalis | reverse complement strand
CTGGGGGTGGAGGTTTTGGGTGTGGTTTTTTTTTTTTTTTTTTTTTTGCTGTTGAAGATAACAGTTCGTACATATTGGGGAGACTAACTCAGCCTGCTTCATTGTCCTGGTCATAAGTCGCTTAGTCCTTCCTCAGAAGCTATCGGTCATTTGTGGGCCAGATAAACTCTATCACAGTTGACTTTCCAGCCCTTGCTCAGAACACAAAGACAAACAAGCTACTCAGGCTTGAGCAACCCTGAAGGTTCTCTCAATCCCACAGAACCACCTACCAACGTAAAAAGATAGCTGTGTTCAACTTATTTCCTCACAGATGTGTTCTTTCAGACAAAACGGGGTCCCTTAACTGGTTCCCCTTTGACTTGGTCATCTTTTCAACAGAGGAGGCAAGATTACTCTAATAGCTGTGGAAGCTTGGAATTAGCAAGGGTGAAGCAGTAAAGACAACTGGGAGCATGCATTCTGGTCTGAATCATCCATCATTTGGAATCATCTTCCATGTTTCTTATTTTCAGTGTCGCTGTTCTGCTCCGTTAGAGTAGATAATTGTGAGGGGAATAGCACAAAGGCCCAGGGCTCCCCTCATGCCAAGTAGTTTACACTGTGCTTGGCCTGGCCAGAGGAGAGCACTGAGCAAACTCCCAGTAGAGAATCTGGGGCAAAATCTAGGTCACTGGTTCCCAGTTCAGCTCAACTTCAAGAAACCCAAGCTGCCACATGGTGGTGGTGGGGTGTGTGTGTGTCTTAGACACCTCCAGTTTCCATATCGCTGGTACTTTAGCCCAGAGGAAGCCAGAAGGGAAATGTGCTCCGAGGTGGAAGGGCGGGTGCTTCAGGACTGGGAAGCTGGGCCTAGGTGGGGCAGATCAGTGGTCATCTCCCATGCCAACACCCCCTTCTCATCTTAGTGACCCCATGCATATCTTCAGCGGCCTTTGACTTATGAGGTCAAGAACGAAGAAATTCTCATTTCAAGGCAAAGTCTAAGACCCTCTTGCTATCCGCTGAGGCCCCGAGGCTTCTGGAAGAGGCCAGTAGAGAATGAGTTCAAGGGGAATGTCATGGGAATGCATATGATGGTTAAACCGTGCAAAGAAGTAAGAGAAATTAAAAGTAGGTGGGGAAGAACACTAACTCACTCTCAGTTTAATGGGGTTTCTGGGAGAGGAGATTGTAGTCTCTGATGCATATGACAAGTCCTGGAACCAGCTCTCTAAAGAGAGTGGGGCTGGGGAGCTGCGCCAATCACAAGATTCCCCTTAGGCAACATGTTTGTCCCGCCTCCAAAAGGCCGTCTTTCCTTCCTTCTCAGCTGCTCTACTGTGTCGCCAGACGCCCCTGCCCAGTCTGACAGTCCCACGTCCATAAATAAAGCACCCCAGTGAGCCTTTCTTTTCCCAAGCTGCTGAGGGGTCTTCTGGGGGTTGGAAAGGATTCTTTCTGGGCCGTTCCAGCCCTGGCTGATGAGCTCAGCTGTCTCCTCTTCTAGGAAAGCAGGCAGGGCTTCTAGGAAAGATTCGCTGCAACAGGACGTGGCTGCCTTCCACCACCTTCCCCTTCTTTCTTCCAAGGCAGAGACTGAGGTTGGGGAAGTTTATAGAGAGGATGCTGGGAATATATCAATAGTCCTCTCCTGGGTGATTGAGAAGCTGTGCAAAGGCAGCGGGAATCTCTCTTCATGCCCATAATTGGACAACAGTGGTGACACTATAAATGCCAGCCCAGAGAAACGCCCCACTTCCATCCAGCCCAGGTGGTAGGCGCCTGCTTCTTGGCCTCTGGTGACTGAGAAGGAAGAGCCCAATGCCTGTTTGCCAACCTGTTGCACTAAGGATGTGAATTCCCTCTCTGTCCCATCAGATTTCATCTCTCCCTCTCTTTGAAGCCTGCAGGAACAGTTTCTAATTGGCTCCTTCTACAGTTTTTTTCTCTCTGCCGCTGGGACAACTTGGCTCTTATCTGGAGCCTCAGCCTGCCTCAGCCTCAAGGATCCAAAGTGATCACAGGCTGATGAGAGCTTCAGAGCCAACCATGGGCCAGGCTGTGTTCTAAGGGCGTCTCATGTATTAGCTCATTGAGTTCTCACAGCAACTCTATGAGGTGGGCACTGTTATTACCCCCATTTTCCAGATGAGAATAGTGAGGCCCAGAGAGGTGCCCAAGGTCACACAGCTGAAGAATAGAAGAGTGAGGATTTGAACGTGGCAGCTTGGCTCTGGAGTTCTGCTCTTTAAGGCCCCACCGCGGGAAGAATAAAATGGCTCTGGTTCTCTCTGTCCTGCTGCTGGTCCAGATCTGACCTTGGACCTCAGTCTGACAGCGGGATTCTGTCTTTCTCCTGTGCTTGGGTCCCTGCTTTGGAGACCTCCTGGTATGTTCAGTTCTCTAGGATACCTTAGGATGCCCTATTTTTACCATCCCCCATTTCAAGTTCTGGAATTCCACCCCGAGCCCAATCTGCTGGTCACGGCCATGGACCTTGCTGATACCCAGAGGATAAGATCAATGTCTTATTCAACTCTGGTGCAGTGCCTAACACACAAGAGGTGTTCAATTTACATTTGCAGAAGCAAATCAATGTCAAAATGCTCTGTGCCTCAGTTTCCCCCCTGTACAGTGAGATAATAGCAAACAGAGTTTTGTGGCAATGAATTAAGTGAATCTATATAAAGCACTTGGAACAGTATCTGGCACATGGCAAGTACACTGTAAAGGTAGGCAATTGTTATTATCAGTGTAGATATTGTCACTACTCTATACAGGTGGACGAGCATCCTGGTGAAGGCTTTGGGCTCTAGGTCAGAAGCCAGGATTCTCATCCGGGTTCTGCCACTTCTCAGATCCATGACGGTTGACAATTGACCTAACTTTTCAATGCTTGTTTTCCCATTTGAAAAATTACATAATAATACTTGTACCCCATAGGTACCTCACAGTATTAAATGACATAAATATACGCTAAGTGCCTGGCGCTTAGCATATATTTAGAGAAAGATCTCCCTGAATGATAGCCAAAAAATTATTAGTATTACTATGGTGATTATTTGAAAACTGGGATGCATATGTTTAAAGGATTTGGGGCCACTCAGTCCTCTCCTTGTGACAGAGACCTCCCTTTGATATTCCAGAAAGACCTGCTTGCTCCTCTCTCCCTTCCCTTGAATGCCTCCCTCCCGCCCACCCCCCCACTGCACCTCTGCCCTCACATTTATGGTGAAATTAAGGCCTGGGGGTTTTGCTGTTCCCCTAACAGCCCATGAAAGCAGAGCTTCCTGAGGCAGGGAAGGGGTTTAGCTCTTGAAGCCCTGGAAAGCATCCATTTCTTCACTCTTGGTGCGGAGGGGACATGACATCACAGCCAACTGGAAAGAAGGGCTTGATCAGGTCCCTCAGGGAAGGGGACCTTCAGAGAACAGGGAGGGTGGGCTTCCCTTTGACCATCTGAAAGTCACCTGTCGTCTGCATCTGTGCCTGGCTCTACAGAGCTCTAGTTTCCCAGGTTCCATTCCTCCAGTGGGATCCACTAGTGACAGGAGAAAAGGGAAGTGACAGGAGGGCTGTGTTGGGCATCCGGCTGGCCAATCAGTTCCACTTCCCCGGGGCTCAGGATTACAAGCCCAGTGGCTGTTCGGGATCCCTAAAGATCTCCCTGGGCAGAGCCAGAGCCTCACGTGGTAGCAGGAACCCAGCGCTCCTTAGCAAGGAGGGTAAAGATGCTACTGCAGATACTTGCTGTGGGGACCCTGGGGAGCAGCAGAAATGAAACGAGCAGCTCCCATCTCCCCCACTCACCTCCCCACCCCTCACATACACACTGAGGGGCAAACGCTCAGGGAAGGACAGCCAGACCAACAGGGCTGTTGATGTTGAATTGATTTTAACCACCAGCAAGATCTCTGGTTATGATATTACCATATAGTTGTTTCTGGAGAAGTGTCCACATTGGAGGGGAATTCTGGAGGGACTTATGAATGGAAAAGCCAAGGAAACAGCTCCCCTCTTCCTCTTTACTGGTGAATGTGTGACAAGTGAAGCAAACGGAAGGGGGCGTCCTCAAGAGTCTGCTAGTAGCTCATGGCAGCCGTTCAGCACGCCCAGCTCAGCGGAGCCGGTCTGGGGGACCGTCCATCCCTTGCCCCTGCTTCCCAGGCTTCCTCCAGCCTCCATTTCCACAGTTCTCTTGTGTGTCACCCTGTTATTGGAGCCCAAGCTCATCCCACTGTGTCTGACTTTTTGGAGCAGCCTCCCTTAATCCACTGTGGAAAGGGTGTCATGACTAAGCCTCCAAAACACAAACAAACAAGAACCAGGGTTTTAACTTGCTTCAATAGGGCGGAGAGAAGAGAAGGATGACGGGTGCGATGTACATGGTAACGCAATCACAGTGGGGAGAGGAGGGGACGGTGGCTGCCTGGCCCTTCTCAGATGGGACAGTCACTGAGTGAGGACTTCATGGGACTGAGCTCAGCCACCCACCACCATCCCTCTGGCAAGGCCCCTCATGGTGAGGGAGTTGAAGGTGGGACATCCTGACGACTCCTCCTACACCACACTCAGCAAAATATGGTTCACCAGAGTCTGCAGTTGTTGACAGCTCAGCTCTAAACATCCCCTGAGAGATGAGTCTGTATCATCAGACACTCAGGTAGAAAGGCTGCAGGGACATGGAGGAATTGAGGTGGGATGGACCTCTTAGACAATGGCAACCCAGGTAAGGCAGCAGGTGCTGTCAACATACGTCACTCCAGGTAGATCTGTCTATACCCGCGGTGGGAGCCCAGAGGAGGAATCCAGCTCCACTCCTCGGTCTTGGGAGGCAGTTAAGGGCTCTGAGCTCCAGGGGGCTTCAACATGGACTGGCCTTCAGTGGAAGACTTGGAAGTCTTTCTTTGCTCTGGAAACCAGATTCTGAGACAGGTGACCCCAAGCCCTGCAGGGCAGGTGAGCGGGAACACCCCGCCATGGCAGCAAGCTGGGTGGAATTCCAAGTATTGATGTGAGGAGTGGCCAGACCGGTTGCAAGCTTGTCACCTACCCACGGAAAATGGCTCCATCCTTTAACAGCTGTCACCTTGGGCCCTGGGCAGACCGGCTGCCTGGGCGGCGTGACGAGATACGGGGTCACTGTCGTCTCAGCCCTCCCGCCATCAGGCGGCAAAACCTTCCCAGACTCACGGAGCCCGGCCGACACGAGGCTGTCCATGTCTCGCTGGAAGGACAGGCCAGAGCCCGAGGCTAGCACGAACCTTCAGAAGCAGCCCTGGGGAGGACACGCGGGGCGACCGTGCAGGGACAAGCAGGGCGTGAATGTGAGGTGTGGCTGGAGGCAGGGAGGGAGGCTCTGAACTGGGGCTTAGTCTGAAGCGAAAATAAATGTCAGTGCAACGTGGACAAAGACGCACCGTGAGCGCGGCTCCGCCTGCACATGGAGCGTGTGTGTGCGTGTGTGTGTGTGTGTGCGTGTGTGTCACTTGAAGGACCAAGGAAAAAGGGAAAAAATGAAAGAAAAATGTCTTTTCTATCCCTGTAACCGTGAGAAAGTAAATGAAGTCCAAATTGCGTTCAGGGCTGCTGGGACAGAGGAAGAGAAGCAAGGATGGAAAAAACAGGCCATAAAGATGCCAGGGCTGCTTAAGCAGAAACATCTGTGGAAGTCATAAGACTCGGGGCCTGGTCAGGCTTCTAACAAACCCAGGAAGAGGAGAGTCTGTGCTGGATCAGGGCGAGCCTCGTCCGCCCCGTGCAGGGCCCCTGGGACCAGCACGCGCACAGATGAGATACCTCCTCAAGGGCTCAGCTCCGGCCCTTGAGAGGCCGGACAGGCCCAGGTTGGGAGGGGTCTGCGGCAGTCATGGGGGCAGGGCTGTGCCAGCAGTTTTTAGCATGTATTCATTTCAAGCTTTAAACTCACTGGGGTCATCTGGTGAGCCACAAGTCTCAACTTCTGTGGTGAAAGAAAGAAATCTGAAGGTGGGGGAGGGGAGGGTCGGTTGCTGACCCACGTGGGAGCCGGGAGGATGGGCTTGCTGTTTGCAAATGGAGGCCACTCTCTTATTTGTGATTTTTGGCTGAGGCCAACTGTCCAAGGCCCACCGCTTCCAACAACCACAAGAATAGCAGCTAACACGTATTGACCATATCCCTCTCTGGACCATGTTCCTTATCAGTAGCACCTCATTTAATCCGCCAGCAATCCCATCATCCCCGGAATGGGTAGAGACTTGTCTGGCATCTTCAGGGAGTTTCTTCAGGCTTAATATTATCATTCCAGGAGGAAACTGAGGCTTAGCAAGGTTAGATGACTCACCTAGGTCATCAGCTGGCACATTCCAGGGAACACCCAGGGGCTGTCCTTCTCTTTTCTCCCCAGAACTAATTTGAAAAGCAACTTCAGCACCGTTGGGGAAGCAGCTCTGCGAAGTGAGCCCAGCATTCAGGGAGACCTCAAGGTCCCAGCAGGCCCCATTATATTAGCCCGGGAAAGTGGAGGGAACTATAGCTACAGAATCACCAACACAGGACACAGGGGAGTCGGTTAGTACCCTCTACCCCCTCAACCACAACAGAATCCTATCGTCTCGCAAGGAAATGCAGAGATGGTAAAAGAAATGGAATCCAGACACTATATTACCTGCTTGTGGGAAACAGTCAAAGTGCCGTTTATAAGGCTCCATTACCAAAGTCAGAGGTCGTGTCTCCTCTTCCTAGAAGCCCCGGCCTCTCAGCCTGGCCCTGCCTGTCCACATCCTCCAGCTCTTTCACCCACAGCATCCACCCTACCACAAGGGCACTCAGCATCCTAATTTCACTTATGGGGAAACTGGAGATGAAACACTACGACCCTTGGCTTCAGGGTTCATGATCAGAGTTCTATAAATCCCTCTCCCCCCACCCCCAGAAAACACAAAAGTGAAATAATAGCGAGACGGCTGGCTGAAGCCCCATCTCCTGGGCAGCTGGCTTGGGGAAGCCAAGGATATTACTGTTCTCTGAGCAAGCAGTTTTATGCTGCTAACAATTACTAGGATTGGAGCCTACTGGTGCCAGGCCCCTGGTCACGTCAACCCTTTAGGATAGACAGCACCACTTCCGCTTTAAAGGGAGGAAACTGAAGCTCAGAGAGAGGGCTTCACTTACCTAAGGTCACGCAGTTACTCAGTGACAGAGCTGGAATTCGAATCCACGAGGTCAGAGATGAAAACACCCCTATGCTCTTTCCTATGTGCCAGTGTGTCTCAGACTCGAATGTGCCTCCGATCCCCTGGCCATCTTGTCAAAACGTATTCCCTGATTCAGTAGAGGCCTAAGATTCTGCCTCTGTAACCAGCTCTGGGTGATGGCTCGGCTGCAGGCCCCCGGACCACACTTTGAGGAACGAAGATCTCCATCTCACTGCCTTCCTTAACCCACGCTTACCTGTGCCATTGGGGCGGGCACGTCTCTGCCTCTTTATTACAACTTTGCCGCCAGAGTGGACTGGAAAACCACTTATGCAACCCAGTCAGCTACGCTTAATTATTGTTAATCATTTCACTCCTCCCTGTTCCTTGGCTGACTGCTAAAAAACGTAACGTCAGCCTTGGGTGAGAAAGACTGACAGGGTCTGCTTCGGAGAGGCACAGAATGGTTGGTGGTGGAGACCCGTGGCCCCCCGGGGCCGAGATAAGACTTTGATACGATTCTGTATCTCAGGGGGAATCTATGTGATGAAATCTCCCCCGGTTGGTCTCCCACGAGCTGACAGGAATTTCCTGCTCAGATCAGCAGAGGAACTTGGGGTTTGCTCCTCCAGGGCCAATCTCGGTGGGAAAAAGAACACAAGCGAGAAGGCAGGAGCGGCTTTTGTCTGAGCCACATGCCTTGGGTTCCTCGTTCTGCTCCATTTGTAGCCAGGGAGGGCCTTCTCTGGCTTTTTAGTTGCAGCCTCCAGGGATGACTCTGAGTACAGATCTTTCAGGAGGGCTGGGGTGACCTGCATTCCACGGAAAGGAGGGGCTGGGAAAGGCTGGGGCTCAGGTCTGCTCAGGAACACAAAGACAGGCTAGAAAGACAACCCAGAAAAGCCAGTCCCTGCAGTCCATCCGCTGACAGCTCTCCTTTCAACAGACATTACCGAGGGCCTCCTGAACATGGGTGTTATGCTGACACTGGCACGTGGCAGAGACCAGGGTTCCCTGGCTGTGGCCCTACAGAACCCACAGCTAGAGGGAGATGATTTTTAAGTAGATAAGTCAAGTTCCATGGAGTAAACGCTGAGAAGTGTCTGTGATGCTGGGGTTACAGGCTCTGGGTGCACATTCCCTCCCTGGCTGTGCCGATTACCCAGCCCAGCTCTCTCCTCTCCAAGGTGAAACCGTCACCTCTTCGGGTGGACTCGCCCACTCTCACACTGCCTTGCAAACACGGGTCTCCCTTTCTTCCCTGGCCGGCCTCCCTGACACCACCCTTTTAGAACCCACTGGACACCTTGGTGAAAACCAGAGACACACGTGGTCTTGTGCTCCCATGGGCATCTGGAACTCATCGGCACAATGACTGGCGAGGTCGTTCCTTGGGAAGTCTGCAACTGCTTGCCTTGGTCAAGAATAAATGTGTATGTGTGGAGGGGAAAGGTCGAGTCAGACAGAGAGGAGACAAGAGTCAAGGCTGGGTGTGCAAAACGGAGGAGGAACAGGAACTGGGGTGCTGCTGCAGCGTGGTTACCCCAAACTCGTTACCACCAGCCTCCAACTGTCCCCGGGGCCAATCGCCACCCCGGGAATAGGACGGTCGTGGCTCTGTCTCTCCACACCAGCCTGAGAGAGTTGGACTATAGTCTCCCCCATAATTACCTTCTCTTTTGCAGGCTTGGAGGTGCAGGCTGAGGGGAGGGGGTTTGGAGGAAGGCTGATCGTAGCAGATTCACTATTAAAGGAAAGGCATAATGCACTGAGGATGCTTTGCAGGGAGTGAGGGGATCTGCAGCAAGATGAGCCGTTGTCTTGGAGACGCTAATGAAAAGCAGGCCTCGGAGAGGTCCCAGAACCCCCGTGGGCTGAGTTATCTCCCCCTTCTGCAGCTCCCCTCGCCTCCCCACCACCAGCCTCAGATCAAACTCCCCGAATATTTATAAAATCTCTACCAGAAACAGAGAAAGTCAGCCACCCAGCCAGGCGTCTGCCCACGTCCTTCCGGAGCTGCTCGGGTGACACTCTCCAACAACGTGGCTTATCGTTCTATTTTTTTTCCTTGTAGTGAGCAGGGCAACCAGTGCGGGAGGGAGAAAAGAAATATGTTTGCTCTGCCCTACTCTGGCTGGTTTTGAATGGGGGAGTTGACTTGGAGTTTAGGGGCCTTATTTTGGGCAGGTCACCCTGTCCCTAGCACTCCCTGCTCTTCTGCCCCCAGTCTGTTTTTCCCTTGATCCCACCCCGTGTTAAAGCTGGGCCCCTCTACCCGGTGCCTCGTTAGCTGCGTGCTCAGCCCCCTTCCCCCTGGGGCCCGCCAGCCTCCTGCCTGGGAAAGTCAGAGGGGAGGCTTGCTAAGATGCTCTCTGGGCTTCCAAATGGAAAATGTAAGGGATTATGGGGAGTGACAGCAGGAGGGGCTGGCCCTGTGCCACGGTGGAGTAGGAATCGGGCTTATTCTTTTTGAATTAAAGGGAATACAGCAGGAAATCAGAGCGGGTCTGAGAAAATCTGGGTGACCTCTGGTAATCTCTCTTCTTTTTTTTTTGCTGGGCAGTTATTAAAATGGATAGCAAGGAACTTGACAAACATGGGGTCTACAGAGGTGGGCTGCTGCAGTTCTGGGTTCTGTCCTGCCGGTAAAGGGGCGGCACCATTTGCCCAGCTGATGGCTGCTGGATCACATGATTGCCCCTCACGACAGCCCCATCCTGTGGGCGACACAAAATTCCACGTAGAGGGGCAGCAGGTAGTTGTGGGGAAGTCCTGTGTAGGGTTAAGAGAGTTGAGTGTAGTTTTAGTGTAATTTTAGCCGTTTCAGCCTGGGTAAGTTATGAAACCTTTCTCTCTTAGTTTCCTCATCTTCAAAGAACGAGGGTTGGATGAGATGGTCTTTAAGATCTCTTCTAATCCTATGATTTCTGTGGAACAAGGAACGAATACTAATGCCACACGGTATGAAGTATTACATGAATATAATTCATGGGCCAAATATGGGGTCCAGGTGGTAAACAATGCAGGTGATAAACCAGGAGAAGGATTAATGGACGTACTGGGAACCTTTCATGGAGGTGAAATTTAAAGTGTACCTTGAAGAATGAAAGGGATTTGGACCGGAGAGAGCTGATGAGCCGGGGGTAGATGAGCAGATGTTGGGAGAAGGGGAGGAGCCAGGGGAGGAAGGTGAGCTGGCTGGAGTCGAGGTAGATGCTGAGAAACACCAGAAGGTAAGGCTTCAGGGAGACGGCTGGTCCAGGCAGTGCGGGGGCAGCATGAGTGCAGGAGAGGAGAAAGGAGGCTCGCTCTAAGCGGTGTGACAGCTCCTGCTTCTCTCATCAGTGAACCACCGACACTCCAGCAGTAGGAGGCGAGAGGACACTAGGGTCCATCACTGGAGGTCAGGACCCTCAGTCATTGGCTCATACGGCCCCAAGGAGGCTTTGGGTTCTGTCTGCGGGATCTGACGCTTCAGAGAGACGTCCTTTGGTCACCTTTCTGCCAAGGAGGCCAGCCAAGTGGCACAGGCTGTTGGGGATTAGAGTTAGGGAGTGTAAGAGGAGGGAAACAAGCTCCCCACTGTGTCGGGGGCATGAGACAGTGACACCGGAATGACCCCAAGGCACGAGGTCTTGGGCAGATGCCCAGCCCAGGACAGGGAGGCGCCTGGGCACACTGAGTACTCTTCTAGGAAACATCTGAGGCTCCTTCTAGCCATCTGAGGGTGGCTACCCTCACCCCCAGTGGGCACTGGCCCCCGTCCAGGGACAAGAGGATCTCTTGCTATGTCCCACAAGTTAGGGGTCTGCTTGCTCTCCTCCAGCCACAGTCCATCAGCCATGAGCCAGGCGTCCATGTGTTAAAGGGACACATCCCCAAAAGCCCACACAGGCCCCGTTGCCAGTCGTTGCTTCAGGACATGGACCCTGGACTTTCCTGCCCAATTCCCTGAGCTTAATCCCAAGGCCAGTGTGGACCTCTAACCTAAGTCTGTCCTGCCAACAAGGTGTGCCGTGGTGTGCATACCTGTGGGCCTCAGGGGAGACCACGGGGTGGGTTTGGGGGGCGTGTGTGGATCTGGAGCTTGGACATGTGGGCTGAATGTCCACGTACTTGTGCTCAGGGCCCTTCCTTGTGCCCGATGGAGCCGGGGAATGAAGCCAGCCCAGGGCTGCCTCTGCTTAGGCCACCACATTACAGCGGGGAACTCCAAGGACTCCACAAATTCTAAATTCAAACTTGGCCTTAAGGATGTCATGAAAGTGTATTTGTCAAGGTAAAGAGAAGAGAATGTGTTCTGTTTAATAGTTTGTTAGCTTGATGTGGGAGCTGGCCTCTGTTGTACTCTTGTCTGGATCTCCAAACGTTAGGGGGTGGGTATACATCTCCTAACCCATTTTATAGCCTATCCTCCAACTTACGAGGCTATTAAAGGTCATCTGGTCTCAGAAGAGCTCATCCCCTCCTGGCAGGTGTGCAGGTGCCCTAGGCAAGCCTGATGGGGAAACACAATGGACACCAGGCCTTGGTGAATCACCCACCTCCCTGCAGTCAGTCTCGGGAGGCACAGTGACACAGAGTCTCAGCCCACCATGAGCCCCCCACTCTCCCAGGTGTGTCCCTCTGGCCTTGACCACCCATTTAGCTAGGGATCCTGTGTGAGCATGCAGGGCCTCCCCTACAGGGAGGCAGAGTGGGCCCCTGGGTGATTTTGAGAGAGCCTGGATGACCTCCTTGGCTTACCCTAATGCCTGCTCCCCCGTGTGCTCTGCCTCCGTTAGTGGCGCCTGAAATCTGTTTATAGGTACCAAAGCCTCATAGTCCCTTCTGAGTCTCCTACTCTGTGCCTTTGCTCAGATCGTTTGTTGTACTCTGAATGGCCTTCCCCCACCCCATCCTAAAAACAGGCTACTCAATAAAGAAGGGCCTGGGAGCCAGGTCAAAAGACATGCCTCTCTTCTCCTCTAAAGAAAACCACATTGTCGTTGCAATTACTATTAGAAAAATAACTAATGCCCATGGAAAGGATTAACTATCCTCCAGAAGGGTAGAAAGTGAAACACAAAAGCTCCCTCACCTTTCTGAGGCCAAGACGCCCATCTCCAGAGATAACCATGGAAACACAACAGTGGTGGCCCTCGTAGAACTAGTCTGTGTGTATCCAAGGCTAGACCCTCTCAGCATTCCCATCTGTTGCCGGAGATCTCCAAGGGAATGGGATCAAGAGACGAGAACACAGCCACACCTAGAAAGAACCTTGGGTTAGAAGGGACCGAGGGAGGCAAAGGACTGTAAGAAGGATGCAGAGATGTCAACAGGGGAGAAGCAACATGGCAGGGTGAGCATCAGGGATACCACGAGAGAAGACAGCGGGAGGTGCATGGCAATGGTGGCAGGGGGCTCGAGAGGGCGAGAACCAAGAACAAAATCAGTGGGGATGATTGAGGGGGCCCTTCAGGAGCAGCAGGGATGGAAAGCAAACCCTGGATGTAACAGTGTCTTCTCCATGCTGGTCACCGTGCTTCCTGCATATTAACTCATTTTATCCTGACAAGAGTCCCCATTTGCAGATGGAAACAGATGGGCAGACACAGCTAGGTCAATGGGGAGATGGGGGATTTGAGCCTGGGAGACCAACGTGTGCCGACTACTACATCCAAGGCAGACCACAGCTGGTCTTTGAGTGGGACATGAGGATGTGGGGCAGAGCGACGGGGCCTCCACCATGTTCAGAATTGTCCACACAGTGTCCATGTCCACCACCTTGCAGAACACTGAGGGGGCCGAGAATGGAGAAGGGATGAGTCAAAGGGGGGAAATGAGAGGGTCCTGGAGCTCAGGCCCTGTTTGTCCTGGGATAGTGGGAGCCGGCAGTGGCCTCAGGGAGGGCAGGGTAGTCAGCTGCTCTGTTGGAAATCAGTGCCTCCCAGGGTGGTACCTTTCAGAAGCCCCCTTCAAAGCTCCATGCTGGCCCTGCTGGGTCCTTTCCTTCTCTCCCGCTTCCTCTCCCTGTTGCCACCCCCTCGCAGGCCGCCTCCTCCTAGTGGGGAGATTATCTTAACAAGGTCCTTCACAGATCCCTGTGCCCTTGACTGTGGGGGGCACAATGCCATGAGCAGTTTCTCCCTTGTGTTTTCTTCTTCTTTGATTTTTTTCATGCATACATTCACTTATAAATTGAGATAACATTGATGTATAACATTATATAAGTTTCATGTGTACGACACGCATTTTCTTTCCTGGCTGCTCTGACAGAGGCCAGCCAGCCCCCCTTGAAAGGAATGCCTGTGGGGAGCAGGAGTTGGGGTCAGGGGTTGAATTCTATACAGCAGGCCCAGCCCTGTCCAGGCTGATTGGGGCATGGCTGGTGTGTTTAGGAACAGTGCAGATAGGGTTACCAGATAAAATAAAGGATGCCCAATACAACTGGCATTCCAGAAAACAAGGGATGCTTTTTCAGCATAAGTATATCCCCAATATTTTATGGAACATACTTTTAAACTAAAAAAGTCATTCACTGTTTACCTGAAATTCAAATTTCAATGGGTGTTTTCTATTTTCATTTGCGAAATCTGGCAATGCTACCCTGAAACACAAACCCTCAGCCTGGCTCCCAGGACTCAGTCAAAGAGAAGCCCAGGCCAGTGCCGTGTCTTTGATCTACTGGACCTGCTTATGTCCTTGTGCTCCCGGAATAAAAGAAATCTCTGAGCTGCCTTGGTTCATTGTCTGAGAAGCTCAAGTGCCGAGTTAAGAGGTCCCTCCTCTGGCCCACTCTGGCAGGGGGACTATATCTCCACGGGTGGTAGCCAGAGTGAGGCATAGAGGGAGCTTGGCAGTTCGGAAGCAGCTGGAGAAAGATCTTGAAGCAGAAGACTAGGGACTGCTTCCTTGTTCGAGAGGCTCTGAAGTGACTTGCCTTCAGATCCTTGAATTTTTGAGGCGAGCGAGGCCAGGTGTACAAAGGGGGATTGGGGGTGGTCTCTCTGGAGAGAAGCTAAGCCTGCAACCCAGATCACTGAGTATCCCGATACTTCCCAAGAGCTAGGTCTTGGGTAGGGTGACACACAAATCTATTAGCCATTCCTCCAGTGCACTCTCCTTCTTTCTTTCATCACCCTTTGATCTGCCATGCGTTGGAAGGTACATGTGTTGGGTACAATGTCTAAATCCAGGCCAACTTCCCTGAACTCCCTTCTGGATTTTGGTCCTGTGACCTACTCCTTCCATCTTCGCCTTGGAAGTTCATTATCAAGGACCTTTCCCTACAAATTGATATATTTTTCAAGGAGAGCTGTTATCAAAAGACATTCAAAACCTGGGGCTCAGATGTGATGCTCTGTTTGTTTTTAACTAATTGTGTAGTAGGTCATGTGTGAGGGGGACTGGTAGGTTCTGAAACCCCTATGAAGGCTACCATGTCACACTCTCTATGGGGAGGAACATTATTCATTTTCGCTTTCGCTTCCATTAGCAAAGAGTTCCAACAGCTGTGGCCACATTTTGCTGCGTGGGCAGCAATGTGTCTGGCAACGTGTCAACGACACACAGACACACACCGCCGCATCAGGAATGTCAGTGTGCTTTTTAGGAGTTTGCCTGATGGAAATGACCCACTGGGCCAGCTTGAAATCCCACAAAGCAGAAGACACACCCAACATTCCCTCAGCTTTGAACCTACCCCGGAGGACATGTCATTCATTCATTTATTAAATACTTATGGAGCACCCACTACATGGAAAGCACTATTTGAAGTGTTGGGGATGTAGGTTTGGAGAAAATAGACAAAGTCCCTGACCTTATTCTTGTGTGTGTGTGTGTGTGTGTGTGTGTGTGTGTGTGTGTGTGTGTGTGTGTGAGTGTGTTGAGGGGGAGACGATTAATAAACAAACACCATCTACCTGGTGACAGTAGTGCTATAGAGAAAAATACAGCAGGGAGGGGGGTAGAGAGTGTTTGGGGGTGACGAGTTTGCTCTTTTCTACAGGGAGATGACAGAAGCCTTTTCTGATAAGGCGATATTTTGGAAACCTGAAGTGAGGAACTAGCGAAGATTTAGGGGATAAAGCATTCCAGGCAGAGGGATCAGCAAGGAGAAGGGTCCTGAGGTGGGATCATGCCCATTGTGTTGGAGTTTTTTTGTGGGGGTTGGGGGTGGGGGAGTAAGGCCCTATCAAGTGTCCTTGCAGGCCACCGTAAACACACTGGTCTTCACTCTCAGTGAGGCTGGGAGCCCCCGGAACGCTTTGAGCAGAGATGTGACATGATCGGTTTATGTTTTTAAACAATCACTCTGGCTGCAGTGATGAGAAGAGTTTGAAGGGAGGCATGGGAGGCTGGAAGCAGAGACCAGCACGAAGCTTTTGCCATAATCTAGGCAAGAGATGATGGTAGCTTTGACCAATAAAGCAGTAATCGAGGTGGTAAGAGATGGTTGGATCCTGGGTTTATTTTGAAGGAATTGCCAACAGGATTTGCTGATGCCTTAGATGTGGAGTGTGAAATTCCCAGAGGAGGCAAGGAGGACTCGAAAACATTTGGCCTGAAAAATTGGAAGGATAGAGTTACCTTTTATAGATACGAGGAGACTGAAGGAGGAGCATGCTGTGGGGATGATGAGAATCAGGAGTTTGATTCTGGATATTTTCATCTGAACATGCCCAAGAGCTATATCCCAGTGGGGATGTCAAGTAGGCAGTTAGCTATGCAATTCTGGAATCTAGGGGAGAGGTCCAGGCCAGAGACAGTTCGGGAGCTGTCAGCAGACGCGTGTCATACAAAGCTAGGAGAAAACGTGAGATTTTTTGGGTTTTTTGAGGTACGCGGGCCTCTCACTGTTGTGGCCTCTCCCGTTGCGGAGCACAGGCTCCGGACGCGCAGGCTCAGCGACCATGGCTCACGGGCCCAGCCGCTCCGCGGCATGTGGGATCTTCGCGGACCGGGGCACGAACCTGTGTCCCCTGCATCGGCAGGTGGACTCTCAACCACTGCGCCACCAGGGAAGCCCCAACATGAGATCTTTTAGGGAGTGAATGAAGACAGAGAAGAAAAGAGGTCCGAGGGTGAAGCCCTCAGGTCCTTTTCTGCAGTACTGAAGAGCCATGCTCAGGATTCGGTGGCAAGTCAGGTCACCCACAGCAAAGCCTGGTTCTCTTTTTGGGTACAGATTTTCTAAATCAAGAACAGGCTTGGGAGTGAGTGATGGCTCCAAATGGATTGCACACCTGTTCTATTGGACCTGGAGGAGGTGTTCAGGGAGATGGGCAGGTCTCGGTGTCCCAATGAGATTTGAGGTGTACACAGTGGGAGGGCCTGTGAGGGCATGGAAGCCAGGCTACACAGGTAGGAGACTTTGGGTGGAGATGACCGTGTGCTGGCGACAGGCTGTGGGGCCTTGTCAACCAGAGGTATAGGCCAAGCAATGTCTAATGAAGTAGATCCCAAGAAGCTGGCTATGCTTGGGTGGGTGGGTGCTGTAGGGAGGGGTCCAGGCAGATGAGAAAAGGCAGAGAGGAACCATTAGTGTGGTGGTTCAGGCTCACCCAGGCTCACCTTGGGCAAGTTACTGAGCTGTACTATCACCAAGGAGCTTAGTTAGCACTGAGCCCGCAAATGACAATCAATAAAGGTAACTGTTAGGGTTGTAATGATCACGCAGGATCTTAGGATACTCTGTCTATATCCAGGCCTATCCACATAACGACTGGAGGATAGATTTCAGAAAAAGCAAGGCCAACACACAGTCCCTCTAAGACACGAGTCCGGTTTCTAGAAATGGCTATACTGAAGGTAAAACAAGGAGGAGATTTATTTTTCTGAAGCGGGGAGCAGCTCCCTTACTGAGAGAAATGCACCTTGGGAGAACCTGACTCTTGGCAAGGACACATTTTTGTCTTCAAGTGAGATAAGAAAGGGAGGAAGGCAAGGAGACTGTCCAAAGCACAGAGCCGGAAAGGCAGGCCCATGGGGCTGACCTGGTCCCTGTGTTAGCGAAGAGGCTGACCTCAGCCGCAGGGGACCAGAGAGGGGCTACCCAACACTCTTTTTAGAGGCGCACCCCGGGACCAGCGTCCCCCGTTTCATTTTGAGAGGAAACCTAAGCCTGGAGCAGGGAAGGAATGGCTGATGGGCAGAAGGGCTAAGATAGGTCCAGGTAGGCGGAAGCTGCAGAGTGCGATCTGGGCTGAGGTGTCAGGAAGGTGTGAAGAGTGAGAGGTAGGAACCCTGGCTCGTGACCTGGGATTTAGAACCTAATGGCAATGACCAGCCTGGGATTCAAATTTGTTATTCTTTTTAAGTAAAAATCAGAGGAGCAATGAATACATATCACAAGAATAATGACTTTACATTTCACCGTGGAAACATGTAGACTAAAGGCGAGAGGATTCATCCTTGGTTATTCCTTTCTGAGGCCAGGCCTTCATCTTCAAAATGATTAAAATCACGGACAAGGTCATGATAAGATCTTGGGATGAGGAGGGACCAGGGGGTTTGCTTTAGTTATACTGCGGAGGGGAGGCCAGTTCCTTGGGTTCCCGTGACCCTGGACGTGCTAAGCTAGCATTGCCCCCCTCTCTGCTGGTCCCGTGGGTCTCCTCTGGAGTTACAGGCATCATGGAGATCAGTTTGGTTCTCTGGCTTTTAGGTTAAAGGTCAAGGCCTGAAAAGACTTGGAACCAAACTGGAAATTCTGCTTCCCTCCCCATAACTCCCTGCCAGCTTCTAAGCCCCTTCTGTTTGTACATATCTTGGAGAGGGCATTGGTCTCTCCTGTTCTGACATAGCCTCTGGCCTCTTAGGCTTGCTTTCCAGGGAATCTCAGCAAATCACAAGCAGAATGGCCCTGTTTATTCCTCTTTCATCCAGGCTTGTTTCTAAATAAGAGAAAATTAAACATCTTCTCTTGCTCTTGAAATGTCTGCATGCTGGGATCTGCTGTACTGAGGCAGTGGTGAGCTCAGAAAAGAGCATGGATTCTGAATCAAGAGGCAGAGATCATCCAGCTCAGACCCATCGCTGACCCCTTGCTGACCTTACATCGTGCCCTTGTGCCAAATCAAGTCCAAACCAGATCTCGTCTCCAACGCAGCCAATCCAACAATAGAGTTCAGAGGAGTACTACCGATCTACTTGTTAAGAGACAAGTATGTCTCCTAACCTCGAAGCTCTAAGCTCCAATACCAAGGCCTGGTTTGTTCCCTGAGAGTGTTTCCCTGTGTCCCTCAGGGCTAGTCATGCCCGTTGTTTTAGTGTCTCTATCCCTAAAGTAAGACTCATTCCTCATCACCAGGTGCCATGGGAAGGATGCCAAGAGACTTGCCTTAAGACGAGGATTTTACGCTTATGCATCCTCAACCTTCCTGCAAACGTCTTCACATCTCGTTCTCCAAAGCCTGGAGATCCACAGAGGATGAAACTGGCTGCCTGTTGGGCAAACAGCCCGGGTGCAGGGGTGGCTGCTGGTTTCTAGAAGTTTCTAGAATGAGCAGGGTGGAAGGCCCTGGCAGTTGCTGAGCCTTCCTCTTTGGGACAGTCCCAGCTCACCAAGGGTGTGGGGGTGGGGGGAAGTGGGGAGGGAGGTTATAGTGAGAAGGACAGAATCTGTGTTCTGGAATCTACCAGGCTGAGGGTGGGGATTCGACAGTCAATTTCAACTTACCAAATGGGGCCCAAGACCCAAAGAAGCACCCACTGAGCTCATTTCACTCCGAATCAGCTGGACCCCAAACTTTTATAGATTCTCAGCCTGGAATCTGGTGAACTCCAGGGAGCCAGGAGCGGAGGCTTGTTATATAAGCTTTGGAGTCAGACAGACCTAAGTTTGGATTCTGGCCCCACTACTCAGAAGCTACATGAACTTGGGCAAGTCATGTAACTCCTCAGACTCAATTCCTTCATTTTCCAATTGGAGATAAAAACCACATCCTCAGAGGGTTGCTGACTCGGTAGTTTTGACCTCATACCCTTGGCCGAGCAGCTACCAGTAAGCAGAGGCATCGGGACACCTTGCCTCAATGCCTGTCTCCAAGCAGACGCCCAGTAAATGGCATCACTTGTCGTCTAGGCCCATCCCCACGGCTTCCCATTAGAGAACTAGTCATTCCCGAGAAACTTTTTCGAAGTGAAGGTCTTTTTAGTTAAAGACTTATTAAAGCAATCAGAAAAACAAAGACACATTTTTCTTCCCTAGAACCTCACAGTGGATTTGGACGAGAAGGCGTCACTCACCCGCCCCTGCCTCTTTCACCCGTTGGCCCGTTTCCCCAATCCCCCCACACCCGGCAGCCTGAGACAAAAAACCCCTGGCTCAATTGGCAGGCTTTCGCCTCCCTCCAAGGAGCTCTGGAGAGGACTAATGAGGTTACCACAGGTGCTGCTATGCTACTAGCCATAAAAAAATAAAATAAAAATAAACTACACTCTGTTGGAGAACAGTGATGGGGGACACAGGCTCAGAACCTGTTCCTGCGGGACCCTCAAACCACAGGGCCGTTTCAGTAACACATTCCTGTTTCTCGGCCTGGCATTCACTGACCAGGCTCTCATTAGGGCGGGCCTGGTGGATTCAACCCGGAGGCCCCAGGGCCCTGGACTCACTCAGGCAGCCCTCTGGGTGCCACATACACAGGCTGCTCAAGTACCAGGTGGGAGGACAGGAGCTGTCTTTGGGAAGAGATCAACAATGATTTTTCAATTTTATTATTTTAAATAATGTTCAGTAGGTGGGACAAGGTTCTGAGGGCTGAGAGCTAGACACACGTGGCCAGAGGTGGTATCGGTGAAGATGTAGCTGCTGGTCAACCCCGGCTTGCTGGAGTCAGGGTGAGGGTAGGGGAAAGAGCTCTGGATTCCCTTCAACACGTGAGTGAGTACCCTGCCCCGCCTACCCACCCTCACCCCCACCAACAGAAAACCCCAGCAGTCACTGAGAATGGAAAATTGATCCTAGCCCAAAAATACATGCCGCATGTTCTTGTTTGCCAGGTTTTGTGGCGGGAACTGAGCCCCGGAATGAAGCTACATCTTCATCTGTGAGCTGAATGGAAGGGCTTCCACCTGGTGGCCCAGGAATGGGCAGAGGTTGGGACCTGGAATCTGGATAGTGGCTGGAGCCCCCTTGAACATCAGGGTCTTCAGGGGAGTCCTGGGGCTTCACCCGTTCATTCCACAAGTACACGCTGGAGCTTTGCTCCCAGTGGGAGAGACAGATAATAAACAACAGATACATATCTCATGTTATTTGGAGACAATTTTATGGAGAAAAATAAGCCATGTAAGGGGGATAGGGAGTCTTTGGAGAGGGGTGCCAGCAAAGATGATAGGGTGTTTCTATTCCTTATGTAGACTGTTCCCTTGAGAAAGGAATGAGCCAAGATACGGAGACCCGGGAGAGCAACCAGGCGGAAGGACTAGCAAGGACAAGAGCCCTGAGGCAGGCAGGAGCCTGGCTTCCTTGAGGAATAGCAAGGAGTCCAGTGTGGCTGGAGAGGAAGAGAGAGGGATGGGGAGAGGGCAGGAGGTATGGGCAGAGAAGGAGGAGGGTTAGATCATGTGGGCCTGTAGGCCTCTCTGAGCCTCTGGCTTTTCCTGAGTAAGACGGGAGCCACTGGAAAGTTCTGAGACAAGGGGGGGACATGATCTCACGTACATGGATCACCCTGGTTGTTGGGAGTGGACGGTAAGCAGAGTAAAGTGGAAAGAGGGTGACTATAGCAGTAATCCAGGTGAGGGATGACGGCGCTCCACGCCCTGGGATTGAATCCTGACTCCATCTCATGTGACCTATATCACTTTGGGTGAGCTATTGATATTTAATCTCTCTGTGCTTCTGTCTCCTCACCTGTGAGGCGGACTAGTACCCATTCTTCACAGGGCTCTTTCTAGGGTTGCTGTGAAGATTAAATGAGGTAATACATGCACAGCGCCTGGCACGCAGTAAGCGCTCCATCAGCCATTATTACACTGCTGCTGCTGTTAGGGGAACACAGGCAGTTCGGAGATGGGAAGTCAAGGTCTTCAGGGGCAAAGGGGTATCAAGGTTGAAGTCACCAACTGGAAGGTCAGTCTTCGAAGCCAGGACTCACTGAGAGGTCAGGACAAACAGTGAGTCAAGGATGAGTGGACAGCCCAGCTCCATGGGCCACGTAACAGACGTAACCATGGGCAGTGGAGGGAATCCCAGGAGTTATCTGGGTGCCTAACTGGGATCATGAGCTCCAGGCAAGGAAACTGGGAAATAAGGAGTTGGGTTCCTGGTAGATCATAATGAAGGGGCTCTTCAAGACGTCCAACTGAGGAACTACCCAGCTGCAAGGACAGCTCAAGAGTAAGCTTCAGCTTCCAACAAGATAGGAAGCAGAGCAGCTGCTGACACAGTCCAGCTTGCAAGCTGGGAAGTCCTGGAGGCAGCTGGGCAGGGTTCATGAGGCAGGGCTGGGGCTAATGCATGGGAGACAGACTGAAAACCACTGCAGGATTGAGAGGCTCCAGGGGACCACTAGACACTTAGCGAAACCCACTAGCGTATTTGGATTAGAAATACTATCTCAAAAGGTTGACCAGATATTTTGAAATGGGTTACAAACATCTCTGCTTCTAAGCCAGAGGACATAAGACAGAAACCAAGGACTTGAGGCCAAATTTTTGTATGGAACATGACCCAGCTACGCAGCGGGGTCTGAGGGGGTGTGTGGGCTAACAAAATCCTCCAGAATGGTATGTTGTCTCGTTCTTGGGATTGTGCTTTATAGAGTCATTCTGACAGGCAATGAGATGGAACTGATGCTTGCTTCCCGTGTCCACCCCCCTTCCTCCCCTTAGAGACTGTTCACTCTTGTTTTTCCCTTCCTCTAATAAATGTGATTATCCAGTTCTTGGGTGAGGGTGGAGGGTGGGAGGTTGGAAGGAGAGTCTCAAAAAACAGCCAGCTAACAACAAACCAACCAAACAACCGGTACCTGACCAATGAACCACCAACCGACTAACCCAAATGGCAGAATAAAGGCCCCCTGGGGATGTCCGTGTCCTAATTCTTGGAACCTATGAATGTGTTACCTTCCAAGGCAAAGGGGACTTAAGGTAATTAATTGGTTGGCCTTAAAAATAGGATTATTGTCCTGGATTATCCAGGTGGGCCCAATGTAATGGGAGAGGGAAGCAGAAGAGGAGGTCAGAGAGATGAGATGTGAGACAGACTCAACTTTCCATTGCTGGCTTTGCAGACGGAGGAAGCAGCCAGAAGCCAAGGAATGTGAGCAGCCTCTAGAAGTTGGAAAAGGCAAGGAAACGGAGCTGCCCCTGGAGCCTCCAGAGAGGAACACCACCCTGACAATACCCTGATCTTGGCCCGGTGAGACCCATGTCAGACATCTGAGCTCCAGCATTGTAAGATAATGAATCTGTATGGTTGAAGCCACTAAATTTGTGGCAATGTGTTAGAGCAGCAATGGAAAACGAACACACTAACCATGCAAACTCTCTCTCTATTCCACACGGCCAAGCCCAGTGTTGCAGCATGTGTGGCCCTCAGCCTGTTGCTCTAGCCTTAGTTCACGAGGTGCCCTGTCCTGTGCTCCAGCCAGTCAGGGAAGCTTACTGCTCTTGAACCATCCCTGCCTTTCACCTCTACCAATGTGTGAGCTTCCTCCTGGAAGGGTCATTTTGTCTTACATTTGCACAGAGCTTTCAGCCTTACAAAGCACCTTGCATGACAGTTCCATGTCTCCAAAAGTTACCCTCTCACTAGATATGAAGCCTCTTTGAGGGCAGGGTTCTGGACTTAAGTATTTATCTTGGCAACCCTCATAGGGAGAAGCTTAGCTGTGGTAAAAGTGGGCACAGGAGTGAAAAAAAGAGGGTCAGAAGGAGGTCACAACGCGTTGCCCAGGGCACTGGCTCCACCTCCTGGCTTAGCCACAGGCCCCAGACTCAGACTCCCTGATGACAGGGCCATGCTTTTGCCCTTTTAAATGGAGTAGGGTGTTCAGTAAACAGTTGTTAGAAACACTTCTCTCAGTACCCTCCCTTGGTTTCTTTCAGGTCCTACCATGAACTCTGCCAGATGCCTTCACTGGAAGGACCTCCAGTTGAAGGACCCCTTGGAGAGAGTCTTTATTCTGGGCCCTCCCCTAATGTTGGGCTCCCCTGTAGGTCCTGCCCCGGGCTCTGCTCCAGGCAGGACAGCTCCTTGGCTACTCTCTCTTCCCACAGGTGGATGCAGGACAAGGTGCTGCAGGGCAGAGGGACCGGGGTATGGGGAGCCCAGGGCCACGAGGGCAGGCTTACTCTTCCCTCTTGTGGGCTCGGCCAGGCCTGTTACTCTGGGTCAATCTAGGTAAACAGGGGAGAGAAAACAATGTCTGTCAGCTACAAAACAAACCCATCAGGAAAGGAATGTTATTGCCAGTGTTGGCAAACAAAGAAGGTGAAAACCTGTCTTTAACATCAGGCCCCAGTTATGCCCCCTAGGCCCCGTGGCCCTTCTGTGAGCAGAGGCCTGGTGGCCCTTTAAAGAGAGCCCCTTTCTACTTGCCTCTCTTCACTCTTGCAGTGTTACTTGGCCTACTCCCTCAGCTGCTGGGTGACAGACTCGTGACTGCACAGCCAGCGGGGGGCAGAGGCTGCTGGGATCCAAGCTGCAGTTTAGCTGGGCTCCGTGGCAAACCCGGGAGCCCATGGCAGTGCGGGGCTGCTGGCTGAGCCCTTTCAGCAGTGGCGTTCCCATCTCCAAGGAGGCAGCCACGTCAATACAGGACTTCAGCATCTTGCCCTCTGGGCGGGCAGAGGTGTCCCCTAGCAACTGGGGCTGTGATCTGCATATGACAGCACGGTTGCATCTATTCAGGACTTTCTTCTCCCTGCTTTCTTTGAAACGAGCTTGCCCTATATTCCAAGTTCCCTGTGAGTCCCATACAATGAAAACAGCAGTTGACAGGTTCCCTGTAACTCGTGAAATCTGAGTGCATCCAAGGGAGAAAGAGAGCGCTCATTACTGAAACACAAAACGAGCCTCTTTCAAGGCGAGGCTAGTTGGCCCTTCAGTTTGCTGCCGCTGACCCCGCTGCCCTTCTGAGCACAATAAACAGGGGGGAGAGGGAGAGCGAGGTCTTTACTCCTTAAGTTCCCAATTGATCACCCTCCTAACCCCTCTGGGGCCTTCTTCGTGCAAACAATTCGGGTGACAGAGGTCAGGCCTCCAGCCATTCCTCCCGGGAGATCTTAGCTCTCCCTGTGGGGACTTTCCCAGGTGAAACAAAGACAAGCTCTAGAAGCCTCAAACAGACTCCTGTTGATGACGAAACAGCGGAAACAGAGAAAGGGGAAATTAGAGGTGCCCATAATCACAACACTGGGCCTCAGTCCTTTCATCCAGCCAGGCGCCAACACCCTTTTCATACTCTGGGACTGGGCCATGCACTGCGGAAGCCCAGTCAGTCATGTCCAAGCTCCACATGGCAGCCAATGACTGACCTCCTAGCACAGGACTGGGGAAAGGAAGCCACGTAAGGGGCAGAAACTGCTCTGTTTGCCCACATTGGTGTTTACCAGACATTTAATATCCCCCCAAAATCAGAGGATGAGAAAGAGGAGGAAGAGAAAGAAGAAATTCATGAAGAGGCCAAAAGAGTGCAAGCTTTCAAAGAAAGCCTGTAGAGAAGTGCAGCCCATTCCTGAGGCCATCCAGTGAGGGCTCTAGAAGACCCAGCTCCACTGCTTGGATGGTACACGCTATTTGGCACAAAGAAACACGGGACAGTGTAAACGAAAAAAATACACTGGGGCTCTGGGGCTTATCCCACCCCGTCCTCAGAAGAGCAAGAGATGGCTAAGCAGGATAGGGCTCTATTCTTCATTTCTGATTCCAGAAGCAGTTACTGAGTCAGTACACTGTCCCCTTGTGCCAATGACCTGGTATAAGTTTACTTGGGGCGCACAGGCAATCATTTAAACAGTGTGCTTCCAATTTTGTCATTGGGAAATAAACGGTACCACTTGCAAGTCTCTAAATATGCCATCTGCTTTCATTTTTCTATCTTCCTGTTGGAGGGCCCTCCACCCACTCACCTACCTGACAAATTCCTGCTGGTTCTTCAAGCTGCACATCCAGTGCTATATTCTGTATACACAGCCCTGTCTTAGCACTATTCACATTGTATTATGGTGATCTGTTTACTGGCTTTTCTGTCACAAGACTATAATTCCTTTGAGGGTAGGCTCACCCTCCATCAATCATTATTGTTGGTGGTTAGCTACTTAATAATTACCTGATGAATTGGACCATGACTAGGATAATTGTTTCTTTTTCAGGTCCTAGATTGGGTTTTATTCAATCACTAAGGACTTGTGAACAGGGCTATGGCACTACATAACTATAGGTACCCTGCTCACACGGAATGTAATGTGAATGGGGCCCCCAGAGCTATACAATATGGTGGCCCTGCTTATGGAACGCCTACCATAGGCCAGGCACAATGGGGGAATCCAAGTATTAGGAGCTTACAGTCTAGTTAGAGAGACAGAGCTAACATGGAAGGATGCAATAAGGGCATAGTCAAGGGTGGCCCTACCTGTGGGTGTGGCGGGAGTCCTGGGAAAGGAGAGATCTGTGTGGACTACAGCCATGGGGAAGGGCTTTGTGAAGAAGGTAGAACTTGCATTATTCATGATGAAGAAAACAGGATTATAAGAAGAAGGTATGCAGAGCACAGAGGATTTTTAGGGCAGCGAAACTGTTCTGTATGAAACTATAATGGTTATAGTTAAACTATGTATAACTATATACATATCATTATACATTTGTCAAAACCCATAAAATGTTACAACACGAAGAGTGAACCCTAATGTAAACCGTGGACTTCGGGTGATAATGTGTCAATGTAGGTTCATCGATTATACCAAATGCACCCACTCTGGTGGGGGATGCCGATAGTGGGGGAGACTGTGCATGTATGGGGACAGGGGTAAATAGGAAATCTCTGTACTTTCTGCTCAATTTTGCTGTGAATCTAAAACTGTCATTAAAAAACAATGTCCATTTAATTAAAAAAAATTTTTTTTTAAGGTATGAGCCCATTTTCAAGCATATTGAAAAAAGAGCCAGCAAAACACATGAGGAAGACAACAAACAACATGGCCTGACCATAGGTGGTGGAAGGGAGTGCCCATTAGAGAGTTATGAGAACTTAGGTTGGGTAGACTAGGTGGGTAGACAGATGATGAAGAATCTTGAAAGCCAAGCAGAGAAGTTGGGACTTGATCTTGGAGAACGCAAGAGGGCCTTATAGGTTTTAGAGCTGAGAAGTGATGTAATGAAGATTATAGCTGTAGAAGCAGAGTTTCATGAGTATTAAGAGAGACTAGAACATTCTCCCAGTCATCAAGTTAGCAGGAGTTTCTCCCAGCTCAGTAGGTATATGCTGTGATCTCATGACTATCTGTGAGCAGAGCTATGGAAGATCGGGTGGTTGATCTGAAGGCAGTGGGGCAGATCCTACAGTGCTCCTTGAGGAGGAATTTTCTAGAAATGGATCAAGACTACATTATGAGTGAAGTGTCTCACATAACATGTGAGGCAGGGGGTGCTCAAGCTTGAAGGGCTGGCCTGGCTGTGCTGCTTTCTTGCTGTTTGAAATATGGCCTTGATGTTGCTTTCCTAATGTCTAACAAGGATGATAAATAAGACAGTTCTGTGAACAATGGGCCAAATTCACCTTCTTGTTTATTCTCTGGATTTTTAGTACAGAGTTTGAGAGATGAAGATGTGGTTTTTCTTTACAAGTTGCACCTTGGGAACCAGTCAGTCATTCTACAAATAAACTCTGAGGACAAAGTAGCAAAGAAAACAGACAACCTTCCTGCCCTCCCAGAGCTAACATTCTAGGAAGAAGCTATGTAAAGTTAGCTTCTCATCAGCTGTAGAGAAGGGTGGGCAGGAGAAGTCAGGAGAGACGGGTGACAAAAACCAGGGAAATGTGAGGGGTTGGCACCATGAGAAGGGAGCAAGCTTACCTTGTTCTGGAAAAGTAGTCCTCACGTTTTCCACCCCAACATGCCCAAGGGATGCAAACAGATACACCTCCCTCAGCAAGAGTGGTACCAGAAAAGGATGGGAGAGGTGAAACACCCCGGAGAGAAGAGGTCCAGATACTCTCCCAGCTCCATCAGGATAACGGGGTGGAGTGATACACCCACGGGGGCAGTTGCTTCCCCTGAGCATTCTCCGAAAATAGCATCTTTTCAGCAAGATCTTAAAAAATAATATTGACATGAAGATGATACGCCCATCATGAAAATACATTAGGGGGAAAGCAAGAGTCAGTCTGCCTAATATGTAATCAAAATATTAATGATCAGGCATGAGATGTAGAGAGAAGCCGGGGTGGAGGGGGTGCGGGTCAGTCTTCTTTGTGTACCTGCTCTGCCTGGGATGGAGACCTGGCTACACTGCCACGCAGCTCTCAAGAATTATTATAAAACTCGGTCAATGGATCCAAGTCACAGAGTGGCAGATTCCACCCCACTATGAGAAAAAACTTCCCGAGGATAAAAACTTTCAAACAGTGGCTCAGACGTCAAAGTAGTGTACATCCCATCCTGGGAGAATTCAAACCCCAGGATGGTCATCTGTTAGAACAGGCATGTTGGACACCGTGGCCAGTCAGAGCCCTCCCACACTCACAATCTCAGATTCTGGTAAAGGAAAGCAGAGATCCGCAAGGTAGGAGGAGGGGTCTGAGGATCGGCCTCACTAGAACCCAGAGAAAAACCTTCAGCAACAATCGTAGGAGCCCAAAGTCTGCTTCTTAAAACTGAATGTTGACGGAGTTCATTTCCGGCCAGCTCTTCACCCCCAAGAGCTCAGCAGTCGTTCCTACTGCTGGGAGGCATTTTAAAGATGCCCCAAATGGAGAAGTGAGAAAGTCATGGGAGAGACTTGCCCAGGATTAGAACACAGTGAGGTGTGCTCTCAAGGGGCCGCGTAGAAACAGAACAGAAGGGCCTGGCTCTGGCTGAGAGGCAGATCCCCGTGGTCCCTGGGCCCTCCTTGGCCTCCTCTGATGATTGAGCAGATAGCTCTAAGTCACCTAGTGCTAGAGGAAGCCCGGTCCTCACAGGAGGGCCTGAGACTGGCCCCGGATAAGGCAGTTCGTCCTGTCTGGTTCCCGGTCCACACCCTCGCAGCTGGGCCTGCGGTGGATGCTGCCGAGTTCAAAGGCACTGCTTCCCCTGGAGCCACATCAAGGACTGAAATGAGAAAAGGGTCCTCTGACCTTCTCATAGTGAGGGATGGGACCACCTTTGTGTTGTGTGTGTGTGTGTGTGTGTGTGTGCGCGCGTGTGCGTGCTGGATTTTTCCTGCCTTTTCCTGCTACTATTGTGTTTTCACGCACTGGATGTAGAATATCTGAAAACAATCGTCGGAAACAGTCTTTCACCTAAGGCTAGAGCCTGGAGCCTGGCCCAGTGTGGGGAGAGCTATGTTGCCCCAGTGGGAACCTGGTGACCCATGTGAAGGAGGCTCACTAGAGGGCACGGCTGGCCTTTCCCAGCCTCGGCCCCAAATACTGGTGCTCTGAGACTCCCTCCACCAACTAGGCCATGGGCTCTGATGGGAAGTACCTTCTACCCACCAGCATTCTCAATGGGAGAGGTTCACCTGAAGGCCAAACCTTAGCCCCAGACCCACAATCCACCTCCATCTCAAGGTTTACCACTTCAGCTTGAACGCAACCTGAGAAGCAAGGCCATTCCAGGCCTGAAGTCTAGCCCTCTCCTGGGCTCTTGGGAAGGTGTCTTGTGGTCACAGCAAGCCATGTGGGGAGACAGTAGGATGTCCACCCATCTTGAGGTTAAGGCTGCTGGGTTCTGGTGGTGGGAAGCAGACGAACTCGATGGCCGTAAGTAAGAGGTGAGGATGCTTCTTCGACCCCAGCTCAACCTCAGGCCTGCACCAGCCTCCTCTCTGGGAAAGGGCAACAGGTCATACTCTCTCACATAGGCCTGCCCCACGCTGGGACGGATCGTCCAGCTCCAGAGGCCTCCCGTTAACAGAAAGTGCCACAGTAATGCTAACAGGGGCCGTCCAGGCCTCTGCGGTGTGACCTCTCCTGAAAGGAGCCAGGCTAAGCCGTGGGCCAACACCCACAGGCCAAAAAGGAGACTGGGAACATTGAGGGGGAAAAAATGAGAAGCATGAAGATTTGTACGGAGGGATACTGGCCGGGTGAGCCTGTCTGCAGACTGTCTCAGCCATTCTCTGTCGGCCCTGAGGTTTGAAGGATCCAGAGAGGAAAAATCAGGCTCCACACTGATGATGGCCCCAAAAGGCGCCCTCTTTTCTGCCCCAAACACCAGGCAGAGCAAATGCTATTAATAACCCTGGCCACTCCCTGGTCCACTCAGGGTGTGCAGGGCTGGAGCTCGCTCCTTGGACACAGCCAGCTGTTCCGAACAGGTTTGGGAAAGTGATCTTTGGCACAGAATGAAAAGGGTGTGTATGTGTGTGTGTGTGTTGGTGGGGGGGGGGGCACCCAAGAGTCCTCTATCAGGGCCAATATTATTTTTAATTGCCGAGAATCGGCCTGTGGCTGCTCTTCAAGGCTGCAGAGCACAGGCTTGCCAGGGATCGGAAACAAGCTACAGAGGAGGTAAGAAAGCCGGTCCCAAGGACTGTTCATTACCGAGCTGTCGTGTCTTACGGAAAATCAGGTGACGCCTCAGAGTTTATACAATCCTCTCCCCGCCACCTCTCCCTCTTTCATTCCCCCCTAGAAAGGGAGCAGTGAATTTGAGCAATCTGGGAATTTTGGGTTCTGCCCTGCCCCTGAAGCATGACCGATGGCCCATTTTTCAAGCCAAATCTCACCCCTTGCAGGCAGCTGTCAGGAAACCACAGAAGGTGCCTGAAGGAGCACAAGAAATGGCTGGTTCTAATCTGGGGGAAAAAAATGAATTAACAAGGCAGCTACTTATGGAAGAATGTTTTCTTTTCTTCAGCCTCAGCCTGCATATTTTCACAACATGTGTACTCTGTTACCTTGTCACTTCCCTGTTTTCTTTGGGTAAATAACTGGGCTCTGGTCTTAGGGGGAAAAAAGAAAGAAAGAAAAAAAGCCGGGTCGGGAGGTTCTCCGGAAAGGCCCGCCTGGCTGAGCTGGAGGGGAGAACGAGCGTACTCTGGGGATCACACAGGCGCGACGCAGACCCAGCCCAGCCCGTCCTGGATGGGGCTTTTCACTGAACTCTGCAAGTCACAGTGTGGAAGTCAGGGAAGGGAGGGAAGCCTGCTCCCTCAGCCATGGGGCTGGCAGGCCCCGAGGCTGGGGGAAATAAAGAACTCTTCTCCTTCGCCAAGTCAAATGGGAGGCCCTCTCTGAGTTCAACACAGTCAACCAAGCACACTCTGGCCTTTCTCCCAGCCTTGCCTTCCCACCAGCCAGGGAGCCACCGGGGTGAGGGGGGTCGGCCCACGGGGCCCGGCTGTGAACCCTGCAGGGCCCAGGGTCTTGCACAGAGCACAGAGGAGGGTCTTCCTCGGCAGCGACACACAGCTGGTGTCTGGATGTGGTGGCAACGGTCTCCATCTTGAAAATGCTCAGAGGATTTTGAGTCTCTCTAGCAGACATGTTGCTTTGTCCTTTTTCACTTTTCTGGCCCAGGGACACTCACCTTGGGATATCTGTGCCACGTGCCAGATGAGCACAAAACAGCGTGGCTGCCCCAGGCAGGATACCTTTCAGACATGCGCTACCGATGAGGGCACAGGGCGGCGGGATGGCTGGTTTGTGTTTACCTGGTTATCCTGACAAATTGAGATTTATTTATAAAGCTGTAGCAACTCTTAGATGCTCACAGCTGATCGTTAGGATAAAGAGCCAGTACTAATAGCGCTCCCAATACCGCAAAAGGAGTTAGTTTACCACGCGGTGCAACATGTGTGCAGGGAGAAACTGAGGCAAAGCGTCCTCTGAGGCTTAGACCAGCACCGGAATTAGGCACAGAGGGATTAACTGGGTGCTGTCTGGGCCTCTGTGTTTGTGCATTTCCTTTCTGCATCTGCTCGGGAGCCTTTGATTCTACCCTTGAATCCTGTCTCGCCTTGTAGATCACACAGCCTTCTTCAGGCAGAGGTTGGGAATTCAAACCCAGAGTTTTTGGCTGCAAAGTTCTGGCCCCCATCTGTTGAGTGCTTCCTTCAATATCACTGGGAGGGTGCATGTGTCCTGTGAGGTGGGGTCACTTGGAGAGGAAGGGGGGTGCCTTAGTAAGCGTTGCTTATTCCAAACTGGCACTTGCAGGGCGTCAAGGGCTTTCAGAGGGAGAGAAAGGGAAAATCGAAGTCTTTCTGGGAACAGGGGGACAAAGACATTCGTGGGCTATCCAAATCATTCATGTGGTCTTGTCCCGCAAAAGGCAGCTTTGGAGATGTGCTGTGAGGCAGGGGGGCAGCTGTAAGAACAAAGGCCATGGTCTGTGTTCATGGAGCCCTTGCTGCTCCCAGCACTGCTCAGTACGTTGTACATATTATCCCTTATATATATATATATATATATATATATATATATACACACACACATATATGTATAGGTATTTGTGTGTGTATATATAAAGACGAATCACATATACAGACAGACAGACAGACACACACACACACACACAGTCACTGTTTAAGCTACCTAAGGCTTCCCAATGAAACCACAGACAAAAAACATTTGACTCTTATTGAGGGTTGACTTGTGTCCCCCAAAAGATATACTGAAGTCTTACTTAACCTGTGAACATGACTTTATTTGTAAATAGGATCTTTGCAGTTGTAACTGAGGTGTAAATTAAGATGAGCTCATACTAGAGTAGGGTGGGCCCTTATTCCAACATGACTGGTGTCCTTATAAGGAGAGTAGAGACAGACATACACAGGAAGAAGACACAGACACACAGGGAAGATGGCCACATGGAGATGGAGACAGACACTGGAGTGATGGAACTACAAGGATTGCCAGCAACCACCGGAAACTAGGAAGCAGCAGGGAAGGATCCTTCCCGAGAGCCTTCAGGGTAGCATGGCCTTGCAGGCCCCTTAATTTCAGACTTCTGGCCTCCAGAACTGTGAGAGAATACATTTCTGTTGTTTTAAGCCACCCAGTTAAGTACCAGTGTGTGGGACTTTGCTAGGGCCAACCTAGGAAACTAACAGGACTCCTGCTGCAGAGTGGAAGGGAAGCAAAGCCTCTGTGTTCATCAGGCTTTTACATCTGCTGAGCCCCGCCATTCTTGGCCCCTTCCTCTGGCACTCTCTCTCTCAGGGGAAGGGGTAGGGTGGAGATACTTAACTGTTTCCAACTGAAACCAACATCTGACAGGTTATGAAGGCCTCACGCCCCCAACTCCTCTGTGGTGATGGCTGATACCTAAGGGCACCTGGCCACCACCCTAAGCCCAAGCTTTGGTCACCTGGAAGTGGGGAGATGAGAGAGGACGACACTTCACAGCCTTTCTCTCCCTGTCCCACACACCCCCCGGCACCAGGACAGCTTTTTTGAGAGCTTTGAGCTCTCAAAGGGTGGTAGAAATTTATATGCCTCTAGATCAGAGTTCGGGCTATTAGAGAGTTTTCTCTTTTCACTTTAATGGTACACAGGAATTCTCCCCAACCCCTTCAAAACAGGCACACATCTTTTTAAAATTTGCACCTTTTTTTTTCCAGACTGGTTTCCTATGGTGAAGGAAAGGCTAGGAAATGCCCAGTAAATCATCGGTCTGTCCTCACTCAATTGAGAGGCAGGAAATGCAGAGAACAGTCCCCTTACCTTTTCCACTTTGCATATAACAAGAGCTATGAGGACCCTTTGAAGGGCAGCCCCTCTGACAGCAATAGGAATTCTTCAAGGCAACTGGACTGTTTCTAGGGACGAGACCCAAAGGCAGCAGGCACATTTGGGATGCTGACTGCCTCCGCCATCAGCCCCTTCCATGGTCAGCCTCTCCCTGGGCTGGCCCTGGGAAGTGGATTCAATCAACAACGATCTAAGGGGTTCCAGGTCCATGGCATGGTAGTAAGTCTGTGCAGGACACAAGGAATTTTAATCCCTAATCCTTGTCTTTAAGGAGTTTACAATCTAGACGGCGTGACAGCTCAGTCATGAACTTCAAGATAACGACCCCATACAAGGGGGTTTATGGAAACGTCCAAGGAGAGGTTGGGTGTGTGGGGGGAGGAACAGAAGATGCTTGCCGGTGGCCAGCAAAGGCTTCTTGGAAGAGCTGAAGAAGGCTCTGGCGGAGGCATGAAGACTAGGTAGGGTCTGGGAACATGGGAATGAGGAGAAGAAGATGCTGGAGCTCCTGAGGACAGCCTGGAACTGGGGGTGAGGGAGGCAGGGAGGCACGTGGCTCCGGTGGGGCACGGTGAGAAGGCCGGGGTGCATGGAGAACACCAGGCAGGGACAGGAAACAGGGCTGGAGAGGTGGGCAGAAGCTTTCTGGCAGGGGTTGGGAGTGGGGGGTGTGTCTTGAGAGCCCAGCTGAGGATGGTGGGCTGTGGAGGGGGACAGACTGAAACTGGGCCCGAAACCTGCGCAAACGGGCTGTCCCTCCCGAGAAGGTTGTCTCCCCTCGGACTCGAATTCAGAGAAAGGCCTTTCAGGCCTGATGTGGGCTCCACGGCGGGCTTCCCGGTGGCCATGCGGGGGATTCTGACGTGCACTTCAGAGCAAACCTTCCCTCAAGCCTCCTAGGGCGTTTTCTCCTCCAGCTTCCCACGCTAGAATCAGCCCTGACGGCTCACTGTCCCACTTGCTCTTTCTGGCCACCTCCCCCCTCAGACGCCCCGCCCACCCCCTGGGCGTCCCCCTCACCCGGCCCCCGCCATTCGGGACAGGTGGGCCTCCCCTTCGGGAATTAGAGGCATCTTCTTCGGCTGGGCCTGCTTTTCTCCCCGCAACCAGTTCTCCGGGTCTCCTGGGGCCACCGCCTTCCATCTGGCCCTGACTTTCAGGAACAGCGCGGGAGGGAAAAGGCTACTCTGCTGGTGAGGACAGGAGCGGGGCTGGGAGGCCACTGGCTCCCGGTGCGGCCTGAGGAAGGGCCCTGGGAGGGAGAAGACCTCAAAAGGAGGGTTGGAAAGTCAGGCCCAAAGGTGGGTCTTTCCCGTTTGAGGTCTGTCCCCGGTACCTGAGTGGGAGCCACGAGCCTTTGTCTGCACCCTTCAGCACCACTTCTCCAGGCCCCGGAAGGCTCCAGACACATATGGACATTTGGTACTTATGTACTGAATGAATGAAGTCGGGGTGAAGGGGTGAGTGGGTAAATGAGTAACTCAGCAGAGCCCCCGTGGAAGAGAAGGGACCCTCTGCAACCCCACGGCAGGTGATGGGGTTCTGGACAATCTACCCCCAAATATGGCAACTTAGCAAATGAAATAGTTTAAGCTGAAAGAGTCTCTGAGAAAACAGTGGAAGCAGGAACTCTGACAGTTCCCCTGACCCTTCTCCCCTGAAACAGCCCATAAAACCCTCACGTGAGTGGTGCCCTCCCATACCCAGAGGTATATCTTGTCTCCGAAGACAAAGGAACACCGAGAAGAATCCTAACAGGCCTTGCTGAGTTTCCCCAGTTCGCTCCTCTGACCTCGTGTTCCTTAAGCTATCATATTCCTCCACGACTGCCCGCTCCTCATCAGACACAGCATAAAAACATCAAATCCGTTTCCTTGGGTCTTCCTTCCCTTAGGAAGGCCCTCGTGTCACACAGAACTGACATTAAATAAGTGTGTATGCTTCTTTCCTGCTAATCTGCCTTTGGCAGTTTAATTTTCAAACCCAGCCAGGGATCCTGAGAGGGTCCAGGAAAACTTTTTCCTCCCTTACACAGGTCGACGAGCAGACGTCCCAGGAATTCCAGCATGCAGAGGAGAGGGGACCTCACTCCATCTGGGTCCCCTATGCCTGTCTCCCGTTTCCCCCGCACTGAAAACGTCCTCTGTGACCACACTTCTCAGCCACCATTAGATGGACCAGGAGATGCTGACTGGTTTAGGGTACGACTCATCCACTTCTCTTGAGGGCCACTGTGGGTTGTTTCCCCCAGCAATGTCCGCTTCGTGGACTGGATGTCAAGGCTTAATGTGTTATCCCTTCCAGAAATATTTTAATTTTAAGAGATGACTGTGCTGAGCACATGGCATTTAACAGAGGAGAAGGGAAGGAGAGAAAGGGACCGAACACATACTGATTCCCTCTTATGAACTTGACACCATGCTAGTGCTCTTAAGAAGTCTTTATTTATTCTAATACCTTTACTGCTACTCATTCAACCATTCCTTTTTGAGCACCTACTATGTTCCAGGCATGGTCTAGACTTGAGGAAACATCAGGGAGAAAAACAGACAAAAATCCTGTCCTCATCACACTGACATTCTAGTAGAGAAAACAAACAATAAACAAGAAGATGAGTAGCATGTATAAGATACTAGACGGTGATCAATGCTATGGAGAAAAATAAAGCTGGGGAGGAGACAGGAAGTGCCAATGCTGGGAGCTGGTGGTGGGAGAGGCACAATTAAAACAAGTTGGTCAGGGAAGACACCACTGAGAAGGTGATATCTAAGCAAGACTTCAAGCGGCCAGGGAGCGAGCCTCAGTGACATCTGGGGGAGAAGATTACAGGTGTAGGATCTACCTGCAGAGGAGAAGGTGTGATCCTGTGGCAGGAACATGCCTGGTCTGTTCAAGGCACAGGGAGGAGGCCAGTTTGGCAGGTAGAATACTAAGTCCACTCTCTAAACATGGAGACAACTAGCTTTTCCTGGTAGCTCACCTGGTTAACTCATCTTGCTAAGGAGGTCAAAGTCATAGGCTTAGGGTACATTTGTTTTCCAGCAAAAGTCATCTCGCAAGGGCAGAAGAATGGATGATTTATCACAACTCTGTCCTTCATGCTGGTCTGGAGCCCAACTCCACTGCTACTACCTGTCTGTTTACACAAATCACACTCTCTGAGCCTTCTGTAAAATGGGCGTATACTTAATAACGTTCGCCCCAAGAGACTGTGCTACTATAGTGTATAAAGCACTTTGTAAACTGAGGTGTTCTGTAGAAATTCTTCACTGTTCTTATTATTATACCATAAAGCAACTCAGGGGCTCTGTTCAGCTCACATTGGGTCTGTAAAGCCATTTTAACAGGCAAATATAATTTCTTAGTTCTGTTTGCTAAGTTGTAAAACCTATTTTTACTTATTATTGGGGTGGGAAAAGACTTCATGAGGCTCCCTGGCTGATCTGTCAGTCCATTTCCCAGACCTGAGATAATCCTACGATCCCCACCCTTACCCACACCCCACCTTAGCTTCTGTCTCCCAGCCTCACTGGAGTTGTGTGTCTGTGCCAATGGCCTGTATTACTAAATCCCATGGTGTGACCTCAACTGGGCTCTCAATGCTGCAAAACAGTTTTCATCCTTTGGTTAAGCCCTTGTTTGCTTCCTGCAGTGACAGCTCCAAACCCAAGTCCCCAACCCCACATCTACTCCCCTCGTTGCCGGCAGATGGCCTGGCTTTGGCCACACTGGGAGGTGCAAGTTCAACAATGTGGGCTTCTCCCTGCCTGAACATTCCTTTCCACGCCTCAGTCTACTCTTTACCCTTCTTTTCTAGATCCAGGGCCAACACCATCTCCCAGTGGAGGGGATAATGTCTTCCTGTGCTGGTGAGCACATCACACTTTCTATAAAAGCAATCAGAGTGAACCAAAAGAATTTATGAATGTGTTGCTCATAACAGCAAAAACTGGCAAGCAGCTCTCTGTCCAGCAATAGGGAATTGTTTAAACAGATTATGGGTACAGCCATGAGATGGCAAGAAAAACTTTATAAGCAGTAAGAGCCCAATTTTTCAAAGAGCTAAAAAAAAATTTTTTTTTTTTTTTAGTAACAACAAACACAAATGTGTGCATAGGAGAAAAAAAGACTGGAAGGAAATACACAAAAATAGAAACTGATTATCTTCAGGTGATGAGATTATGAGTGATTTTTTTTTGCTTCTAGTACTTTATTCTGAAATTTCTACTGTAAGCAACAGTATTTTTATAATTAGAACAAAAGGCAAAAATATTGTTAACAATGTTTCTCTGAAGAAAAGCTGCCTGTGATTCAGTTCTGCTTCTTGCCCTTTAAATGCAGCCTTTCCTGGGTGGTGTCTGGTTGACAGCTGCACGGTAACTCTTGTTACATGTAAGGACGAGAAGCAAAGAAAACCATAACCAATTAACATTACAGTGGGAACCGAGGCGTGCAGAATGGAAAGGCCTCAACGGGAATGTGTTATTACTAATTTTTTTTTTTTTTCCACGGTGGGACAGGTGTTTAGGGGAATGCACTGAATTTGCTCCAGATAATTTATTTTTTAAAATACTTTGATTACTTCATTTTTCGCCTCTGTTTTCATGGGAACTTTTAACATGTGGAAACATTTGGTTACGGCTATCTCATTCTAAGTCTCCTTAATCTATTTATGTGAGGCCCTACTGTGTGCCAGCCCTGGTGGTGCAAGGGGTTGTCTGCCAGGGGTTCTCAACATGGGATTTGTGGCATCCTTACCAGAGGCTTTGGAATCGTCTGGGGGGTGTTTTTTTGAGTGCCAAAACGATTGAATGTTTTTTTGAGTGCCAAAATGCCAAGGGCACTACTGACTTACTGGGTGAGGACCAGGGTTGCTGAACAGTCTACAATATGTAGACAGTCCTGTATTACCAAGAACTGACCTACTCCCAGTGCCAACACTCTGGGGGAGAAGAACGGAACTGGACAGTTGATGCAGACCATGTCTGGGAGGGATGGAGAGAAAGGAAGGGACAGTTGCTTCTTGGCGGCAGCCCAGCATCACCATGATGAGATTCAGGGTTACTGGATCGCCCAGATTTTCCGACAAAGCCAGAGATGTAGATGGTGATGTAAAATTTCCTGATTTTTAAAAAACACTGCATGGGCCAAACAAAACACATCTGTGGGCCAGATTTGGCCCTCGGGTTGCCAATGTGCAACGCTGTCTTAGGGAAAGACACAGTCTCTGTCTCCATAAGGGTATAACAGAGCCCTTATGAGTTCAAGTTCAAGTTCAAGAGTGGACAAACCCGGGTTCAAATTGCAGCCCTATCATTCACTACCTACGACTTCAGGCAAGTAAACATCGTCTGAACTTCACTTTCCTACTCCGTAAAACAGAACTAATGGGAACACTCATTGGTCTGCTATGAAGATTAATCCCAGCAGAAGTCCCCAGCACCTTGCACACGGGGAATGCTTAATAAAGTAGAGTGATCATTATTATTAAGGATGTCACAGTCTAACATAAGCACCTACTGTGTAGAGCACACTGTGCTAAGTGCTGAGGACTTATAAATAGGTGTGAGAGAAAGTCCTTGACCCAGAGGTGTTTTCATTCTGGAAAGAGGGAGAAACCCTGGACGTAAATATTGTGAGCCAGTCAGATATAAGAATGTGACCCACATCAGACGGTTACAGGAGACCAGAGGAGGGCATTTCTCGTGAAGGGGGTGGGGTAGAGTCCCCCCAGACGGAGGGAGGAGGGGAGGTGAAGCCCAAGCAAAGGAGACCTTATAAAATCACAGTAACAGCTGAGTGCTTACCACATGCTAGACCCTCTCTGAGTACTCCATGGGCTCAAACACATGAGGGACAAGGCACACGACGGGAAGGGTCCCCTGGAGCCAGGGCATGGGGGAGCTGACTGCTGGGCCAGAGCATGGTGGAGTATCTCACTTGTTGGCGGGATAGTGGAAGCAAGGAGGCGACATGTAGGAGCAGCCATCAGGGGTCGGTGTGCAAGGGATGGAGCAGAAGTGGAGACGAGGCAGCAGACTTACGGGGATGCCCCGTGTGGGGCCCGGGAATGGGTAATGGGTGGGAGCCCTGCGAGGGGTGCTTTCTTTACCAGGACTCTGGATGGAGGAAATTTGGGAGGTGGTAAGGGATGCTGTCAAAACTGACTGCCTGGGGGATGATGGGAATTTTATAGAAGGAAAACGATTTTAAACTCTTGTCTCCTCCCACCTCCACGCTTCCCCGGCTCTCCTTCCAATACCCTCCACTAGCATGTCCGTGTTCTCTACTGACCAGACCTTGTGGTTGCAAATGCCTTCTCCTTAACTGTTTTTGAAAATCTAGAAGCAACTCTTTCTTTTGCTAATGTACTGTTATTTTCAAATCTCTCCAGAAAGCCTGTACTTAGCCCCCCTTTGTCGCCACCTCTCTAGAACACAGATCACTGCTAGGGTTGATGGCTGGGGTGTAGCAAAGCTTCCAGAGTTTTGACCCATCAGGGCTGGCTGATGTAAAATTCCATACTGCATACAAAGGAAGAGTGCACTTAGCAAATTCTGTGAAACAATTTTTTCAGGGGGAAACAGGTAATCCACTAAAAGAACAAACTGTTTCCAAGCACTCCAGCACCATTTACAGTCCAACGGGCAAAATGCTGTTTATACACGAGGCCCATCTACTTTTGAAAGTAGAGCAGGCCACACCTCTCTTAGGGAAGATTTTTGTTAGCTGTGATTCTGATTTATTCGACAGGATGGAGAGTAATAAGACTATTTGGCTGGGGATGTGTGATGCCTGAGGCTCTCTAGACCGTAACCCGAATTAGTCCAAACCAGTGTCGTTTCACGGCAGTGCATCTTTAGCATGAAAGATTCCATGAATAATAGCTTACCACCCTGGTCCCATAACTGCGGTACAACTGTCGGTGGGGATCACGCCCCTTAACAGTCTTCCAGGAAAGGACCCCTTGCTCTGAAGTGAGTAAAATGCCCTTGTGTCCATATTTCCAAGAGGCAAAGTAAACAAGTGCAAGTATGTGGTAGTCGGGCCACCTGCAGGCTAGAAGGGAGTGTCTGTCTGTAGTGTATACACAGGAAGGGAGCAGGGCCCACTGAACAGAGCTGAGAGGGTCTCTTCCTGGTGCACCATCAGAAGACATCTGAGTCCCACTAGTTCTTTTCTTGAAGCAGGACAGCCTATGTCCCCCTTCAGAGACCCCCGCCTAATTCTTCTCCTAGGTCCCACCCCACCCTGTGAAACAGAGGCAGGACAGCTTGCAGTGGCAGTGTTACTAGACAGCAGTCAGAGCTGCCCAACGTTCTCACAGGCTGCCTTCTCGTAGACAACAGGTTTCCTCTCCCCAGGGATGACCAAGGAACAGCTCAGCATCTATCAGCAGGGACTGCGGTAGGATTGTGGTTCCCCAGTAACAAAGAAATACCTATCAGACCCTTCTTTCCTTCTTCTAGAACCTTCTGTAAAAATGTATCCGGGGCACGGACGAAGCAGCAGACATAGGCTAACAAGCACGTGGCTACCGGGCCCCGTGATCTGGCTCAGGTCACTTCTCCTTGGTCAAATGGGGAGTTAGGCTCCAAGAAATCTGAGTTGGTTCCTGGGCCGAACATTCTGTGACTTCTAGACACAGCGGCTCAAAAACTGGGACTGTTCCAAGTCAGACTCAGAGCCTGGGAATTAGCATTGTCCTGCTGAGGTGGTGGGACGGATGGCTGGAAGCATATCTGATGGCTTTTGGCCCTGGGCTCAAAGCTCTCTCAGCTCCCACCCTGAAGTGTCACCCTCCCATTCACTCCCTGGGGATCTGAATCCTCCAAGGGACTGTTCAGGGGTCCTGTAATCAAATGCAAATTACGCCTTTGAGCACGAAAGGGGTGGGAGGAGGGATTCGCTGACAACCCTGGGAGCCTAGCCTAAGGCCCTTGGGAGTGACAGCCCCCCACAGGGGGAGGTCAGGAGGGAAAGAGCAGAAAAGGGAGGGAGCCCAGGAGGGGTCAGAGGCCTCCGGCGGCCCCCACTTCATCTCCAGTGTGCCCCCGAACACGGTCCTGGATGGGGGGCCAATCCTGGGGCCGCTCACCCTTGGCATTGTCCTGGCCCTGCCCATGCATCACTGTTCACTGGCTGCACTTTGGCCGGCCCGCGCTAACCTGAAATTCTACAGGCTAGGCTCAGAACCCAGACTCATCCCCTTGTTTCCTCTCATTCCTTCCCAGGCTCAGAGAAGTCAGTACTAAACACAAGGAGAGGGGGGCCCGATGGGGCCATAGCTTGGAGAAGAAGGACGCACAGAGAGTGGCAGGGCCAGCTAGGAACCAGCTCCAATAGAGTAAACCAAACTCTCCTCCCTGCCCCTCCCCATGCCGGCCCACAACCCTTTCCCATCAGCCAGTCTAAAATTACCATTTTACAGCATCTGCAGCTAAGCTGAGCACTAAACAAGATGAATAGCTTGACACACGAGCTGAGTGGAAGTATGCAGCGGGGCTGGGCTGGGCTGGGCACCAGGGCGAGTGAGCCATAGGGGGGGAGCGGTGAGGTCCCAGGCAGGGTGACGGACAGGATTCACCCAGCTCTAACGGGAGGTGGTAGAGGGACAAGGAAGCCCCAGCAATGTCAGTCTGCTAGAAAAAGAGAGAGATGGAGCAATTAACAAAGAGAGAGACAGAGAGAGGGAGAGAGGGAGAGTTAGATATAGATAGATATAGATACAGATGGATAGATAGGTAGATAGATAGATAGGCAGATAGTTAATAGATAGATAGAATATGATGCTAACTTTACAAAGCTTCTCCCTCTCGTCCTTCTGCTTCCCTCCCTAAGAGGAAACTGCGGGGCGGGGTCCTCCACTGGACTCTTGTTTTGAACTCTTACAGTGGGACACCCATACCTGTGAACCCCCTTCCCCCAAGCAGCCTTTTCCAGGGAAGCTCTGGTCAACCACACAGACTAAATAACTCTATTCATAAAAAGTTCCTGGAAGTCTTGGCGATGGAGCTCTGGGAGAGACCAAGAAGGGAATGATAGGAGTGTGTTCTAAGTCAGGGTGTTCCAGCACTCTGTCCCAGCCTGGCCTGTGCTTTCCCTGGGAGGGAAAATGCCCAGGTAGAGAGTGGAGACTCATGACCTGCAGATGCTCCCTCAGAGAACTTCAGAGCCAGGAGGACCAGGGAAAGAGATGAGCTAAGGAACTGAGGTCCACAGACTTGGAGACCCGTCCTGCTTCTCCCATCCCGAGGCTCACAGAAGATTCCCTGGTGCTCTAGGGCTCTGAGTGAGCGGGACTCCTGGATCCCTACACTCCTCCCTGGAGCCAGAGCATCCCCACTTTGGTCCGCTTTGTGTCCTGGGCTTCTCTTTAGGTTTTCATTCCTTTTCCACAAGGTTTTCAGTGACTAGAATAAGTGTGGAAATCACTGGCCTGTCCTGGCAGGCAGGAAGTGGAAGCCAGTACATGGTGGCTGGAAGGAAGGTGGGCAGAATGAGGGTCTATAGAAACAGGGTGGGATGTGGTAGAGGATGCTGAGAAAGGAAGGTCAACACCGAGGGGAGGTTGAGATCAGCACTAACGTGTGAACCAGCTCCCAGAGGAAAACGTCTCCCCAAGAGAAGCGGAACCAGCTGCTGTCTGCAATCACCCTGCTAGACCCTGAACCAGACCCCAAAGTAGGGCCATTCATTAGGCAACGGTCTAGTCCCCATGAGCCATTCTTGGTAGGAGGTGATAAGAGGCAGCGTGTGCTGGTGTTGGAGTCGTAGCTGCCCACTCAAAAATATTTCCAAGCGGAGGACATCCTCGAATAGGCACACGACGCAGAGCATGTCTAAATCTGGCCCTGCCCTCAGGGTCTGTCAGAATGAGAAAATACTGATAAACTACACGGATGTGCTTCTAGTCTTCTCAGGGGCCCAGAATTGCTAAAAACTCCCACTTCACCATTAACGTGGGAAAAAATGGGCAGAGTTAGTCACCCAAGATGGCAGCTCCCATTCCCTTGGCTCTGTCCTAGGTGGACCCATATTTCTCCAGTGGCCAGGAGTCCCTCCTCCCTTCTCCTCCTAACCCTTAGACCTTGGCTTCTATCCCCTCCACGGGCTCCTCCCTCCCAGCCTCCCTTAATTATGTTTCTTCCAGGTTTGGGCTTCTGCCTTCTTTTCGAACTCCGCCCTCTTTGAGTGCCCTTACTCTCTCCTGGCTTCATTTATCACTGAAAACCTGTGACCTCAGCCCCAGCCACCTCCTGAATTGCCCGCATATATTTCCAACTGTCTACTGAACATCTCCAGTAGGACATCCTACAGTTGTCTCAAATCACACATGTCCAAAACTGATTTCATTATCTACGCTCTCCTGCTTCCCACCACAAGCCCCTACATGGGTCCCTCCCCTATCCTTTCTCTCTCAGTCAATGATATCACCAGCCACTCAGACATCCCAATGGAAACCTTAGAGTCACCTCTGACCCCTCCCTCTCCCACATCAAGGTCTGTCAGTGTTAACTCTGATGAGTCCTTTTTTTTTTTGCGGTACGTGGGCCTCTCACTGCTGTGGCCTCTCCCGTTGCGGAGCACAGGCTCCGGACGTGCAGGCTCAGCGGCCATGGCTCACGGGCCCAGCCGCTCCGCGGCAGGTGGGATCTTCCCGGACCGGGGCATGAACCCGTGTCCCCTGCATCGGCAGGCGGACTCTCAACCACTGCGCCACCAGGGAAGCCCCTGATGAGTCCTTTAAATCTCTCTCCCTTCCGTTTTTGCAACCGTTAGGCTCTTAGCATCTCTCTGCTACTACAATCCCTCCTATGGGATCTCCCAGCCTTGGATCTCCCTCCACTTTACAAACAGGAGACAATTCTCTAAACATAGATCAGATTCAGTAAATATTTGCTGAGGGCCCACTTTGTGCCTGGAACTGGGCACACAACTGTAAATATGACCAGTAGGGTCCCTGTCCCCATGGGGCTCACATCCCAGTTGGGGAGCCAGCTGGGAAAAAGCACAAAACACACGAAGGAATAAAATACTTTTAAGTTGTAGTAAGTGCTCCGAGAGGGATAAATCAGGGGCTGAGGTAGGAAAAAGAGGGGGTGGGTATGTGTACCACCACCTACATGAAGGCCTTCAAAGGCTCCTCAATACCTACAGAACAAAGTTCAACTCCTCAGCTTGGCATCTGAGGCCCTTGCCAATGTGGCCCAATCTTTTTTCAGCTCCTCTCGCACCACCTCCTCCCTCCCCAAACCATTCCACCCTATACTGCATATCCCATTCATCTTTGAATCCCAAACTCCCTGTTCCTGGCAGATAGCAAGTGGGTAATAAATGTTTGGGGAATCAATGTGTGGATGAATGAATGATGGATAGGGTTCCCTTTACAGTCAGGCCCTCTTCCCTGTCTCACGTCTACTCTTTGGTGAAGCTTTTTTGCAGTGGCTCCTTGCCCTGAGTCTCCACGGTGTTTCCACTGTCGCTGCCCCAGGTACTTGTAATAGCTGACTGTCTCTCCTGCTAGACTGCTCAGGCATTGAGGGAGGTCTTGTTCCATTCTGAAAAAATGCCTGGCACACAGTGGGTGCCTGCAACATGCCAGTTGAATTGACTGTGAAGAGCATGAAGCAGAGGGAAGTGATTGTTGTCCTTTGTAGACCGTTACCTGCTGAAACAACTCTAGTGGCCAAAATATTTGGATGGAAAGAAGCAGTGTGAAGACATCCATTGCCAAGTGGACGGCCAGAGGCACACACCTCCTCCTGCTCAAGGAACAGCTTCAAAGAGCCTCACTCTGTCACTATGTCTTTGCCTTTGAAAATATTTTTGCACAACCAAAGCGGAGAGCAATGAAGCAGATATATGCCCATGGAGACTGGTGCTCAAAGAGTCGCCTGTATTCATGTGAACAGAAACTCCCCTGGGTCGTGAGTTGGTTCTAGGGCTCAGTTCATCCCTTCAGAGGATGTGTGAAGAATCAGCTCCATTTCCATCCTAGCAACTAGGGTACTTGTTTCTTTCCAAGGACCTTAAATGAAACCTATCTTCTCTGCTGTTCCCACATCCCATTCTTGGAACTCCCTGATCGTTATTCCCTAAGACCAGAATAATTGAACACAGGGGTCTGTTGGTCTTCAGCAAATACCTCAGAGTCCCTGGCTCCTTTGGCAGGACGGGGGGAAAGTGGACGGGGAACCAAGCATAAAAATTACATGAAAAAATCAGATTAAAAGTAAGAATAAAAATAAGAGGTAGATTTTCTGACTTTTTTAGGCTTGGTGCCTGCTCTCAGAAAGGTATTGGGCATGTACCAATCTGCCTGGCTTTCTCAAATCACTGTTGATTCATTTGAATTTCACACATGGTCACCTCATCCTCCTTTCTTTTTCAATCTCCCCAGAAAGCACCCCACCCCTGACCTGAGTATTTCGTTAGTCTTACGTCCTTAGGGACCATTTCAGATTTTTTCTTGACAGACTTATTTTATTCACTCTAGTTCAATGTGGCCAACTCAACTGTCCTCAGCCAAGCCTCCAAAGGAAATATGATCCACTGGCTGCGTCAGATCATTTGGAAATAGATACGATTGGCTTGGAGTCACTCCATGAGGGGCTGTAAAATTGCTCTCTCTCCTTCTAAGTGGGTTGGGTCAAACCCAAACTGAGGCAAGAGGTTTCCAAGGAACACAGAGCAAAGGACTGGAGTAAGTCGTGGTGATTCAGTCAGTGGACCTCTTGCTTCGGAGTCAGTATTAACCTTCCACTGGCAGCAAGGATGTGTAGACGGCCTTCATAGTCAAACAAGATAGTGAGGTCTTCAACACTGGGGTTCATGAAACATTTTACAAGAGTAGCAGGGATGCAGGCTTGGTGTGAATCTCTTCATTCAAGCCAAGTTCTAGTTTAAATTTTTGTGTTTCCAATATAAATGAAGTTTAGTTAAATTGATTTTGAGATTTATGTATCTTGTGCAACGTTGGCAGGGTGTCTATACTTCCACCGGGCCAACTCCACAAAATACCATTGAAGTTCTCACGTACATTGTCCCAAGTCTCTTTGGAATTTCAAATGGGATTAACTTATTCTTTGAATTAGTTTTGCACTGTGTCATTTTGTTCTAATTACCTGAGAGGCTGTCTAGTATAACGAAAGAGCCTAGGTTGGGAATCAGAAGACCAGGGTCAAAGTCCAAGCTATATCATTCACTGGACAACTCCCTTAACATGTCTCAGTTGCCTCATCTACAAAATGGGAATTGTGCTACATGTTTTGCAAACCACAAAGCAACATATAAATATAGGGAGGTTTTGGCCTTAGCAGTGCCTGTGTGATTGGAAATGAAGTGCTTCTCCAGGTTCTACTGAAGTTGTGAGTGAAAACAATGTGATAGGGATATGAATGTGGGTGCTCAGATGAGCAGGACACTGACCTGTTAGAAAGCCTAGTTCCTACTGAAGCCAAATCCTGTAATCTCATTAATTAGGATTTTTATATATCTTTTATTTGGGTAAGTCTTAGAAGCAAGTCATTCAATCTTGTACCCAATGGAAGAATTTTTCTCCATTTTTCTATCAAGAACATCATGGTAGTGCTTGATAATCAATAATATGCTTTTACTATTGGTATAGCCACTAAGGAGAACATTATGGATGTTCCTTAAAAAACTACAAATAGAACTACCATATGATCCTTCAGTCCCACTCCTGGGTATATATCTGGAGAAAATCATAATTCAAAATGATATATGCACCCCAATGTTCATAGCACTTTTTACGATAGCCAAGACACGGAAGCAGCCTAAATGTCCATCGACAGATGAATGGATTTATCATACTAAGTGAAGTAAGCCAGACAGATAAAGACAAATTGTTACATGAGATTGCTTATATGTGGAATCTAAAAAAAATGATACAAATGAACTTATTTACAAAACAGAAATAGATTCACAGACATAGAAAACAAACTTATGGTTACCCAAGGGGAAAAAGGGGTCCACCATCACCCTGATACCAAAACCAGATAAAGATATCACACAAAAAAGAAAATTACAGACCAATAACACTGATGAATACCCATGCAAAAATCTTCAACAAAATACTAGCAAACAGAATCCAACAACACATTAAAGGTATCATACAACATGATCAAGTGGGATTTGTCCCAGGAATGCAAGGATTCTTCAATATATGCAAATCAATCCATGTGATACACCATATTAACAA
>NW_020172672.1:590561-591225 GCF_003031525.2 Neophocaena asiaeorientalis asiaeorientalis | reverse complement strand
CTCAATGGTGAAAAACTGAAAGCATTTCCATTAAGATCAGGAACAAGACAAGGATGTCCACTCTCGCCACTCTTATTCAACCTAGTTTTGGAAGTCCTAGCCATGGCAATCAGAGAAGAAAAAGAAATAAAAGGAATACAAATTGGAAAAGAAGAAGTAAAACTGTCACTGTTTGCAGACGACATGATACTATACATAGTAAATCCGAAAGATGCCACCAGAAAACTACTAGAACTAATCAGTGAATTTGGTAATGTTGCAGAATACAAAATTAATGCACAGAGGGACTTCCCTGGTGGCACAGTGGATAAGACTCCGCACTCCCAATGCAGGGGGCCCGGGTTCAATCCCTGTTCAGGGAACTAGATCCCACATGCCTGCTGCAACTAAGGAGCTGCTAAGCTGCAACTACAGAGCCCGCCTGACACAACTAAGACCTGGCACAACCAAATAAATAGTAAAAAAAATAATAATAATTAAGGCACAGAAATCTCTTGTATTCCTATACACCAACAATGAAAGATCAGAAAGAGAAATTAAGGAAACAATCCCATTTACCATTGCAACAAAAAGAATAAAATATCTAGGAATAAACCTACCTAAGGAGGCAAAAGACTTGTACTCAGAGAACTATAAAATACTGGTGAAAGAAATCAAAGATGAC
>NW_020172672.1:430813-590391 GCF_003031525.2 Neophocaena asiaeorientalis asiaeorientalis | reverse complement strand
AATGCACAGAGGGACTTCCCTGGTGGCACAGTGGATAAGACTCCGCACTCCCAATGCAGGGGGCCCGGGTTCAATCCCTGTTCAGGGAACTAGATCCCACATGCCTGCTGCAACTAAGGAGCTGCTAAGCTGCAACTACAGAGCCCGCCTGACACAACTAAGACCTGGCACAACCAAATAAATAGTAAAAAAAAAATAATAATTAAGGCACAGAAATCTGAAATGCAAATCAAAACTACAATGAGGTATCCCCTCACACCGGTCAGAATGGCCATCATCAAAAAATCTACAAACAATAAATGCTGGAGAGGGTTTGGAGAAAAGGGAACTCTTTTGCACTGTTGGTGGGAATGTAAATAGATACAGCCACTAAGGAGAATAGTATGGAGGTTCCTTAAAAAACTGAAAATAGAACTACTATATGACCCAGCAATCCCACTACTGGGCATATACCCTGAGAGAACCATAATTCAGAAGGACACACGTACCCCAATATTCATTGCAGCACTATTTACAACAGCCAGGACGTGGAAACAACCTAAATGTCCAATGACAGATGAATGGATAAAGAAGATGTGGCACATATATACAGTGGAAAATTACTCAGCCATAAAAAGGAACGAAATTGGGTCACTTGTAGAGACGTGGATGGATGCATAGTGTGTCATACAGAGTGAAGTAAGTCAGAAAGAGAAAAACAAATATCATATATGAACTCATATATGTGGAATCTAGAAAAATGGTACAGATGAACCTATTTGCAGGGCAATAGAGACGCAGACATAGAAAACGGACATGTGGACACAGTGGGGAAGGGGAGGGTGGGACAAATTGGGAGATTAGGTTTGACATAAATACACTATCACGTGTAAAATAGATAGTAGTGGGAACCTGCTGTATAGTACAGGGAGCTTGGCTCGGTGCTCTGTGACAACCTAGGTGGGTGGGATGGTGGGGGGGGGAAGGAGGTCCAAGAGGGAGGCGATATATGTATACATGTAGCTGGTTCACTTCGTTGTACAGCAGGAACTAACACAACATTGTAAACCAATTATACTCCAATAAAAAAATAAAATAAAATAGATAACCAACAAAGCCTACTGTATAGCACAGGGAACTATACTCAATATCTTGTAATAACCTATAACGGAAGAGAATTTTTAAAAAGGATATATATCTCTCTATATATCTATCTATAACGGAAGCACTTTGCTATACATTTGAAACTAACACAACATTGTAAATCAACTACTTTTCAATAAAAATTAAAGATGAATGATATGCCTTTACTGAATGGCTTCTAGACCCCAGACTTCTAGCCTCCAGAGAAGAGGAATAAAAGATTTTTACTTCAAGGAATTCTGTATGTTGGGGAAGATGAGCTTTTAAACAGACAATTATGGAGAAAAAGCTAGAAGGGGAACAGTAGAATCTCTCTAGGGAAGGGGTTAGCAAACTACGGCCCTAGGGCCAAATTCAGTTCACCACCTATTTTTGTAAAGAAAGTTTTGCTGGAACACAGCCATGCTCATTGGTTTGTCTGTATTGTCTATGGCTACTTTTGCACTACAATGGCAGAATTGAGTAGTTGTGACAGAAACAGTAGGGCCTGCAAAACTTTTATGGCCTTTTACAGAAAAAGTTTGCTGACCTCTGGTCTAAGGGAATCAGGTCTTTCAAAGATTTAACTTGGGTCCTCAAAGTTGAATAGGAATTAGCCAAGTAGAGAACAGGAGAAGGGCATTCTGGTTGGTTGGAACAGCAAGTACAAAGGAGCGGAGTTATTAAAGGATATTTCATGTTTAAGAAGCAATGGGAAGTCTCAGTGGTACATGACAGGGAAAAATGAGAGATGAGTTGGAGAGATGGGCTGAAGTTGGACAGAGAAGGACCCTTAAAGTCAGTGCTAATATGCTTAAAATTAATCCTGTAGACTTTTGGTCTCCAAATGGAATGTACACCCAGAGTTTACACAAGATGATTCGTTAGGATTTGGGAGGAAATTATTAGGATTTAAACTTTATTTTCATCTAAGAAATAATTAATTGGCTTTATAATATTTAATATACACACTGACTGGGGTGGTCACTCCATCCGTGGCATATGGCCACATGTCATGGGCGGTTCAGGAGATGAAGCATTCTTTGGCAAGGTTAGGAATTGCACAGTGCAGATGGGTCAATGGTGGTGACCTCAGTCCTTCCTCTTCTGCTGGCTTTTAACAAAATATGAACCACTGCAGTTTACATGTTCTTGGGTCATTGGATTATGGATATTATCTAGTTTAACCTAACAAGATGGACAAGGGGACTAAAAATATTCTTGCATAGAAACAACAGATCAAAGATAATATTAGTAGTATAAGTATAGGTAAAAAAACAAGAATAGTAGACGGACGCTTTTCTTAGAACAAGTTCTCTTCAGCCATATTCTAGCTAAAAACAATGACCAAACTTTCAGATGCAACAAGAAGTCAAGACAGAACAATTAGAAAATTCCAAGAGAACTATCAGACACATGGATTTACATCCACCATCATTTATGATGAACTTTGCCTGACGTATTTACTGTGTTTTGTGATATTAGCTAATGATAGTATGAAGAAACCATCACAATTAGCAGGATATGTTAAGCTATTGCTCACTTCATCTTTATTTCAGCCTTTAAAAAAATTTAACTTTGTGTATGTTTTATAATGTACACGACGTATTAGTAAAATAATACATGTATATAAGGTAACAATAAAACTACATGTCTTGGGAGTACATACTCAAAAATTGTGTACTCTTAGAGGGTTCAATCAAAAAAGTTTGGAGACTTTTTATAGAGAATAGAGAAACAATTGAGGTCCCAATAGAGGAGGAGATGGGATTAGGTTTGTTTTGGAGAAAGATGGCATAGGCTGCCATGTGGAAGACAAGACTGGAGAGGGAAGGGCATTGCAGAGTGGCCATTTCTAAGTGCTTGGAGATCTTGAAACAAAAGGTGTAAATATTAAGAGCTGTTATTACAAAATCCACTCTGCCAGCTCCCTGTTCTTTCAGAAACGAACAGTGTTAAGCCCAAGCAAGGCCACAAAGGATTACACTGACAATATAGCTTTGCAGTGAACAAAGTTATTTGGATGACAGGGACGCACAGAGCAGGTTTCAGGGATGAGAAAACATACCCTAAGAATACTGCATGTCATCCAGACTCAACTTTCCTCTCTGACCTATATGGGTTTCCAAGGCAAAGATTCTTTAATCATGAGGGACATAGCCACTGTTTCAGTCAGAGAGGCTATTCCCACTGCTAACAGGCATGATTAATTGATTCTGAGAGGCAGGCACATCCTATCAAGACTCTGGATGTAGTAGGTAGGGTGTGGCTTCTGGGAAGGACTAGGGCGTTTCTCCTTGGAGAAGGGCCAGGTGGGCCATTTACCTATTACAGCCAGTGCCCCTTAACCACCTGTTCCTTGCCACAAAGGACCAAGTTGCCAGATATGAAGAACTTAACCTATATCCTGTCAAGTCTTTAAGAAAAGAAGCGGCTAAATTAAATTCGGCAGGATAAGGAATTCCAGGGGAAATACAGGTCAGGCAGTCCCTGAGCAGGAACCAGCACTGGTCTTGAGGTCTAAACCCAAAAACCCCTAAAACATCAAAGAGAGTTTCCTTCTCTGTGCTCCATGAAGGACAGCACACCCTCTTCCTTTCTGCCTTTCTCTTCAAAGCACTTGGAGGGGAAAATGAAAATAAAAACAAAACAAAAGCAACAACCACCACTTTTTATGGCCAAAGATGGAGTTAGAAAGGACAAAAAGCATGCTCTGTTTTTCACAACTACATCATCTGGCCCTACTCTTCAAAATCTTAAACCTTATGCCTCATGTGGATTCTTCATTCCAACAATGTCTGTTTCCTTCTCTCAAACACCCCATCCAATTCCACCCTGTGCTCTTGGTTGAAATACTACTTAACTTGGAGCCCTCACAAGCCTCCATCAGCTTCATAAAGCTTCCCTCACTGCTCCTAAACCCACTCCCTCCTCGTCCTCCTGGTTAGCCAGAGTTTCGCATCCAATGAGGGCCTCCTTGTGTGCTTCTGTAATCATTTTGGGTCTCCCCAGCTGACTTTCGTTGGGGGAATGTATCATGTGTTTCAATAGCACCTAGAACCACGCTAAACCCAAGTTTACAAATACTTATTGTCTGACCATCCAGCTAATAGTGCGTGTCATTTAGAGAAAAGAGTGATCAAGATGGAGAATAAATAACCCTCTCATTTCTCTGTGAAGAGCGAGATCTTGGGAGAGTGGCAGGTGAATTAAACTGAATAAGAGGGAGACGGATTAATGACCTTCATGGTTCGTGGGGTCAGAGCTTATCTCAATTGTCAAGGATTTCTGACTTTTAACGAGTTCTGATGACCCACACTGGTATGCAGTGGACTGCTTGAAACTAGAGCCTCAAAATGAACACAAGGAACTCAGAATTCTTCTCCTATGTTTGACCTCAGCAGATAGTTTGAATTCTCTAGATCTTGTATTAAAAACAAAACAACAAAAAAGGAACAAGATGGGATTCACTCATGACCTGGGAGCACTCGGAAGGGGCAGAGAACAGACAGATCTGTCCAGTGGATTCTGTCCATGTTACTTCGGTACAGCTGCTGGGGTCAGATGCCAGCACAGACATACTCTTACGAGGACACACCCTGCCCAAGCTTACAGGGCCTAAAGGAAATACCAACATAGAAGACAAGCCTAACATCCTTTCTTATCGCATCCATAAAAAACAGCAAATGCGGGAGGCTTAGCTAACAGTAGCCTAGATGATGTGGGGCCTGGTTGGAGGACATAGTTAGCATGCTTTCACCCAGATGAGGGAAGAAATTTCCTCCTTTCTCACCCCTTCCCCCAAATTAAAACAATGAAAATCAGTTCTCATTATCCCGATAATTAAGTCCCATTCAGCCAGCTGACAGCGGCCAAAGAATGATTTTTCTGTGCTGTGCTGTGTGGCTGCCCTCCATGGCCCCATTCATGGGCCACTGTGTGCATTTAATCACCCTTAGCGGGCTGAGCTAATGAAATGCTGGGGCCTTGCCCTGCCCTGACCCTGCTGCTATTTCTATCTGAGCTCAGCACGTCCTTTGCTTGACGGTTGCAACCGAACAAGCAGATTTTTCTCTCCCATTATGGAGTGTAAAGAGCCTATGTTGGCAGCCTGTGGGGCTGAGGATCCCGCTGGAGAGCCAGTGAATGCCCCCGGAGGTTAACTTGCAAAGCTGTTTTCCAGACTGAGAGGAGGGCTGGGGGAAGGGGTAGAGCGCTGGAGACCCAAAGGCACTGAGGGCTGTGGTCCCCACGCACAGGGCGAGGAAGGGCAGGGGGCTCCCCTGGGGCAGAAAGGGAAGATGAGTCTGGTAGAAGTAAGGGGCCATGCAGCGGGGTGAGCTGATTTATCCTGACACACACCTGAACAAAAGCTCTTTTTCAGTTATCAAAAATCTCCCTCACTGGGGTCAAAGTGAAAAAAACCATTTTGTTTGGTCTCCAGTTCGAAGAGCCGGGTGAAAGTGCGGGATCCCTGTCGAGAGACTGCTCTCTTGAAATTCCTAGCTGTTGTTTTCATGATTCCCCAAGATTCAGAAGTTAGGGAATAGGATGCTAAAATTATAGGATTTATCCATATTGAAATTTAGGGAATTACAGTTAGCTAATGAAAAACAAAAAACAATTTTCCTTGAGGGAAGTTGGAGAGAAGAGGCCCCAAATGTATAGAATGTGTTAGTATGGTGGCTTTATCTAGAAAGGACATATCTAATAAAGGATTTGAATCAGGGGTGACACATTCAAATGCCCCCAGGGGCCAGAGAGGTCACCAAAATGAGTGAAGGGAGACTGGTGGGAACTATGGCCAATGAGAAAACACCCACCTCATCCAGAACAGGCAGTTGACATGCAGACTCAGCCCCTTTCTGCCATATGGGTAGGCAGGCCCTGAATGACATGATTTTCTGTGTTTTGTTAAAAAGAAAAACCAGAAATCTCTATTCTTATATGAAATCTCCCAATTGCTAATGTTGGAAGCTAATTCAATATGTTAAAAAAAAAAAAAAAACCAGCGTGCTAGCCAAACAAAATATGTTAGCATACTGCAAGCCCACCCCTCACATTCGCAGGGCCTGGGCCAAAAGTACAAATGGAGGTCCACGTATCACATGTCTAAATATTGAAAAGGTATAAATCAAGCTCACTAACTGTTAAAATACGTTCTGTCTGCTTACAATGAAAAAAACATGCCTTCCTAATGACCTGGAAGCCAGGTGTGAATTCAGAGTTTGGGGATACCTTGGTGCTCCTTTCAGAAATGGGGCAGCAGGGTGAGGGCTGGCTCCCAGTCCCCAGCCCTTATCTTCCTCCCCCTGGCTCCGTCCTGCATTGCCAGGGGCCTCATACACCCACATGGACACTCCAGCCCACAAGTCCAAGTTCTGGCTCTACCCCTATATCTCAAATGGCCACTCCTTGACTGTCCCTCTAGCTTAGTGGTACCCCCATCAAGGGTGCAGTCTGCCCTTGGGAGGACAGACCCAAATAGGCTTGGAGACCCAGGGTGTGGTCTAGAAGGAGGAGCATGGGCTCAGGGTGGTCACATATCTTTGGTCCATGGGGTTAGACAGGGGCCAGAATGAGGCCCTTTAAAATGTGGAGTTCAAGGCAGGAGCCTCCCTTATCAGATCTAAATGCAGTACCGGCATCAATTTGAGATCCCTGACTTCAATAATCAAATGCCCAGAAGTGAAGATATCTTGATTCTTGGCCTGGTTTTATGACTAACTAGCTATGTGACTGTGGGTAGGTCACAATCTTTCGATGAATCGGTTTCTACGTGAATCAAATGGGGACAAAATACCTTTTCTAACCAACTCATTTGAGAAATAAAATGAGATTATGCAGTGAAAATACTTTAAAAATAGTAACTAAATAGAGAAATAAAAAGGATAAGAAAATAATAACTGCCACAGACACAACTTTTATCAAAGGGAACAGATATATGAAGATCTCACTCAACATGTCATTAAAAAATCTATATTACCCCAAGATATGTGCTAAGTCAATAAGAATTGAAATGACAGTACTTTTCATTGAGGGTCCTCCCTCTTTTCCAACAATTTTTTGGGATGAGTCTCTTATCACACTGATCTTAAAGGCTATTGCAGAAATAAATAAAACTAAACCAAAAACTCTGTGGATTTCAGTGATTCATGGCTCTTTACCCAAAACATAGCAACCACTTTTAATCAACATTAAAGTAGGATCTCTTTTTAGGGGCACATGTGCTCTTCCTGTGATAGTTATTCTAGAATTGTTGGGTCCTGATTTTTAATGAAAGAAAACCAGTGGGAAAATTGGCAAAGGGAAAAGACTATTCAAAAGAGGAAGGAAATATTAAAAATTTCCATAAACATCGAAATCAATAACAAGTCAGGAATTTTATTTTTAAAGACTTAAGGAAAAATAACTTCAGACCACAGGGGGAGACAAAATTGTACAAAGGGTAACTTGGTATACGAGGAAGCATTGACGTGACAGTAAATTTAAGAGTTCCTTCCAAAGAAATATTGTTTGATATTGATAATCAAGTCAAAGCATACTTGGCATGATACTCAAAGATATCTTTCTATTTAGACCAAGCCAGGACTGACTCTGAAAGCATAGCTAGAGAGGAGATAAGGTTTTGTATCTTCTTAAATACCCATGGAGGAGTTGGGAATTGTGGGAGTTGGTTGTGTTAGAATGCCTAGCACCCATTTCCCCTGCCTAACAACATCGTTTTCTTTTGGGGGGGATAATCTCTTCCCTATAGGATACAGTCTGTGGATAGAGCTGATTCTCATGAGATTTGTGGTCCAAGTCAGGCCAATCAGTTTCTTCCTCACTGGCATATGAGTTTTGAGCAGAGGGACAAAGAGAATGGGAATGTTAGGAATGTCGTCCCGTCTGAGTGGAGTACCCTACCCAGACTTTTGTGACCCTGGTTGTGGTTCTTACTTCCTAGATTCCAGAGCTTGATTGCTTCTTGTCCATTTTTGGGACTGGGTCTCCAGTCTTCCCTCAAGCCTGTGGGCCCCCTACATCCTTCTCTTAAACTCCCTTTGGCTTATGTTAGCCAGAGGTGTTTCTGTTGCATGCAGCCAAAGAACCTTAATGGACACAAGTTATCATGTCCATTTATTATCATACCCAATGCACCACGGGTACTGACTTTCAGTCCAATGTATCCAGTGTTTATTGAGACTTTCCATATACCTTGACATTCACACAAAAACAGTATAGAGGCTTAACACAAAAACAGTGGCACTATCCCCAGTTTCCTTTACCCAGTTACACATATTCAGTTTCTTTCTTGGTTTTCCTGAAATGCTGGAATGTTCATTTAGTTTTTCACTTCATAGTATGAGTTGTTCAAAAAATGGCCACCGGACTCTCAGCACTTCAAAGGGCACCCCCAGAATGAGTATGTAGTTGGAATCAGCGTGACAGTGAGTCAGCCTGGTGAGCCTAAGGCCTGCTGAAAGATTGATGTGTCAGTATCACACGCTTAGAAACCAGGTTCCAATGCACCTGACTGCCCTTGAACAAAGTTAGTGGAAAAGGCCGAAGGTTTGCCAGGTGGAAGGAAGAATAATGAAGATGGGAGATAAGTGGGGGGTGGGGGTGGGTAGGTGAAAGTATGGAGGAAGGAAATGAAAAGGATGAGGAACTGATAGCAGAAAGTGCTCGGGTCACTGTGAGAGATGGACAAGAGTATATGACATCAGGGGCCCTTATCTTGATATTTTTCTGTATGTCCACCAACCACAGGAGGTGGAGTAATTTAAAGGTTAAGAAGACAGGGGCTTTAGGGCCAAACTACAGCTAGAGTGTGTTTGAACTTCAGCTTTACCACTTGCTAGCCCTATGACCTTAGTTAGGCAAGATATTTAACCTCTCTGTGCCTCAAAGCCCCGATCTGTAAAACAGGGTAATAATAACAAGACATGTAAATGCTCAGCATATTCTGACGCATTAGCATTCAGCAAATATTAGGTACTGTTATTCATTCAACAAATATTTATTGAGCATCTATGACGTTCCAGGTGCTGTTCTGGTCCTTGGGCTATATCAGTAAACAAAATAGACAAAGATCCCTACCCTCATGAAGTTTACATGCTAGTGGGAGTGGGAGTGAGGGCAGAGAGAATTAATGATGTTGGTGCTATTATTAATATCTGACCCAATTATTATTATCTGACCTAACATCCACCTATTCCACCAAATTTTCCAGAACTCCTTTAAATCCTTATCCTCTGCTTTAAACATTCTGTTCATTTGGTGCCTTAACTGAAACCCCTTTGGCCCTGAGGATGTGATTTTTCCCATTGCACTCAAAAGAGGGTTATGCTTTTTCTCTCACTGTCCACATATCCCAGAGCCTGGAGATAAAGAAGCTGATTTCCTTGATTCCCACGGCGACTTTCGTACCCTTTCTCCTCCTCATCCTATACAAACCACAGCTATTCCTCAGACTCTGTAACTCTTCTCGCATTTTGTTGCTGTCATCAACAACCTCCCCGTCACTCATTTATTGGACACTGGAACACCCAATGCATTCTCCTCCCTTTCACCCCTATTTCTGTCACCATTCTTCATGACTTTAACATCCTGAGTTCCTTGGCCCCCTCACGTCCAATGATCTGTTCTTCCACCTTCCTCAGTTACTTTAAAATGGCCACAGCCTAGACTTGTCATCACAACCTTTCAAGTGCAGATTTCATTTGTCATGTGATCTAACCACCAGTTTAATCTTCCCTGTTAACTCTTTCTAGTATTTCTCCTCCAGTCAATTAAGCTCACCTGCTCATTTATTATTTGTTTTGTTTTGTTTTGCTCTGTTTTGTTCTATTTATCACCTTCTCTCATGTCCTTGTTTGTCTCTTTACCCATCATCAATTTTATGGCCCATTATTGTACACATTGCCTACATATACTACAAATATCCTCTACTCCTTTGCCCCTCTCTCCTCAAGCCAAACTTGTCTAGCACAACCCCAAGCTGATCAAACCCAACTACTGGAGAGAATAATATACTGAGTTGACTGATCACACTTTAAATCCATGACTACTGCAGTTCTCAGATGAGTACTCAATATTGCCCAGAAATCCTACATTGCTTCCCTAGTAAGTTCATTCTAATTTTTCCAAGATCACTCTTCATATCTCTTCTCCCTCTCAAATCTCCAGTGATCACCTACTTTCAGCTGAAGGTCTCAACTCTTGTCTCATTGAGAAGTAGAAATAATCGGACAGAAACTCTCTCATCTTCCCATAGTGACATCTGCAAAAGTATGGTGTAGTATTTGTCTTCCCTCTCATTACAACAGAAGTGTCCCTCTTCCTATTAAAGCCAAAACCCTCTACTTGGGTTTTGGAGGCCATCTTCTCTTGATGCCTCAAGGACTTTGTTCCTGAGGTCATCCCCCTCCCTTATCTGCATTATCAGTTTCTTCCACTCTACTGAGTCATTCTATCAGCATCAGCAACAAAGTGCCCAGGTATCTCTTGTCTTTAAAAATCTTCCCTTCCGATACAACATTCTACTCCAGTTACCATCCTATTCTCTGTCTCCATTCTAATTAGTTTTACCTAGTGTATATGAAATGCTGCTGACTTTTTAGACTTTATTTTTGGAGAAGTTTCAGATTCACAGCAAAATTGATCAGAAGGTACACAGATATTCCCCTGCCTCCATACATGCATAGTCTCTGGCATCATCAACATCTCCCGCCAGAGTGGTACATTTGTTACAATTGATGAATCCACATCGATACATCATTTATCCCTCAAAGCCCACTGTTTGCACTACGGTTCCCTTTGGTGTTGTATAAATACATAGTGGTTTGAGTTTAGACAAATGACATGAATCCATCATTATAGTATCATATGGAACAGTTTCACTGCCCTAAAAATCCTCTGTGCTCTGCCGATTCATCCCTCTCTCCCCACTGGCCTCTGGCAAATTTCTATATTGATGTTGTATTCAGCAAACCTGGTGAACTCTCTAATTATTTAAAATAACTTTCCTATACTATGGATTTTCTGTGTAAACAATCTTATTCTCTTTAAGGAAAATAGCTTTGTCTCTTCCCTTTCCAATTCTTATATCTTTTTTTTTTTTTTTCTTTTTTGTGGTACGCGGGCCTCTCACTGTTGTGGCCTCTCCCATTGCGGGGTACAGGCTCCAGACGCGCAGGCTCAGCGGCCATGGCCACGGCCCCAGCCGCTCCACGGCATGTGGGATCCTCCCGGACCGGGGCACGAACCCGCGTCCCCTGCATTGGCAGGCGGACTCTCAACCACTGCGCCACCGGGGAAGCCCAATTCTCATATCTTATTCTCTTTCTCTTCCCATTGCACTGGTACAATTTCCAGAATAGTATTGAATAATAGGGGTGATAGTAGGTATCATGATCCTTTTTTATCTGATTTTAATGAGAATACAGTTTAGGTTTTACCACTGAGTGTTTTGTTTATAAAGGTATTTGTTATATATTCCTTATCCAGTTAAGGAAGTTCCCGCCTATTCTTAGTTTACTGAGTGTTTATAGCAAAGGAACTTTGGATTCTATCTAATGACTTTCCTGCATCTGTAAAGGATCATAAACCTGTTCTATTTTAATTTATTACAGTGGCGTATTATAGCAGCAGCTTCTGATGTTGGGTAATCCTTCAATTTTTAAGATAAATTTCAACAGAAGATTTTTAAAATACACACACACACCATCATCATCTCTGGTAGTATTTTATTTAGGAATTTTTCATCTATATTTGTAACAGACTAATCTACAATTGTATAGCCTTAGACTTCATATCAAATTCATACTAGCCTCATAAATTGGGTATTTTCCCTCTTTTTCTACACTCTATGATAGTTTGTATTATATAGAAGTTAGCTGTTCCTTGCTTGATTGGTAAAGCATTCCTGCAAAACCATCTAGGCCCAATGTCATTTGAGTGGAAGATTTTGAAGGGTGATTTAGTTCCTTCATGGGTTTCTGACAGATTTGAATTTTCCAATTAATTATCATTGATTGAATTTTGAAATTTTATTTTTCTAAAAATTATTGACTTCATACATTGGCATTAAGTTGTCTATAGAGTTGTTCATAAAGTTGCTCATCCTACTTTATTCTAATTTTTTTCATCACAACTGTATCTGTAGTTATGAGTCATTGTGTCTTTTTAATCCTTAATATTATTTATTATGTTTTTGTCTTAGTTTCTCGAGCAGTCTCATCGAGTTTTATCTGTTTAACTAGTAATTTCAAATAATCAGCTTCTGGATTTGTTGATTCCATTTTTTTTGTTTGCTTCTCTGTTTCTTTTCCATTAATTTCTGAACTGTATTATTTTGTTCTCTGCTTTTTCTGGACTTAATCTGTTGGTTTCCTTGTTTCTAGATTTAAATACTTAACACCCTTATATTCACTCTATTTTTTTGTTAATGATTTTTAAGATTATAAATTTCTCTCTTAAGTACTGCTTTAGCTTTGTCCTCAAGCTTTGATATATGACTCCATTGTTTCTATTTTAACATATGAGCTACTTAGGAGCCTGGTTTCCAAACTTTTTTTTTTTTTTTTTTCGGTACACCGGCCTCTCACTGTTGTGGCCTCTCCCGTTGCGGAGCACAGGCTCCAGATGCGCAGGCTCAGCGGCCATGGCTCACGGGCCTAGCTGCTCCGCGGCATGTGGGATCTTCCCGGACCGGGGCACGAACCCGTGTCCCCTGCATCGGCAGGCGGACTCTCAACCACTGCGCCACCAGGGAAGCCCCTCCAAACATATTTTAAACTATTTTTTATTGACTTTTTCTTATTTAATTCTTAGCAATTCTTAAAAATTTGTTGAGACCCCTTTTGTGGCCTATTATGTCAGTTTATGTAAATGTTCAATGTTTTCTTAAAAAAGAATATGTATCCTTTATTGTTGAATTTTGAGTAAAGGGTCAGTTTGTAGTTATATCTTTTAAGTTCTTAATAAGTGTCTTTGTAAAAATGAATTTAAATCTCCTACAATGATTGTATATTGTAATTCTCTCAGTTTTTATTTTATATATTTCAAGGTTTTCAGTTTATGTTTTTAGAGGCATGCAGGTTCATGATTATTATGTCTTCTTGATGTAGCGTTCCTTTTACCATTATGACTTTCTCTTTATCTCCTTTAATGTATATTGCCTTATATTCTTTTTGTCTGTTATTAATACTCTAACCTGACCTTTCTTTTGGTTAGTATTTCCTTGTATATCATTTGCCATCTACTTATTTCTAAGTTTCTGTGTGGTTTGGCCTAGGTGTGTCTTTTGAAATCAGCCCATAGCTGGATACTTTAAAAATGCCTATCTGACAATCTCTAATTTTTAGTAGGTACATTTAATCCACTTACATTTATTGTGTGGTTAGTATTATATTTGATTTATTTCTTCCATTTTATTTATTCTATTTATCTTCCTTCTTTGTTTCTTCATTTTTTTCCTCCTTTCTTGCCTTCTCTTATATTGATAAGGTGTTCTGTATTCCATATTTTCCTCTTTGTTGGTTTGGAAGCTATAGATTGAAGTTCTATTCAGTTTCACCCTAAAGTTTTACCATCTACATTTGATTGCAAATGTTTGAAAGTATAAAGATTTTCCGTATCTTATCCTCCTCTGAACAGGCAAAAATCTTAGCACATTTTAACTATCTAATGAACACTCCCTCTCCCATCATATTATCTTGATTAATATTTTGTTTTAACCTTTATTTTAAACTCCAGGTTTAGTTATCTTTATATTCTGTGGAAGTGTATTTTAATCAATTTACTTCTGTGCCCACTATAAATTCTTGATTTGTATACCCTACTCAGGATTCAGTTTTCTTCATGTTATAATACATCCTTTAATCGTACTTTTAGTGAAGATCCAAGGCTGACAAACTTCATTTTATTTTACTTCTAAAAATTCCTTTATTTTTAACTCACTTTAAAGTGCCAGTTTAGCTAGGTATAAAACTCTAGATTAACAATTTTTTTTCTCTTAGATCTTTGAAGATATCATCTCATTGTCTTCTGCAATCTATTGCTGCTACTGAGGTGTCTATTATCAATGCAATTGTTATTCCTTAACAAGTAACTTCTCTTCTGGTAACTTTCAATATTGTCTTTTTATAATCCTTGAGATTCTGTAGTTTCACTACAAAATATATAGATGTTGATTTATTTTTATTTATCCTGCTCAGTATTCAAAGTGCATTTTTTCAGTTAATATCTTTTCAAATGTTGATTCTTCACCATCCCCTCAAGTTTCTTCCAGAACTCTTACTAGACATAAATTGGAGCTTCTCAATCTATCTTCCACAGCCTTAACTCTGACTCTGGGCTGCATTTTGGGTGATTTCTTAAATACTACCTTCCCATTTTCTAATCCTCTCTTCATCCATGTCCTGTCTAGAGTTTATTCTATGTAAAGATTTTTACCTTTCCACTTGGTTCTTTTTATATTTACCAGTTCTTGTTTCATTTATGCCTGCTTTGTTTCACAATTTTCTTTTAAAAGTAGATGTTATTCCTCTTTGAATATTTTAACACACTTAATTTAAAGTCTTTGTCAGATTGTTCTATTAATTTCTTTTGGACAAAATTCATCTAACAAATGTTAATTTTGTTGACTGTTTTTCCTGGTGTTGAATATCTTTGCTTGGATGCCAATTTGAGTGGGCTGTCCTTTTACTCTCTTTCTCCTGATCTTTTCTACCCTAGAGGTTTTATAGAGGTCTCTGGTTCAGAACCAAGTGATGGCTTGAGATCTGCCTAGCCATGACATTAGTGATCTCTCCCTGAGTAGTGGAAGCATCCTGGTTTCTGGCTGCTGAGCTGTGACTACTTCCTCCTTCATCCAAAGGCTTACAGTTTCATGGAAGCAGTCCTAGGTAGTGTCATATGCATCTTTTTTTCAACCTCCTTTCCCTAATGAGAAAGTTCTGCTTCAGTGCTTAATTTTAAGCCATGAGCCTAAATCCAGTCATCTACCATGCTTGGAGCAATTTAGTCCCTTTTACTCCAGGGGAGCTTCTTGTACTGCTTCTGGATTTGAAGTTCAGCCAAATACAGCTTCAGCCTTGTTTACCATTTCAACATTAATTCACCTAGAAAAAGAAAATTAGCTTCATTTGCTGAAGCATTTGCTGAATTATTTAGAGTTGTACAGACCAGGGTGTTACAAAGGTGTACAGAGCAGGGTGTTAACCACAGACCCACCACTTAATAGCTGGGAGATTGGGGGAAAGTTTTCTAACTTGCTTGAGCCTCAGTTTTCTCATTCATCAATTAGAAATGATAATACTTACCTCATAAGATTGATGGGATAAAGTTTGAAACAGTGTTTGACACCCAGTAGATGCTCACAGTACATATTAGTATGATTATCAAACAATCATTTTAAAAGGTAAATATTTAGTTTCAAACAAATCCATATTTGTAGTCAGAATTCTTTTCCCACTAAATATGGTACCTGGACTCATAGACTTTCTCCTTAGTACTCTTCATGCCCCCCTCCTGGTACTTACTGATCAAAATGCTTAGTAATATGAATTTTAGCAGGCTGATCATAGGTTCTTACAACAGATCTGGTAAAAATTCATTGATTTTGTTTGTACTTCATGATTTATATCCAACTTTCAAAGTATTCTTGAGATAGTTTACGATAACAGACATGTGTACAATAAGTTAGATGAATAAGAAAAAGAGAAGTTTGAACCATAGTGGAGGAAGGGAACATAATTATAAAACCTGAGTTAATCGTTACTGTAATTGAGCATTAAATTTGTTCAAGGCTTCTTGGCAGCTGAAGGCAAAAGACAGGAAATGTGATGGGTGACATAGTTCTCAATAGCTAAAGTTTTTCTCTTAAATAGTTTAGCAAGGTTATCGTGGGCTAAAAACCTTTTGGGGGTTGAGCTCCATTCAGGGTGCATGGTGCAGAAGAAGGAATTCTCTACATGAGTCTATCCCCATGGCTTTAGCAATAGGTTGAACAACTCTGGATTTGGATGGCTTAGTGCAAATATTGTATGACTGGAGCCAGGAAGCTGGGATTGATGACTTTTTAAACAGTAATGTTTTGAAAAGTTCAGATATTTGTCATCGAAATTTGGAAAATACAAAAGAGTATAAAGAAAACAAAAATATCTCTTCATAATCCCATTGCCTAGAAACAATCTTTATTAAAACTTTCATGAGTTTCCTTCTAGACGTTTTTCTACGTGAACATATATTAGCTGATGACTTGTGGTTTTCTTCCAGTTAGATGACTATAAATTAGGTGGTCTTTGGCCCAAGTGGTTGTTATATTTAATAATAAGAATATCTGCTGCTCGCCTACTGAACGTCCAATGTGCTCTTGGTATTTACAGTCCTTCTAATACCAACAGGTACAAGGCAGTTTCTCGTGTTTGCAGAGAGGTTATGTAACTTGTCTAAACAACACCCAGTAAGAGGAGGAGCAAGAACACACGTTTGGGTGTGTCTGACCGTGCAGCGTAGTGTTTTTCTCTTACCAGGTGCTGCTTCTCTGAGACACAGGCATCTCCCTGGCTCCTGGTGCTCTCCTGGGACTCCTGGGAGTTGGGGTGCCTGGGTCTGACATCAGCTCAGCTGGCTCCTGGGCTCCAAATGGCCAGAACAGAAAGCAGAAGGAGGTTGTTCTTTCCCTCCTCTCCTTCTTTTCTCCCCTTCTCCTGTATGCTGGAGGTCAAGAATCTAACTTGTCTAGGTTCCCAGGTTAGCTCAGGCAGCTGTTCTGATGGGTTTAGCACGCTAAAATACTGTAATTCAAACATCTTCTATGGGGATCAAGGTAAGAGAAAGACAGGAATCCTGGTTCTGTTTTCAGTCTGCATGATACCAAAGAGCATGGAGCATTTTTGCCTGTCATTGTGATTACTGTGCTTTATAATTGAAGCTTTGTGCAGATGTAACTTTCTTCTCTCTTGAGCCCTTATCTGCCCAGGAACTTCTCTCTTGGGTGAGTCACAGGCTGAAGCATCCTACAGCAGCCCCTAAGTAGCCACTAAGAGCCTGCTACCTCTGCACAGACCCAGGTCACATGGTCACCAGGACAGGCTGGTTGCCACATCCAGAAGGGGCAGTTAATTGTGAGTGGTCTCTGGCCAATGCAAGCAGTGTCCTGCGGACAGGGGGTGCTTTCTGGCTGAAAACTGGCAAATCTTCTCCCTTCTCCATCACCACCTTTGCAGACTGATGAGCTAAGTGTTGAAGAACCAAGAGGCCTAACTGTCGGGGCTCCTGGCTGCCCACACGGTGAGCTGAGAGCCTCTGAGTGGTGAGCTCTGAGCTCCTGGTTGAATCAGGCTGGGTTGCCAGCAGGCGTGAGTCAGCAACTGAGATGCCCCCTCTCCACTACCTTTGCATAACTCGAAGCACAGGGCTTTGTCTTTCCTAACAATTACTCATCTGACCCTGGCATACCAGAGCCTGCTTCCTGAAGGAGATGTTTGTGAGAAGAAAAGTTTTCAAAGAGGATGTTACACACCTGAGCTTCCACACTCTGTGCGATGGTAATTCATCTCAATTGCCGGAAGTATAATACATGGCAAACCGTGAAGAAGCTGGTTTTTCCAATGCGCCAAATGACTTGCCCCTAATGTTTGGGACCCATTTAATAACAATAACAACCAGAGCACAAACAGTAATAATAACAGCAAATTACTCTTAAATAGCACTGAACACGTGACAGGCAGTAATCTAAGCACGTTACCTATATTGACTCATGTACTTCCCTCATTTTACAGACAAGAGATGAAAGCACAATGAATTTAAATAACTCGCCTAATGTCACAGAGCTAGTAAGAGGCTGAGCCAGGATCCCGGGAATTCTAGTTTCTTAACCCAGCTCACAAGTTTGCGTTGGATGTTCGTGTGAGAGGAATAGTGGAAGACTGGAGAAAATCACAAATTTTGCAACATACAGCTTCTTTAATCCAAGCGTGGCTCAGGTTGTCCACCCGCACTTAGCATATCAAGGTTCTGTCATGTTAATTCCATATTCTACGTCTCAGAGAAGTTGTGGCTGGCTATTTGGAAGGGGAGAAAAGAATCCCCCAAACCTTGAGCTGGCCAGAAGTGTTTGGAATTTTGGGTGCATGTGAAGAGCAGCTCACTGTAGCACCACAGGGTTTATGGACCACACTGGGGAAAAGTCCTGGCAACACTGCCCAGAAATGGAACATCCCTAGTTGAGAAGAGGCCCCATCCAGGGAAAACTCTGATGGCTGGAGTGTGCACGTGTAGATTGTAATTGGCCAGGGGCGCAGTGAGAGTTTCCAGACAGTCATCAGGAAAATGCTGAGGTGGCCATCAACGTTTTCCACCACCAGTTCATGGACCCTTGGAGGAGTTTTTTGTCTTTCACGTTGTAGCTGTCTACCAGGCCCTGGATTAGTTTCCTGTGGCTGCTGTAACAAATTACCATGAATGTAGTGGCTTAAAGCAATACAAATTTATTATCTTACAGTTCAGGAGGTCAAAAGTCTGACACAGGTCTCGCTGTGTTAAAATCAAGATGTTGGAAGGGCCATGTTCCTTTCTAGAGCTTCTAGGGGAAAATTCATTTTCTTCCTTTCCCAGCTTCAAAAGGCTGCCCACATTTCTTGGCTTGTGGCCCCCTCCCGCCTTCAAAGCCAGCAACGACCCATCAAAACCTTTCTCATATCACATCACTCTGATTCTGATTCTTCCGCTTCCCTCTTCCCCATTTAAGGACCCTGTGATTACATTGGGCCCACCTGTATAACCCAGGATGCTACTATTTTAAAGTCAACTGACTAGCAACCTTAATTTCAACTGCTTCCTTAATTCTCCCTTGCCATATAATATAACATATTCACAGGTTCCAGGGATTAGGACCTAGACATCATTGTGAGGCCATTATTCTGCCTACCGTAGGACCCAAATGGAAGAGCTGAGAACCCCGATCACGGTATTTCACAGCCCAACCGAGAGCCTGCTAAGCAGCTGGCAGTCCCTGCTGCTAGCTGGAGAAGACTCACCGGGGGTCTACCTCAGAGAAAAGGTTGGGAAATCACATAAATGGTGCTTAAAGAGCTACAGAAGCACCCATCTTCTTGAGAAGACGCAAAGAACTCAAAGTCTAGAGCATCAATATTTCTACTTCCAGTCAGAACTTAGATGTATCCAGAACATTTCTTAATCATGTGCTTTGGATGTCAGGGGCACTTTTTTCGAAAGCAGCTTGAGCCTGTGGGCGTGTTTCGCCCCTCTCCCTTCTAGGGTAGCGAGTGTAGTACTTGCAACGTGCTTATATTTCTCGGTCTTGACACAGCTCCTTCAGGAGCGTACAGGAGTGAGGCCTCTAATTCCAACATCTCCTGGGTTACCTGCTCAGGCTTTACCCCATCCATACACTTTTAGTCTGCCCAGGCTGAAAATGTTGGATTTTTAAATTTTAAGCATCTTAATACGATTATTATTATTTAATTTTTCAGTGCTTCGAAGCCATTCCAGGATCATGGCAGTAGCTTTCTCTGTTGGTCCATTATGAACAGTGCTAATTCCTTGTGTGATTTTGGGCAGGTTACTTGACCTCTCCTTGTCTCAGTTTCCTCATCTGCGCCATCAGGATAATAATAGCACCTACCTCACAGGGCTGGAGTAAGGGGTAGATGAGTGACCACACAAAGCCCTTAGAACGGCGCATGGTACTTGGTAAAGCTGTGATACACCTTGGCTGTTATGATTATCAAAAGACCTAATAAGACATGAACCTCTTCTCGTATAGTCAGAGAGCCAGCCGTTTTGATATCTCCAGAACACTGATATTCACACAATCTTGAGTGCAGCAGACACATTCCTACGCAAAATTCCTTTTTGTATTGCTCTACAGGAATACTGTTCCCATGAGGGCTGTTTCTTATAGTCAAAGGGAGGCCTCAAGGCCCATTTCAAGTGGGTGGATGACAGGCAGATGGAGAGCTGAGTAGCTATGCCAAGGCCAAGAGAAAGCTGCTCTTCTCAGCTTGGGATAGGGGCACAAACACAGAAGAGGAGGTTCTCTTGGGGCTCTCTGGTGCCCACAGTTTACCCTAATCCAAACTCAAAAGGGGAGGCTCCTAGGACAGTGTCATGTGGCCCTCATGGTCAGCCCAATCCTACTAATTCAAAAGGCCACCTGGACAATCTTTCTCAGGAACAGATCTTGGCCAAGACCATTCTAATCCAGCTTCAAACCTCTATGCCCCATCTCCACTTCCATCTCTGCACTTTGTGGTACAGCGTTGAACACCACAGAATGGTCCTTGGGTTCTACAAAGAAGCATGAGTCCTCGTGCTTCCCACACCACCCCAGGACCGCTTGCTGACCTCTGACCTCTGACCTCATGCCTGGTAGTCTGCTTTGCGGTAGTTACCCAGCCTACCCGGAGATGGCCAGATTCCACCACCAAGTCCAGAAGAGCTTCAGGGCTGGAGAATTTAAAACTCAAATGGCACAACGGCCACATAAATTCCTCAAATATGCACCCCAAAACAAAAGAGTCCCCAGGGATTCAGTTTCTCTCACTAAGTTTGAGCTGAGGGAAAAACATTTTAATGGCACATGAGGAAAGCTGTCAGAGAACTGTTTTGCTCAACATCAAATGCATTCCAGGCCTTATCTAATCAGGGAGTCTTCACAGCTGATGAAGAGGCCATTCCTGCAAATTGTTTCCGAGCCAGGGAGAAGAGCCTTGATTTTAAATACAAAATAATGGTCCTTTTGGCACAGGCAAAGTCGGTTGGCAGCTGGAGGTTTGGGGTGACCCCTGACCCTCTCCCACAGTTCCTCCTGAGTCCTGCTGCACAAAACTAAGCCATCCTCAAATCCCAGCTCTAATTGGCTCTGGTTTGTTTTGCTTTTCTATTCTATCCAGAGCTTCAAAAGGCGCTTCCATAATTGTTTGAGGCATGAAAAAGGCAGGTTTCAGCTTTCCTAACTGGAATTGGAGGTAATTACTGTCTTGCCCACACGAGCCGGTACATGCTTCAGATCAGATGCTCCTGGGTTGTTTTATAAAGTGTAGCTTGGCCTCTGAGCCAGGAGAGGGAGGATGATGGAACCTTCCAAAGGCTTTGTTCCAGAGAGAGAAGAATCTGAACACCTCAGAAATGCTGAAGGGAGTTTCCATATTCTTCTGCAGTCACTGCAAGCTCTACCCAGGAGGTTTGGCCTGAGAAGACTGTGTCCTCAACCTCATTCTAGAAAATTCAGGAGACGTTTTTTGGTCCTCTCTCTTAAGAGACAGAAGCTGACACCTCACAGAATTCCCGTTTTGTTTGTAATCAGAAATTATGGGCTTGGCCTGGGCTGTCCTCCTGTAAAACCTCAGGACAGGGCCAAACTGAGCCAGGCATAGTAAGAGCCGCCACAGAGAACCCAACTGCAGTTCACCTTTTTTTTTTTTTTTTTTTTTTTGCGGTACGCGGGCCTCTCACTGTTGTGGCTTCTCCCGTTGCAGAGCACAGGCTCCGGACGTGCAGGCTCAGCGGCCATGGCTCACGGGCCCAGCCGCTCCGCGGCATGTGGGATCTTCCCAGACCAGGGCACGAACCCGTGTCCCCTGCATCAGCAGGCGGACTCTCAACCACTGCGCCACCAGGGAAGCCCGTGCGGTTCACTTTTGTACACTTAGGCCAGCAAGCCCAAACACGGGGTCTCAGATTCACCTCCCTGAGTGTGGTCTGGGAAGCAAGACCCTATTTCAAATCTCAGCCTGCTGTCTGTGTGTCCACAGGCAGCTGACCCACATGGCAAATCCTCCACGCCTTCCCTATAGAATGATGACAGTGGCCCAACCTCAGAGGGTTGCTGTGACGTCTAAACAAGGTCCACCTTGTGTGAAGCGCTGGAGATAGTACCTACACATAGTGAGCACTCAGTTAATGCTAGCTGTTATTAGCTAACGTAATCGTCAGGGGCACGGCCATGGTGCCAAAGGATCCACTCTGCAAATGATGGAGGTTTTCAAGACTCTAGGGATTCAGGAGTGGAGGAAGAAGCGAAACTGCTGCAGGAACAATGGAAGGAAGCCGGAGGGGGAGCAGAGTGATACCCCCTCCCCAAATGTCTTCCTGCCCAAGCGCATTGCCTTAAACATACTAGGTTTCCTGAAAGTGCACAGATTTGAGATTTAGTTGTGCCTTTGTTTAACGATATATCTCACTGAGGACTAGCTGGTTAAACAGCATTCACACACCAGTGTGAACTGGTTTACTTGCTTTCATCCTAACATCTACACACTTAGCGTCTCCAAGGGGCCAAGGAGCTTGGGACTGAGGAAGAAAGAGAAAATGGCAGAGTCATGAAGCACAGCCCAGGACACGGCTAGTTGTTCAGATTCTGGGAGTTCCAGTTTCATCCACTCACTGGCCCACAGACAGCCTGCCTGGCTCATGGGAAAGGAGGAGGTGGGAGTCACGTGTCCAGGGGGCCCTGAATTGCTTTTCTGACTTCTGTATTTGTGTGCCAACCACTCCTAAACGCAACTGACCGCTCTTTTCAAATGGCTTCCAGGACTCCTGGCTTCTCCTCTGCCTAAGAGAGCTCCATACGAGCAGCCCAGGGTACAGGCCTCAGACCTCGCCTCTCCTTTTACACACCATTCCTAAATTATCTCATCTGGGCCTTCTGATGAGGGCTCCACTCTGCTTCTGTGTTGCCAACTCCCCAGCCAAGTGCCCTCCTGATTTGGGTATTCAGTTGCCTACTGGACAAGGTATAATCATATATTTATTTTCATACTTTTTTGTATAGTATCTGTCTCTCAATAGACTGTAAACTTCACGAGCATGAGATGCGTTCTATCTGCCTCCTGTTCTTCCCTACACCCAGCCCAGTGCCTGACACATAGTAAGTCCTCACTGAATATTTGCTGAAGGGATGAGTGATTTCAAAGTAGAGATGAGGGCTTGGGTCAGGCAGAGAGCTTTTAGGCAGAAGAAGGCCATAAAATCCAGCAAAAGATACTTGACATCACATCTTGTTCTCCTGAAGTAGGCTATTTGGCCACTTCTCCCTCCCACTTGATGAAGTTTCATATTTAATAAAAGCCCTGAACGGTTAGAACAAACATGTAGGCCCTGATCATGAACATGATAGACTGCTTAGAACCTAAATCCCTGATATGGGGAGTGCCTAAATTATACCCATCAACATGGTCGACTCTCAGTTTTCCATTCCAGTGGATAATCTAATAGCCAATAATCTAATAGTCTGTAATTTAATAGTTTATAACCTTGAAAGTCTTACATGTGGCTTTGGATTATGTTTCTGAATTTGCATCAGGATATAAGGAGCTCTGATGGTTTAGAAATTCACAATAATTTGAGCTCAGATGTCAAATGTCACTGTCCCAGTTGCCTATTAAGGGCTCCTCTCGGCTCCAACCACACGCAGAAAAAATACTGCATTGGGCTTGGGAGGAAAATGAGTTGGTTTTTTTGGTCATCAGAATTGGGGTCCAAACTTCAGCCCTTCCACTTACCAGCTCTGTTTTCATGTGACCTGGTCTGGTCTCTGCTTTCTCACCAATACCTCCCTCCAAGAACTGTTAGGAAATGCAGTCAAGTTCTCAGAGAAAATTAATCTGAACTATTCCCCCAGGTAGATGCAAAACAGGTCAGAAGCAGAGTTGGGCCCTCTGCAAAGTTTCTGTTTCACATCTGAGGAAAGAAAGATTTCTCTTCTCTTCTCTTTTTCTTTCTTCTTTAAAGGACCTTCCCTTCCAGGCCCAGTGGGCTAAAGTAAACAAGGTCCTTGCTTTATAAGTCATATCTGGAAAGCTCCTGCTAACACCTGTACAAATCTGCAAGAAAAACCCTGTCCTAGGCAGTCTAATATGGAAACTGACTGTGGGCCCTGCCTGGGCTCCTCTGCATAGGTAGGGCATCCACGGACCCTATCGATGGTGTGAATGGTGTGACTTTCTTCATGTTAATGCGTATGTCTGGGCATTTGCTCATGTTGTCTTGGGTCCAAGTCTCAAGGTTAGAATGTGGAGACATCCTGAGATCCAAGGCAGAACCAGTCATGCTGTCAGTGGGTAGATGGGACCCCAGAGTTCCCACCTCCTTTTCCTGTCATGAAGTTTATATGTCGAGGGAAAACAGCTGTCCGTGCGCAGGCCAACTGGGACTGAAGCCAGCTGTTCCTTCCAGATGCCAAAAGCCAGATGTATACCCACCCTTCTTTCCCACTCCCTAAGCCTGAAGTCTCAAACTCTATCGAATTTATTAATAACCTCGCTAAAAATGCATTTCCCCAGGCTCCCCCTCCAGAGAATCTGATTCAGTTAGTTCAGGTTGACCAGGAAATCTGCATTTTAAATAACAATACCCCCACCCCTCCCTTCTTTTCTCCCTAGGAAATTCAGATATAATTGCTCTGAGAATCATACCTTGAACAACAGTCTCTACAGTGAAGGCTGGTAAATGTGCTGGTAAATGTTTAACAACTAGTCTTGGAGGGGAGAAAGTCTGGATTGTAGCCTGTTGATTTCTGTGATGTAAATATCCCCATCATGGTCAATTCAAGCTACCAACACGACTTCCTGATTTTGAAGACGGGAAAAGGTATGTGCGAGCAATCCTTACAAGCTCATAGGAACTGCTTCCAGCAGGCCACTGGGTGGGAGCCTCTGGATGCCTCTGAATGGTGGTTCCTGGGCTCTGGCATAGAAAGGCCACTGTTCAGCTCACGACGTCACATCTCTTAGTTTAGTTTTGTTTTTCCCTAAATCCCTGGCTCTTTGAATGGTTTGTTTTAGTGACTGGTTCCCAGAGACCTCTAGGGGTTCCAAAGCAGAAAGAGAGGAAAGGGAGAGGGAAAGAGCTCCAGGAAAGAAATCGCAATTAGTGTGGGATGCTGGCCTCAGCCACACTGACAACCTTGTTCAACCCAGCTTTCAGCGGGGGGAGGAGGTTTTCAAACACCTGCTTCTGCCTTCGTTTGCTAAGCTTTCTGGTCGACTCACATAAACCTGATCTGCTGACCTGGGGGGATGATGAAAAGGCTGAGTGTTGGGGACCTGAGGGGATGAAAGGGGCTGGGGGAGGACCATGGGGTGGTCATATGACCCAGGGTCGCCAGAGGCTTAAGACTTCCCCTTTGTCGCCCTGGCTCTGGCCCCGTGTTGGAAGGTTTTGGTGATTTCCTCCCGCCGCCGACTAGGCGAACAGATGTGGAAAGGTCTCCAATTCCCAGGGCTCCGGACACAACTGCTCGTTGTTTCTCGCCCGCAGACAGGGCCTGCGATCACAGGCAGAACAGCTACACAATCACTCACCAAAGAGCTGAGCCCAGTCAGGTGCGGGTTCAAACCTATTCTGCACGTCTGCAGCAAAAAGCTGAACTGAAATAGACTGAAAGGTAACCCCATCCCTCCCTGTCTTGCTCTAAGTCCACTTTGGAGGAATGCTGAGAGGCAAGGCCAACAGCTCTTCCACAATGATAAAAATCCTCATGGATGCCGTGACCTTTTGAACAAATGCAGCCTCTCGGGCCTGCTGCTTCTCTCATCCTTATCGCAGTACTGACAGAGTGAGTGAGCCCTCTATCCACTTCAGGCTTGGAGCTTGAAGGACCCCACTACTCTGAAAAGGATGTCTTCTGCAGTCCACTGAGCTTTCACTGCTCATTGGATGAAAGGGAGAGAAGAAAAGTGTTATAAAGGAAGGGGTGCAGGCGTTAGCTTCCTTGTTTACCTTAATTATACCACCCTGATGGTCCGAGGAATTTCTCAGAACCTAGCTTCCTCCCCCATCCACATACCTTTCATAAGAGGGGCAAACAGAAGCATAAAAATACCCTAACCTCCCTTGTACAAAGAACCTGTCTCATCTAGTCCATCCACAAGAATAAGCCGGTATCTAACAAGCCAATGTTTCTAGCTTATGCAACAAATGGTGGCCATTACAACCTGACACAAAGACCTGGTACATGCATGTATTGGCATGTAGCTCATTCACCTACAAACGCTGGAAGTGAAGGAATGCCACCCATTTCCCTAAAGCAATGGGTCTCAAAGTGACTTCTATGGACCCCTGGGGTCCCCAAGACCCTAAGAAGGTATCTGCAAGGTCAAAACTATTTCCGTAATTCCAAGATGTTATTTGTCTGCCTCACTGTGTTGACATTTGGGTAAAATTGTCATATTCTTCACTGCCGCTAAGTCGTAGGACAGAAAAAAAAAAAAGAGGAAATCGGTTTCACTTAAGCATGTCCAAGATGAAGCAGTAAAAATTATTAATTCTATGAAGTTTTGCCCAAAGTCCAGGTCTTTTGACTATTGTGTGTGGCAAATTGGAAAGCGAGCATAACGCACTTCTGGCGCATCCTGAGGAACAGTGGTTGTTTGGAGAAAAAGCATTTGTGAGAGTGTCTAAGTTGTGAGCTGAACTGGCCACTTTCAAGAAACACCATGTTTACTCGAAAGGACCAAATTACCATGGTTATTCAGACTTGGTTATTAGAGACATTTTCTCCAAAATGAACAAGCTGAACCTGTCACTTCAAGAGAGAGAATTCACAGTGCTTGTTGTCAAAATAAAAGTTTTCAAGCAAAAATCAGAATTTCTGAAAACTTGTATCTGTCACAGTGAGCTTAACACCTTCTCAATACTTAGGTTTCTGACGAGATCAGCGGCGATATTAACAAATGTGAATTTTTAGTTTTCATCATGAAATAGATCAAACTCAGATCTGCATAACTCAGTGAAGGAATATTTTCCAAATGACCATGCATGGTATTACAAAATCATGCATGGGCAAAAGATCCATTCAGTGCAGCCCAGACCAAACAGATTTTAATCTAACTAAGTACAAAGAGTCCATTGAGACAGTTTCAGATTCCACACTGCAACTAACCTTTAATAAACGACCATTTATTGAGTTCTGGTATAGTGTAAAGAAGAGTGTCCACAATCATCTAAGAAGGCTATTAAAAAATATTCCTCCCTTTCCCAGCTGTGTATCTATATGACGCTGGGTTTCCTTCATAAACTTCAACCAAAACAACGTTATCACAGCTGATTGCATGCAGAAGTAGATATGAGAATCCAGCTGTCTTCTATTAAGCCAGACTTTAAAGGGATTTGCAAAAATGTAAAACACTGTCATTATTCTCATTAAAGTTTGTTCTCTTTTGTTTTGGAAAACACAGTTGTTTTTACAGTAAGACTGTGTTATTTTAAACAAATTAACAAAGTTACCAGTTTTTATGAATTAATAAATGTGAATTTATTCATATAAACATATATTAAATGGATTAACAAATAATTATTAAACAGTTTTCTGTTTTAATTTTTAATATGGTAAATGATTTAAATATCTATCACTGTGTAGCAAAATACTCCCAGACCTAGTGGCTTAAAACAATTGTCACTAAACGGATAAAGAAGATGTGGTACATATATATGCTGGAATACTACTCAGCCATAAAAACAGAATGAAATAATGCCATTTGTAGCAACATGGATGGACCTAGAGAGTATCATACTAAGCGAAGTAAGTCAGAAAGAGAAAGACAAATACCATATGATATCACTTACATGTGGAATCTAAAATATGACACAAATGAACTATGTATCTACGAAACAGAAACAGACCCACAGACATAGAGAACAGAGGAAGATGGTTCCCAAGAGGAAGGAGGGGTGGGAGAGGGATGGATTGGGAGTTTGGGGTTAGCAGATGCAATGCTATATATAGCATATATATATATAGAATGGAGAAACAGCAAGGTCCTACTGTATAGCACAGGGGACTATATTCAATATCCTGTGATAAACCGTCATGGCAAAGAATATGAAGAAGAATGTGTATAACTGAATCACTTTGCTGTACAGCAGAAAGTAAATACAACATTGTAAATCAACTATACTTCAATAAGATAAATTTAAGGAAAACCACACAGTCGTCACTTGTTAGCCCTCAGAGTTGCTGTGGAAGAGGAATTCAGGAGTGGCTTGGCTCGGCTGCTCTGGCTCAGGGTCTCTCAAGAGGTTGTAGCCTTAAGCCAGTTGTGGCTGGCTCGAGAGGGGCCTCAGTTCCTCTTCACGTAGGTCTCTCCCAGTGTACTCAAAATATGGTGACCGGCTTTCTCTAGAGTGGACAGTAGAAGAGACCAAGTAGAAACTTGTAGTCCCTTTTAAGGCCTAACCTCTGAAATCACACATCCTCACTTCTGCCATTTTCTGTCTGCACACAGACCACACAGGGGCATGAATGCTGGGAGATAAGGCTCACTGGGGGCTACCCTGGAGGCTGACTACCCCAGGATTTAACAACAGATACAGCCACATAAACAAAGGCTTTTGGGGGTCCTCAACAAGTTTTAAGGGTCTGAGGAGTCCCAAAGACCAAAACATGAGAGCTGATAGCCTCAAGGAATTGATGCACATCTTAAAAGGGTGAGGAGTCTTTACTGATTCTTCTTCTCGTTCTCCTTCTTCTCCTTCTTCTTTGTCTCCTTATCATAGCCATACCATCATTTAGGCAACTTCTTGCTCACTTACCCTCCATGAGCTTGGGGACAGTTCCTTCTAGCTCTGTTTCTTCTGAACTTGAACTTATCAGGGGCCCCCTTATGAGTTTAACCCTCCCTGTAGCCTTGGCCCGTTGGATTTTTGCCTGGCAATGCTTGAGGCTCACGTCAGCTCTAGTCCTTCTCTGATCAGGCTTCCTGAACGGCTCGTGTCTCCGAGAGGGGGCCAGGTGGGAGAAGAAGAGCAGCTCTGGGCCAAGCACCTAGAGGCACTGGAGAGACAGCAGTGAGCTGCACAGGCCAGGGCCCCTGCTCTCGTGGAGATGACAATTCTAGAAGTGAGGAGAGAGCAAAACAATAAATACAACCAACACCACAACGATGTACAGTTGGCCCACTGCGGAAGAGAAACCTGCAAATGTGTGGAGTTCGGTATCTGTGAGGGCTCCTGGAGGGGCGACTGTTGTATGTTAGAAAGTGCTAAGTATTAAGGGGGAAAAGGCAGAGTCAGGTCAAGGGGAGTGGGGGTGCAAGGGGCGATGGAGAGAGCTTGAGATGAGCTAGGTGGCTGGGGGGAGCCTCAATGAGAAGGTGACATTTTAGTGAAGACTTGAAGAGGTGAGGGAACAGCTGCAGCAAAGGCCCCAATGGGGACACATATCTGGTGTGTTTGAAGGAAGCAAGGAGGCCAGGGTGATTGGAGATGAATCAGGGAGGGGGAGAGGGGAGGGCGGAAAGGTCAGCATCAACAGGGGCGAGATCCTTCAGGGCCCCGACGGCTTTTTACTCTGGGTGAGATGGGAGTCATTGTGAGCCATCTGGGGGTTTGAGGCAAAGTATGTTGAGAGTATGCCGGTAGGGCAAGTAGAAGTAGGGGGACTACTTAGTGGGAAGTGGAAAGAGGGAGCCTGGTAGGAGGTTATCACAGTTGACCAGGGAAGAGATGGTCGTGGCTTGGACCAGGATGCCGGCAGAGGAGATGGTGAGAATTGGGTGGATTCTGGATAGGTTTTGCAAGTAGAGACAATAGGATGCCCCAGCACCTTGAAAGTGGGGTGTGAGAGAAAGTCGGGGATCAAGTATGACCCCTTTTAGGTTTGGGGACTTAAATAGCCTGAGGGTTGGAGTTGCTATCACTCAAGAAGAGAAAGTTGCACGTGGAACAGCTTGCAGGGAGGAGATTTAGAAAGTTCCACTGGACACATTAAGTCCATGCTCTTCCCTGAGTTTTCTGTAAAAGCCCAGCTGCACCTGATCCCCCGGGTCCCTAAGAGCAGAGGTTTCTGACTGCCTGTACAGGCCCGTCTCCTGCCTGCTTTACAGAAGACAGTGAAGAAAATCACTGGCTCTGCAATTTAATTTAAAAGAGTGGGAGAATGTTGTTCTTGAGCCTCTCACTCTTTTTTCTCTTTGTCTTTCTTATCGGAAATGAAAGAAAACAGCCAGGGGAGATAGGATCTCAGGTCTCGAAATCCTAGCAGGTAATTTGGGAGTTGAAAACAAATCTCCCCTGAAATGTATTAAGCAGGTGAAGGGGATTCCAGCTTCAGCTCTTAAACGGCACCTTCTCCTGGCCTGGCAAATAACTTCCTTCCAGCCCCAGGCAAATCTACTTCCACCCACCGAATGCCTGCAGTTAATAAACCTTAAACAACAACAAAGCCCCAAAGTAGAAAGAGGAAGACTGATTGGAGGCCAAGATACCAGAAGGGCCGCTTGAGAGCCTCTCCCTGAGGGCTGCACCCAGAGAAGGAACATTCAGGCAAAGGAAGCAGGGTCCCAGGGCTGGGGCACCCAAGACATGACTGCTTTCAGAACACCAGAGCAGGGGAATATCTGACTTGAGTCACAATGATTACATTTCTTGAGCAGACTTGCCCACGTGTTTCATTAGAACTTCATACCACTAACGGTGCTCAAACCCTTCAAAATGGCTAAACTCTCCGGCACCCATTACTGAGCCATGATCTAAATCATGCTCCCACTAAGCATGGCAGGACTGGAGATTCCAAACTCGGGTCTAGATAAGTCAGCTGAGGGTCGGCGAGGATGTTCTCAGAGGTCCAAGGAGAGCTAAGAAAAACAAGGATTATGTTAGGCTGTGAGAACTTCACCCAGCATTACTTATTATTCCCATTTTAAAGATCAGAAAACTAAGGCTCAGAGAGGTTGAGTGGCCCCACAGGTCAGTAGCCGAGCCAGGACAGGGATCCATACAATAAATCACGGTGACTGTCATTTGCTGGGTACCTATAAGACAGGAGAAGTACCCTGTGCTTTGTGCGTGTTAACATGTTCACTTCTCATGGGTTACTTCCTTTTCAAAGAAGTGAAACTGTCCAGTAGAGCTTCCTGCCACGACAGAAATGTTCTGTGTCTGCACTGTCCAGTACCATGATAGTCACCCGCTCCACGTGGCTACTGAACAATTGAAGTGTGCAGAGTGGGACTAAGGAAATGAATTTTAAATTTTATTTCATTTTAATTGATTTACATTTAAATGACCACATGTGGCTGGTGGCCACTCTATTGGACAGTGCCGTTGCAGGAGGTTCAGTAGCATTTCCAAAAGCTTGTTAAGCAGTGAGGCAAGGGTTGCATCCCAGGGTTGACTGAACCCAAAGTCCATGCCCTTTCCTTCTTCCCTCTGCTCCCAGTAAAGTGGCCCACATTTTGCAAAGTGAAGGGCTTGGGAATGAAACCGACCGGACAGTATACAGTGAGCCAGAAATAAAGCCAGATCCCCTAAAGGCCGGGTCTGTATTTGAGCCTGCTTCCTCTGAAGGCACCCAGAGGTCTCAACAGGCAGCCCAACTCCCCAGCTGGGGGCTCTTGAGACCTGGTATCAGCAATTTCCCAGAGCCTACCGGTGGTAACCTGGTTGACTGAGGGTTCTATGACTCACGGGTCCCAACCCTACTATTTAAACAGCAGCATTTCCTTTTTTGGGGCTTAAGACTATTTGGTAGAGAGGTAGTGAGCTCCCAGGCCCAGCCTCCCCCTGTCAAAACATGTAGCACTCAAAGGTTTCCACTTCAGGTACCGCCCATGAGGTACAGCTACCACCTGCCAGAGGTCTGAGTGCAAATGTTTAACCTGAGCTGAGCCATCGTTGCTTTGTCAGCTTCTCTATGGCTCTCCGATGTGCATCTCTACCACATCACTCTCCTGCTGCAAATACGTTCCAGGATGCTCAGAACGCAAGCGAAGTCTTCCTTCCCTGACCTGGACTCTGCTTCCTTCTCCAACCTCATGTACCCTTGTCGTCCCCATTGCTCACTCTGCTCCAATCTTGACTTCCTTGCTGTTCCCCAATACATCAGACTGGCCCTGTCCCAGGCCTTTGCATTTATTGTTCCTTCTGCCTGGAATGCTCTTCATTCAACCCTTGCCCAAATGTCACTTCTTCAGAGAGGTCTTCCTGACTCCACTGTGTGTAAAAGTGTCCCCCTCACCTATATCTCTTTATCATGCTTTACTTTTTTCTAGGCATTTATCACTAGTTGATGTATGTGTGTGTGTGTGTTTGTGTGTGTGTGTGTGTGTGTGTATATATATAGAGAGAGAGAGAGAGATAGATAGATGGTTTGCTTATTTTCTGTTGCTCCCACTAAAATGTAAACAGAGTAAGGAGGGACATTGTCTTTTTTCACTCTGTATCTCCAGTGTCTAGAATGGAGTCTGGCACATAGTTGCTCACTGAATATTTGTCGAATGAACCAATGAGGCAATGAATGAATGCATGCATGACTGCTCAAGGCGAGCGTGAGGGGGTGGGGAGGGATGGGTAGGCTCAGGCTTGGCTCGTCTACACAGATCAACGTGTCCATGATTTGGAAGCTACACCATGAGAAACAAAGAGATTTGTTGGTTTAATCTCTTTTGCCTTGGGAAAGTTAAAGATCACAGATAATCCAGAACTCAGTGCGAAGTTCTCTGATTTATAGTCGAGGAATTATTCACACAGAGGTAAACAAGAGCAAAGGACTGACAAGTGAACTGTAGGAGAATGATGGGGAAAAGACTGAGGGACCCTACAATCTGTACTCCTTCAACTGGCCTGGCTTCCCAACAGCACTGGCTCAAACTTGGATCCAGAGAATCCCTGACAATTGTCACTCCCAGAATCCTTTGGGCCGGTCACCCAAGTGGTGACTGCAAGTGAAGGCATCCTGGTTAAGTCCGTCCTTACGTGAATGTGACGTCGTCAGGCCATCTAAGAGGCACGCCCAGAACGGCAGGTGTTTCCCAAGGATGCCCAGTCTCACAAAGTTCTCCTAAAACCTGAACTTGGGGGCGGGGGGATTTTCCTTTCCTTCTTTAATGGATTCCACAGAAATGGACCTCTTTTATTCCATCTCAGAAAATTCAAAGAAACAAAATTACCAGCACCTAGAAGTGTCTGACACATAGGAGGTAATCAATAAACATTAAATGAATGAACAAAAACGTCTAGGCAAAGGGGAACTGTGGCCTGGTAAGGAATGGTAGAGTTGAGCAAACCCTGACAGACAGAAACCATGGGCTGGATCCCGTACTCTGGCTTCAGGCCTCAGTTTCCCTATCTGTAAAACGAAGTTCTGGGCTGGCTGGACTCGAATTTCCCTCCCAGCTCTGACACTCTCTAATTCTCTGAACACGTCTTCACAGCTTTCTTGTGGACAAGGTCTCACTACTTGTGTCCTACTGAAAGCCAGGCCTACTGCTCTGGAGACCACCCATTGTTTTTAAGCACCAGAGGTTATTTAATAGCATTTCTCCCACAATATTTTTCATGGTCTCCATGAAAGAACGTTCTGGAAGGTAGCCATCATCAAAATAGGAAGTAAAGCCAGGCTGGGGTTCCATTTATCAGATAACGCAGGCTTAACCAAAGTTCCTGTTGGCCGATATGGTGATTCTGGGAGCTTGACCAGGTTTCAGAGGTTTTAGACTCAGAGAAGTAAGAAATCATCTCTGTGGCTTGTGGGATTTGGTACCTGTTTCCCTCCTTTCCGCAGCTCAGGGCTGTGGGTACCAAGTGAAGCCTCCGGTGACTCTCCTCTCCTCCTCTCAGGGCCTCAGTGCAGCGGTCCAGTGCCCGAGAGCTCCCTTCTGGAGGGGCACACTCGGAACGCACCGCACTGGCCCGAATCAGTCCCCTGTCCACTGCAGTGCTTTATTTTAAGCCACGCGTGAATTTCACCATTTCCTTCTACTCTTAGAACTGTCCCAAAACACCAGCCCCAAAGAATTCAGACTCCTTCTCTACTTTTGCAGCTCTGTTCACAGCCTTGATGTACCAAGAGGAAAAAGAACCCTGGACCGAGAGTCTGAGAGCAGGAGTCCAGCAGGAGGCATCTCTCTAGGCCTCAGTTTCCTCAGATGCGAGGTCAGGATGGGCTGCTGGCCGGGGGCCCTGCCTCTTCCAGCCTCGTGATCCCCGCCATCCCTACCCGGCACCACCCCATACCGGCCCAGAGGCAGAGCCAGCTCTTTCCCATGAGGGAGACACAGCTTGTACGTTATGCAACTTCTAGAAAGGCAGGGGCTCTTCTTTTTCTTTCTTTTTTACTCTAGGAAGAGAGAAACAGTTTTGTGATCCCAGTAACCAATAAACATAATGAAAATCATGGTAACCATCAGCCTAATAAAACCCGAGGCAAAAGCCTCCACATTCTCAAACAAGACCCTGGGAATTCAAAGCTCTCTGAAGCCATACGTGGCCTGGGCCTTGCTGAAGGCCTGGGGATGCTGGCTGATGGCTGATGAAAGAATTTTAACGCGCCACTGAAATTCTCTTTTCCAATATAACCACTTTGAAACCTGTTAATTACAGACACACAACCAGCCCCCAGTCCCCCAACAGGACCCGGGGCTGCACCAGGGAGAGCCCAGCTCCAACGCTGCTGGCTTCCATGGTGCTACACATGCTTTGTGTTGGGTGAATTAGCTTCAGGAAGAGAATCCAAATTAATTAAAACCACATGGCCACTCCCCTCACCCCTAGCCTCCTACCCCACCTCCTTCCCCTGGAGACAGAGGCCAGTTCAGTCTAATTTGGTCCAGTGTTTTTGTTTCCTAAAATCTGTCTTGGGCTCTGGGCCATTAATAGGTTGCAGCTGATTTTAATCTACATGAATCAGAGACCTCGCTTCTTGGGCTTTAAGGAGATTACAAATTGTGTGTCCCACAAACGGGATGGAAAGGAAAGGCCCTGGGTGGGGAGGGGGAGGGGAACAGATCCTGGAAGGCGCACAAACTCTGCTCTCCATTAAGCGGGTGGGTTTGAATGAGCCTGTGATCTGTCAAAGCTGGGGGAGGGGAGTGAAGAGGAGGTAAGGGTCTTGCCACTGTGACCCCATGGCAGGAACACAGAACCTGGGCCTGTGAAAACAGTTAAAATCAAAGATCTGGATGGACAGAGAGGTTCCTACTCACATATCTTCAACAAATTAATTTCCCAAGTTTTTGCTGGGCACCTATCATGAGCTGAAGCAGGGGTCAGCAAACTACAGCCCACGGGCCAGATTGGGTCCACGGTCTGACTGTGTAAATAAAGTTTTATTGGAAGACAGCCAGGCCCACTTGTTTACATATTTTCTATGGCTTCTTTAGTAATTGTAGCAGAGATGCTAGGGCCTGCAAAGCCGAAAATATTTACTATGTGTCCCTCATAGTAAAAGTTTGCTGACCCCTCACCTGGAGAACTACTGGGCAGCCACTCCACTCACGTGACAAAAGAGGACAGATTTAGGATCCACTCAACGCCCACATCATACCAAGCTCTAGGCTCATTCCAAACATCACTCTTTAGGGAAGCGTCTTTATGCTCAATTAACCAATGGCAACCGAGAACTTGGCCAACTATCTTGCCACTCAGTTATGGGTTCAAGTACTTGCCCTGACAACCCTATACTCCCATTTCCAGCCAAGGAAGGATGTCTCCCCAGGCTGCAGCGGCAGTGGCCTGGAGCCCCTCCTCCCCCTCCCCCTTCTCCTCCTCTTCTGGGAGGTGGTTCTTTTGGGCCTTGAACAGGATCACAGCTCAAGAGAGTGCCACACTAGCTTGCACAGAATGTCAACTCTATGTAAAGACACCCCCCCCAGCAAACAGGAGCTGAGAGTTCCTGCAAAGCATAACGGTCTGCACCTCACGTCTCCATCTCCACTGCTGTCCCCAGGTCCCTCTTCCTTGGCAAGCTTCTCCCTGAACCTTAGGTAGTGCCTCAAAGGAGTGTAGAATTCACTGAGGAGTCATGGGTCCCAATCCTGAGGGTCCTGCTATTGTTCAGAGGTCTCCCAGTTCACTAGAGATTGTGAACTGCCTGAGGATGACAGAGGGGCGCCAGCTGAGCAGGGATGAAGTATAAAGCAAACTCCCACCATCACAAACAACTGCAGTCCTGTGCTGGACCAGGGCAAAACCTAGGAAATACCCGCATCAGCATCTTTGGGTCCCACCATCATAGGGACTCTGCTCGGAAATAGCCTTAAGCAGGGCTCAGACCTTGGCCTGGAAGAGGATAAGGCATGGCTCCTCCGGTTTCTACCCCGCAGTGAGCCTCCTAGCACATTCCCTGGTTGGTACTCTTCACCTCCACCAGCACCAAGGTTGTGGATATAACCCTCAAAGCTCTGTTTTGCCTAGACCTGGTCTCCTGATAGGCTTGGGCTCTCTGCTCCATGGAACCCAACAGCCAGGAGATTTTTGCTCCTGCTTCCCTGAGTCTAGACTACAGGAAGAGCAGAGGCTCATGACTGACACATGGGCACATCAGGAACTCATGCAGCTGTTCAGGACATCTGATCTAGCAAGGTCCTGAGCTGGGCTGGTGAGCAATATTGGCTCTGTTGCCTCTGGTAATGGCTTCATGGCCCTTGAACAGAAAGGAACGCACCATGGTTAATTAGCAGCCACTGAGAGTTTGTTATGAGCCGGGTGTCACATGGATGAACAAACACCCTGGCAAGAGAGACTCTGAGAAGGTCACATGCCAAGGAGTTTGTGGAGTGCAGTATCTCCCCACATTGAGGCATTCAGAAATGCCTGCCCATAGCACACCACAGGGTGATGGTCCACACTCAGCCTGGCTGCGATGCCGGCCCGAGGACCCTCCATGATACGGGGCCCCCTGCAAAGGACAGAGTGCTTAAGTCAAGCGCTACCCTCTGTGCCACCAAACAAAGGTGAGTCAGAATACAGCAGGATGAAAAAGCTCATAAACACTTTCTGGCGCTGGGCTCCCGAACTAAATCTCAGAGTGAAGCAAGCCCGCCGAGCTTAAAAACACATAACACACAAGAACGCCCGGCTGCTATCGGCTGAGCAGATTGGGTGCTAAAATGGCTTCAGAGCAATGAAGGAGGACAGAATTAATTTTAAGACGAGTTCAATCTTCTCTCCCTTTCAAGCATATAAGGGTGGGAACTGTGGATTAAAATTGAAAATTGATTTCACTGCTCCTTTAGAAGGCACAGGGCAGTGACTTAGCCCACCTCCACCACTCTCCTTCCCCGTTTTCTCAAAATACACTGGCCCTTGACTCACCTCTGACACCTGGAGCTTTTGCTCTAAATCATATTTTGTGTCCTGTATAAACAAGGGCTGGTAACTAGTACAGGAAATTAGTCTCACAAGCACTGAATGTGTACCAACCTGTGGTATGGGGAGTTGCCAGGTTTTCTTCTGAGAATTTTCACAGACTCTCAAAACTTTCTCTCAGCTTCCCCTCGGCACACTTGAATGCATGCACACCCGCCATCCGTGCGCACACACCCAGACGCAAAATTTCCCCTCAGTTTCCCCCAGCACGCATGAACAGAGACATGTGCTCACACACAGATACCCTCGCATTCTCAAAACTTCCCCTTGGTTCTCCCACAACTAGAAACTTGAGCAGCTAGGTGTGTGGGAGCTCCCTGTCACCCTCTCAGACACACATGAAACTTTTCGCCCACTCAGCATACCCCCAGCACATACCCCCAGGAGCTCAGAGCCAAGGATGTTTATACTGCTATGTACACACACACACACACACACACACACACACACACACAGAGCCACATTCCAACTGGCTCAGTCATAGCCTTGACAGGCCTGGGTCTGCTTGCCATTGCTTCTCATCTTGCCTCTAATGGGACCTTCTTGTAACAGAGAGGTTTGCCATCCGTTTTGTAGCATTTACTGAGCCTGAGGGCTGGGAAGGTGGCTTTTTTAAAGTACACGTGACGGTAGAGCAAAAAGCAGGCACAAAGGCATCCCTTTCGATTTCCTGCCTGAGTTTCACATGCTAATGAGCAGTGTTCTGGATTGCTTAGAGAATTTCTTTATTTGCTGCCCTGTCTGAAACCAGGCTGGGAGGACAGAGGCTCAGCCGAGGAATTTCCACAAGTCCCATTGTCGGGGGGGGCAAAAACTGCCATGCTGATTTATTACCTATACGGCATAATGAACCCCGGGTTACTCTGAGTCACCCTTAAGTCTTGGTACGCCTGTGCCAATCTGTGCTGGTGGTTTTATCTTGCTTGGTCCTGATATGGCTGGAAACCCAGCGGTGGTCCTTGACCACAAGAGGGAGGATCTCTGGGCGTGTTCTGATCACCAGTATCCAGGTAGGGGAGGGAAAGAGGACCCCGTCCAGGATGGGGCAGGACATGCTCGTGTCTGACTAACTACCTAACATCATCTCAGGGTCCTGCTTTGCCATCTCCCATTATTCTAGGCCCAGGCTGCCTGAGGGCAAACCGTGTCCTCTGGAGGGCCTGGGTAGAAGGCACCAGCCAAATGAGCAAAGACTAATTTGGGTAGAAACTAAAGGAGATGAAAATGAGCCCTAAGGGACCACTACCCCTCTGGGAACTTTGGGGCACAAGAGCTGGATTTCCCCGCCCCAGGCCCTGATGGCAGTAAATGTTGCACTACGTATGCACAGGGGACGCTGTCTTTGCATTGACTGTGCAGAAGTGAAAAAAGTAGAGTTGCTCTGGTTGCAAGGGAAGGGGATGAGTTAGTTATGTGTGTGTGTGTGTGTGTGTGTGTGTGTGGTCCCATCGGATCTGGTTCCATCCTGATCCTTCCCCCAGCTATACTTCAGGGACTCTCTGAGGGGTTCCTCGGATCCCAGTTTGAAAACCACCATCACAATGCGGGCTCCTTCTCATAATAGCTGTTGAACTTCGGTACCCAAGAAAACACACGACGACAAAGAGCTGCTAGAAATTTGGCAACCCTTTCAAATTAGCCTGAATCTTGCATACGGTTGATTCAGGCTGCAGCCCGTATTTGGTGTAGCGCACAGTGTAAGGGACCCCTTGCTGAAACTCCACGGCCCCCACAGGTCTGCAGCTCACAAACTGGGAATCACTGTACAGAAATTAGGAGAGGAGCAAGAAATAAGCCTGGGGTCCCAGATGGAGTCACACTGTGACAGGGCTCTGGGGCCCAGGGAAGGAATTTGTGCCTATGCTAGTTGGCCATGCAGAGCCATTAAAAAGCCATGTGCAATTATGTGATGATGATGTTATTAAAGCCAAGAAATGACACGGTTGGACATGAACCAGCAGAAAAGAATGACTCTTTTGCAATTAAGTCCCTTTTCTCCTCTCCAGACGTCTGAGCCTCAACATCCCGTGTCCACCAGGCCTTCCTGGATGAGTGTCAGCCCAGACGCCATTTTCCTGTCTTCATCTTCAGAGGTTTTTATTGTCTGGTGTGGCCCTACCCAAAGCGAGTGGCCCGGCCCAGGCTTCATGTGCCCCATGAATGTGATCACCAGCGACGTACACAAATGAGCACAGCCTAAATTAAAGAACGTTTCTACACACGAACAAAGGGGGATTTATACTGTGTGCGGGCCAAAGTGAGGCCTAATTCCTCAGCTGTGCCCCCCTCATTCCTAGCCCATCTGACCCCTGCCCCCCAAACCTCTCAAAGAAGAACCTGGCTTTACTTGCTGAGTCAGGAAACATAGCTAGAGGTAGCACCCCACACGGGTTTGGGGAAAGTGTCTGTGCTCCCAGTTCGTCTCTGTGCTCCGTCTGCCTTGGGGAGAACCGCTAAGGCTTTCGGTACTCAAGTCTGTCCATGCCTAACATGAGGGCTACTGTCAACAGGCGTCCACCACCTCTAGACAGGGCCGTGAGGATGAAGATGTAATGAGAGCCTGTGAGGGCTTTGTGCTTCCTGGAAGAAAGAGGGCACTGTAAGGTTTTATTATCTACCTACTCTGCTTTTTACTGATCCATCTCCCTTCTGTTTTTCCTTTTGGGGGGTCAGTGTCAAGTTTATTAGGTATGAATTTCCAAAAAGGCCTTCTTGCACCTCAGAGCAGTGTTTTATTTGGTGCCTTGGAGAATTTTTTTCCCCATAACCTGGACCCTCTAAGGATTCCTCTTGGTCAGGGTGAAAGAAGCCTGTGTGTGTTCAGCTAGTCAGTTCAGCTCAGTTTAACAAATATTTATGGAGCATTCACGAACACATACCTAGCCTTGAGTGGCAGGGCAGGACCAGAAACAGCGGGGAAGGTCATGAACTCTGGAGCCAGGCCACCTGGGGCGAGTTCTCACTCCACAGTTCCACGTACGTCCTAGGACAGCCTCGGTCACCTCTTGGAATCTCTGTTTTGCTACTTGTAAAATGGAGAAAATCCCATCCGTCTCACAGGCAAAGTCATAAAAAGGTATAGATCTCCTAGTGAGTAGTGGGTGGGTGATCAGTAATTCCCCGCTTCAGGATCCGGCCTCTGGAGAAGTGGGGAGAGGAGATGCCGCTGTCCTCCAGCCTGTTTCTCCTCCCCGAGGCCCTCTGTCTAGTCCTTGTTCATCCATTTTAGAAAAAAAGGTCAGCTGGTTAAACCAGAGGTTCTGGAACTTTCTCACCTCAGTTTTCCTCAGCACTCCTGGGCAACCTACTTCCTCCATACATTCCCTCCTTCCCCCAAATACTCCAAGGCCTCCACACTACTATTCCCCTCCACCATCTCTCCAAACCCATGCCCACAAGGGAGGAGAAAAGAACCTTCCCAGTCTTTTGAGAAAGAGAGCACAGTGGAGATGACTTTGCTCTGCTGCACACCCTTCAGAAAAGACCAAACTGTGGGTTCCTTGATGCACTAGTCCCCCAAAGGCGAGCTCCAGTCAGGAGGGAGGCCATGCGAGGCCAGGCAGGGTGAGCTAGGCTGTCCCAGAGGGACCAGTCGAGGCAGGACCCACACAGGTGCCCTCAGCCCGGAGCCAGCCTGGAAGATGCCCCAAGAATGGTCCCCGGCAGACACCGCCGTCCAGCCTGAGAGAAGCGTGGTAAAGGTGTCCACGTAGGGCCCTGTGCCTCCCTGAAGGAGGCTTTTTCCTGTTTCTCCGTTGCCAGGGAGGAGAGCAGATGCAAGGAAACCCTCGAATAGGCACCGCAGAGGTCAATACCCTTTAAATTAAGCTTCTGATGCTTACAAGGGGCCAGGCTTCCCACAAGTCCCCCGATGCACAGAGCTTTGAGGTGGCGCGTTCAGTCTGTTTGTTCCTTTAGAAGTATGCCTGGGAAGCCAGCGGTTATTTGTTTCCGAAAGGTAGGAGCTCATCAGGTGGGTGGTCTTTGCATTTTCTGTGTGCTTTGATTCCCTTCCTCTTCTTTTCAGGACCACTGAGGGGTTTACTTTCCCCTCTCCCAGCAGTGCTCAGGGGGTTTGGCTGCACAGTGCATCCGTGCTGGGTTTTCCCACAGGCCCCTGCAAAGGCAGCCGGGTTGTCTTCAGAAAGCCCTGGGCGGCCCCGTGGAGGGAGCGGGGCTGCAGCTGTGCCCCTCCTCCCTTCTGCAGCAGGCTTTGATCAGGTTTTGTGGGGCTGCATGAAGCCTGACCTCCCATCTCCAGCGTCTCTCAGGTGGAAAGTTCTGTTCAGCCTGTCTGTGGCTTCAAAGGCTCTCCCTCCTTCGGGCTGGGACGAGACTGATAATGGTTCTCATTTTGCTGTCGTGTGATCTCCCAGCAGCCCCCATCCTTCCATTGACAGAATCCATTCCATTCCTTCTGCTTGTTTGCTTGGGCTGCTCTGGCCGAACTCAAACCACCTTTCTGGCTGAGGAAGCACATTGACACCCTCTCCCATTGAGGCTCTTCTGATGGCTCAGACGTGGCCTCCAGCCCAGACAAAGGTGACCGGGCCGCTGCAGCCGGGCACCTGGTGAATCAGACTCTGGGCATGAGGGCAGGGCAGGTGTCTGAGGGTCAAATGACTCCCTGAGCCTGCGAGTCTGTGAGGAGGAACCCTCAGCTCCGCCCTCCCTGCCTCTGTAGTCCGGGGCTGAAGGAAGGCGATGCTTTCTGCTCCAGTTCCCCACAGGAATCTAGCCATGGGGCCTGAAGCCGAGCACTGCCCCATGAACCTGGGCAGAGCAGAGGGAAGGCCACAAATCCTGAAGCTGACTATGTTTCCCGAGAGCTCGAGCTATTCGCTCTCTTGAGCCACAGGCACTAGGCCAGCCAAACTCGGGAAGTTCCTTTTCTGGCCTATGATTTCCAAGGGTTGTGGCCTTACAGCCTCAGTTCTCAGCCCAAGGGGTAAATAACAGCTAATGCGGCCACTCCAGGGCCCTCTTCCGGCTCCCACCGCTGACCCTGGACTCGGACCTCCCAGCGCTCTGACTGGGGTGAAAGGACCAGGGCTGGACGACCACGGCGGCCGTCAGTGGGTTCCGACGGGGGTGCTGCCTCACAGAGGGCCATGTGTCTCACCACGCGGACGGGGTTAGGCTGCACACTGCCCTTCGGTTTCCTCACATTTAACATGAGGGTGGCCAAGGGCAACAGGAGCGGTCAGGAGAGCATCCTTCTTCCCCAGCCTGATAGCACAGGGCTCTTCCTTCCTTTTGATCGTACTCAAAACAACTCCTGCAATAGAACAATGAGGCCGGGAGGAGGCCAGAAGGAATTTATTATGCTGCTGCCCTGTGGCTCAGCCTTGCCTGACTTTATCTCGCACAGAGGTCTGCACGGGAGGAAATCTGGCAGGTCCTTGGGTTGTCTCCGTGCCCCAGCTCTCCCTCCAACAAAGAGGGCTGGAAGGACAGGGAGGCAGCTGACGTGTTAGCCACGGCTCGGCCTAAGCCACAGCCAGAGGGGGATCAGCCTAGATCTCCTAAAACTCTGATGGGGACGCTGTGAAAGGCACAGGGACTCCTGATACAAGGAGCCTGCCCGAGTCCAGCCAGGCGAGAGGGGGCCCCAGACGTGCTGGGCTGCTCAGGACAGGCCTTTCTAGAGCCCATCTCTCAGCTGGTTTCCTCTCTTCTTGGTCCTGGCTGGGGAAGGAGCTAAGCGGATGTGTCCTCTGTGTGTCGACTGTCCAGTTTCTCACTCGGCAGAGGCCACCCAGTTAGGGGTTTCATCTCTTCCTCTAACAAGGTGAGAGAGGAAAAGCTTGGGGCCTTGGGGCCCAGAGGCCCAAGATCGGTCTCAGTTGTGACCATATTTCCCCCGAATGTGCATACTTGGCCATCCCTCTGCTGTTAACAGGGTCTAACCAGGTTCTCTCAGCAAACTTAATCTCAGTCATCCATCACCCAACTGTAGTGTCAGTGCTGCTAATATTCAGAAAATAAACAAATCCCCTTTCATCATCCAGCTGGGCGCTGTGGGATGCTGTGGGACTCTGGACCCAATGTCTTTGTGGGGCTTGAGCCTTATTGTAATGCTGTGGATCGAGCATAGGTAGACCTGGGCTCATTTGCTGAATGCCCTTGAACAGGCCATATAACTTCTCAGAACCTCAGTTTCCTCATCTGTAAGATGGGCATGTGAACACCAACCTTGTAGAATTATTTTGAGGATCAAACAAGATGATGTACGTAGACATATCTAGTATATGTTAGACACTCTAGGAGGAGTGTGGTCATTACTACTATCACCATTTCAAACAGGTGGGAGTGTCTGACCTGATCTGCTTGAATCCTGAGTAACCTCCCTGAGTGAGCCACGAGCCCCATGCTCAGTCATAAGGAGCAAGTATGTGAGGAAAACAAGAGGAAACAGACCCGCAGCACACAGTTAATGCAGTCCGCCACAGACGCCAATAGCAAATCCAGGACTGAACTTGGTTTTACAGACCTCTAGACTCTCCCGCTCTCCAGTCCCTACCTCTCTCCGGGCATCTCCACTGTATTAGTTTCCCAGGGCTGCCGCACCAAATGATCACAAGCCTGGTGGCTTAAACAACAGAAATTGAGGACTTCCCTGGTGGTGCAGTGGTTGGGACCCCGCCTGCCAATGCAGGGGACACGGGTTCGAGCCCTGGTCCGGGAAGATCCCACATGCCACGGAGCAACTAAGCCCGTGCGCCACAGCTACTGAGCCTGTGCTCTAGAGCCTGCGAGCCACAACTACTGAGCCTGAGTGCCACAACTACCGAAGCCCGTGTGCCTAGAGCCTGTGCTCCGCAACAAGAGAAGCCACCGCAATGAGAAGCCTGTGCACCACAACGAAGAGTAGCCCCCGCTCACCGGAACTAGAGAAAGCCCGCGTGCAGCAACGAAGACCCAACACAGCCAAAGATAAATAAATATAAATAAATAAATAAAATTTAAAAAATTTCTTAAAAAAACAACAGAAATTCATTCTTTCACAGTTCTGGAGGCCAGAAGTCCAGAATCAAGGGGTCGGCAGGGCTGTGCTGCCCCTCAGGGGAGGATATGTCCTTGCCTCTGCCAGCTTCTGGTGGCTCCAGGTGTTCCTTGGCTTATGGCAGCATCACTCCAGTCTCTGCCTCCATGTTCACACGGCTTTCTCCTCTTCATGTCTCTCTCTGTGTGTCCCTTATAAAGACACTTCTCATCGGATTTAGAGCCCACCTAGGTAATCTGGAATGATCTCATCTCAAGATTTTTAACTTAATTACATCTGCAAAGACCCTTTTCCCAAAGGTCACATTCACGGGTTCCAGGGATTAGGATGTGGACATATCTTTTGGGGCGGGGGGGGCACCGTTTAGCCCACCACACCCACTAACCCTGCCAAATGTCCTGTTGGATTATGACCAAAAATTTAAGAGATCTCACCTGTGGCTGGGGAGAAGGCTCACTCCTTTCCAGGCTGACATCACCAGCTCTCCATTTGACCCCAAAAAGGGAGTCTGGTCCATCTTTGAAAGATAATCTGGCTGTTCATTCTTTATTTACTGGCAGGTAGTAAGGACAAGTTCCACCTGCCCTGTGAAAAGCTGAGACCAACTCCCTCACGGTGTCCAGTGGCAGAGCTCAATTCAGACCTGCGTCCTGGGGCCTCCTGTTTCAAGCCCGCTGCGCCTCTGAGGCTTATGAGCGAGCTGCGAGGACCTCCTTCCGTACGGTGTGATGAGTCTCCTTCCTGCCAAGTCTCAGGAAGCACTAATTCTCCCAGTGCTCTGGCCCTTCCACTTCTCTTCTCCTTGCCGTCCTGCCAAGGCCCCGCACTCACAGAGAACACCGAGGAGACTCCGTTCGTCTCTTTTCTCTGAGGCCTCCTCTGGCCCTACTCCCCGATCCCTCTTCTCCATTTCCTCTTCCAGACCCTTCTTCAGCCATGAAGATCTGTGTCTAACAGAAAGGGTGCCATCCCAGGTGTTCCCCAGCCCTCTCAGGAAGGCCTTCCCCCACTAGTGCCAGACTGTGAGAGAAGATGATAACCCTAGAGTATTTTTTATTCTTCCAATCAAATAATACTGATATGTAGATTTAACACAGGCCTTGGTTCCTTCTAGGTGGTTTCCAGAAAGAAACCAGTTCTGCGCCCTTTCCCTCTGAAGAGCCTAATTCAGCAGGGCTCTGTTGATGGCTTTCCTTTCTTCTCAACAGCTACTATTAATAACTCTGCTTTTGCAGCTCTCTCTTTCAAGGTATTCCTCCTATTTCTGGCTTGCAGATGTTGGCGAGTGGCGTGTGTAGTGTTCAGCGTTCACAAATGTGGGAGCTCTAAAACGCTGGATCACAAGCTAACAGAGTCCCACATGTTTACTGGCATCTGGTCAAGGGTGGAAAAGTCACTGCGACCCTACAGTCTTGAGAATAAAGCAGGAGTGAAGACAAACTGGAAAGAAGTGAAAAGAAGCCATGGTAGACAATGAAATCCTTCAGTGTGTTCCTTGTTTAGCTAAGGATAGCACGGCAAGGAGCCAGGTAAAGTCCATTACTTTCCGAACCATCCTTCAACTTGTCTACCGAGGGCTCCAACTTCTCCGCTTTCCCTGTCCACAGGTTTGTACAGAATTTATATCTTCACACATAGACTGTGAGTTCTGTGTACACCGAAAATGGCCCTTTAGACCTGGAAGGGCCTCGTACTACTTTAGAATGTGACTCCCAGAAGAATGAAATCTGACCTGTGCTCTTCCATTGCTGGTGGGAATGTAAAATGGTTCAGCCACTGTGGAAAACAGTGTGGCAGCTCCTCAGAAAGTTAAACATAGGATTACTATATGATCCAGCAATTCCACTTCCAGGTATATACCCCAAAGAACTGAAAACAGGCATTCACATAAATACATGTACACACAAATTCATACCAGCACTATTCACAATAGCCAAAAGGTAGAAACAGCCCAAATGTCCATCAGTGGACGAATGGATAAACAAAAGGTGGTATATCCATACAATGGAATATTACACAGCCACCAAAAGGAATGAAGTATTGATACACGCTACAACGTGGGTGAACCTAAAAAACATGCTAGTGAAAGAAGCCAACCACAAAAGGTCATGTAATATATGACTCTATTTACATAAAATATCTGGACTAGGTATATCCAGAGAGACAGAACACAGACTGGGGTCTTCTAGGAGCTGAGAGGAAGGGTGATTGGGGAGAACCGCCTAATGGGTATGGGGTTTCCTTTCAGGGTGATGAAATGTTTTTGGAACTAGAAAGAGGTGGTGCTTGCACATAACATGGTGAATGTTCTAATTGCTACTTAATTGTTCACTTTAAAACGGCTATATTATGTGAATTTCACCTTGATAAAAATTTTAAATGTGGGAAAAAAGAGAGTAAAAAAAACTCAAGGCTGACCTTTGTGTTCCAAACACATACCCCACCCAACCCCTGCTCTCATGCTCACTTCATGCTTCCTTCCTGGGCAGACCTGTGTGCCCATTTTCAGTGCCAGGACACCCAGTCGGCTTATGGCGCTGATTACCGCCAGGCTTGCTCGATTCCACTCCTCAGACACACCCTCTAAAATTCCATGACTAAAGCTGAATCTACACAGTAGCAACCAAACGTTTTGGCAGAGAACAATGGGTGCAGGTGAGAACACCTTAATAGTCAGGCTCTTGTTTCCCAATATTTGGGTTTTGTGGTGGTAAAATGGATTTTCTAAGCAAGACGAATGGGCTTGTGTATTTCTCTGTCTTTAAGAATTTCTACAGGCTGCAAACTAGAAAAAGAACAAAAGTGGCAGGACACCGAGAAAAACACGTTTAAGGCCTGCATAAAGCCCGTCCAGGGCTCTCTTTAAAGCTGTTGTTTGTTGAAGTTATGAAGGTAGAAAGTTCATGCTCCTATTATATTTGCTCCAACTTTGAGAAATACAAAGAGACCTTTTAGTTTTGTGCTTCCAGGACAGAGGCGATTTGGGACTTAGAGGAGAAAAATGCCTATAAGGAGAACTGGGGACTTCTCCATGTTAACTGGGGCAGAAAGTTGTAAGTCTGATGACTGAACTGTCATTCATTCATGCCCCCACTCACTCACTCACTCAGCATGGGCCTGCCCTGTGCCAGCAGGCAATGGGCTGGCCACTGGCTGGAGCGGTCAGAGGAGACCTAGTCCCTGGCCTTGCTGCTTCTGCAGCTCAGTGAGAAAGTGGGGTGGGCATATTGGGAATGTCATGCGCAGATTACAAGTGCTCAAAGACAGAGAACCATGGGAGCACCGGGAGTCCGTGCCTGAGGTGATGGGAGAGGCCTCCAGGAGTTGGTGACATCTAAGCCCAGAGTTGAAGAAGACTGAAACAGGCGACGAGCATTTCAGGCAGGTAAGCACAGCAGCTGCATTGGCCCAAAGCCATGAAAACTGGTGCCTTATCTGGGGAGCATGGCCTCTGGAAGGCTGGGGAGGGCTGCAGAGAGGGGGGGAGGCTGTCCAGGCAGGTCAGGGCCAGGCTAGGAAGAGCCTTGCATTTGACCCAATTCTTTCTGCTGACTTTTTCTTTGTTGTAAGAACAACAGCCAGATATTTATCATAAATTATTGCCTGTAATCCTCTCAATAGCCCCTTTATACAGATGAAGACAGCGAGGCTCTCAGAAAGTTTAAGCGATTACCCCAAAGAGGGCCGCACACATCACCGGGATGTATAAAGTATAAGGATATGCCCAGCATGGCTGAGCGGTCACCTCTGGAGAGGTGGGGAAGAGGATGGGTTCAGCGAGGGCGTTGGAGGCTCTAACTGCATCCATAATCTTTCATTTCTTAAGCTGGGTGTGGGTCAAGGTTGCTTCTCATGCCTTTTTTGTATGTGTGAAATTTTCCTGATGACTTTTCAAGCCACTGGACCAGTGCATTGGGGTAGCATCTCTGTTGGAAAGCTTGCAGTGCATGGAGGCTGAGGAGCTCTTGGAAGCACTAGATCTGCCCTTTAACGTTCCAATGCCTGCTGAGCTTCCCACTGTGTGGCATGTAAGTTGCTATGTTTTTATTCCCTTTGCCAAGGTCTCAGTGGCAACACTTGTACAGAAGAAAGAAGGACAGGGAGGTTTGACCCTCCTGGCTGTTGGGCAGATGGTTACTGGAACTGAATGTTTCCCAACTAGGGATGCAGGAGGTGAGAGGAATGAATCCAAGCTCCATGTTGTGTCCTCAGGGACAGTTTATATGCCTCTTGATGGTCATGCTCTGCGTTCTTTTTCAAGTGAATTTCCCTTCAGTTATACTGTTTGCTTTTCCTGCCAGAGCATCCTGCCCCTTCCAAAGCCGACCCAAGGAGGAGACCCAGCCCCTGCCTTCCTGGTGTGCACAGCTTAAAACAAGAGCCCTCTGCCCATCGGACATCCTTACCATTTCCAGCTATTGAGTGTAATCAGGTGTGCCAGGATCTGATTTCAAAGCCCAAAGCAAACGGACTCAGAGGAATCCTCTCTCCCTATTGCTCCAGTGGGAGACAAAGGAGACTGAACAAACAGGATGTGCTGAGAGCTGCACAGAGCACTGCCCCAGCAAGATGGGCGGGTGGGATGCAGGGCTGGAATAGATGGCCTGTGAGCCGGGGCACTGGCATGTGTGGTAAATCGTGCCCAGGAGAAACAAGAAGCAGGACAAGAGGAACCGACACACTGATTCATCTGACAGCCTCTCTAGATGGTTCGTGATAGTTACTCGCTTTCAGGGTCTAGGGAGTTATATAGAACCCCTGCACTACTGGAAGATCCTGACTCTGGCCAGGATATCTGTTGATATTTTAGAAACTAGAGAGAACTCGCCATGCCCTGTTGGGCAGGAGAGGAGTGGAACTCAGGGATCCACAGCAAGTCAGGACTGATGTGGGCTGCAAGTGGGGAAGCCCCACTGGGTGCAGCCCAGTGTTTGGGTCCTGGTGAATCCATTTGTTTCTGTCCCTGTTTCTCTCTTGTATCCCAGACTCTGATCGCTGGGCTTAGTGACTTACATCTAGTAAACTCTCTCAATCATTAACTTGAAAAAGAGTCCAAAATCATTTCAAAGAACAGGATATAGGCCCAGGGAAAACTTCAGTACTTTCTCCTCCCCTTCCCACTGTCTACATTTTTATATGGGAGGAATCAGAGATTAAAATAAATGTTCATCATGTCCAAGGGTAGGAAGCAACTTACACTGGGAGAAAGGAGGTGCCCCTGGGGGTAGACCGACCCCCTCACCAATGGCAGAACCTAGTATCTGCCTCCAGTGCACCATCTTTCCGAAATACCATCACTGGTGGTTTCAGTGAGGGGTGCTTAGAATATTGTCTACAGGCTCTCCTGCTTCTTGCAGTTACTGGGGGATGCACCTGGCATTTTGTGGATGAGACAGGAAGGACGAATGTCCTCCAGTACACAGGGCAGTCCCACACAACTGAAGAACTACTCTAGCCTTTTCCTAAGAGCTGGCATGGCTAAGAAAGAAAGACCCAGCTAAGAATGGGTATGTGGAAAGCACAGTGAACATGCTAGTTACAAATAATTTCTGTTTATGTAAAGAGATGACATGATTGGAGCTTTACCTTAGTGTTGCCAGAGTGGAAACTGAGTGTGGGGTCCTTGGGGGAATTCTAGCTGTATCAGATGGACTAACTAGGGGCAGGGGGAAACCAGCAGATACCATCCAGATTTTTCTTAAAGGGAGAGACATGAAATCCATTGTTCTACTCATAAGCAAATGACCCTCAAAAAGAATTTGAATTCTAGGGAGATTCTGAGCACAAGCTTGCGATGTCTTTCCGAACTTGATTTATGATTCAAGATGAACCACTGCTAGCTCTGGGGTTACCCAGCCAGGGAAGGTGGGAAAGGCAGGCCCATTAATCAACAGGTGGCAGGAGACCCCTCCAGGTGAGCCAACTGTACAAAGGGAGGACATGAACCCAGATGGAGAAGAGAAAGCCAAGAAGGAAAGAAATACCTCTCGCCTCATCCTCTGGTGTGGCCACGAGACAGATCTGCTTGAGGGGAGCCTGGAGGGATGGTCTAACCCGAATTCCCTCTCAGAACCAGTGTGACTGGAGCTTGTCTAAGGAGAACTGAAATCCTTGCTCTGCCACTCACTAGTTGTATGACCTGAAGCAAGCTACCTAAACCTGAACCTGGGTCCCTCACTTGGAAAATGGGGTTAATAGTACCTGCCCCAGAGGGTTGTTAGGGAAATAAGTGAGCATTTATTGAGCACCTTATATGTGCCAGGCCTGGTATGAGGTACCACAGTGACAGTGGTGAGAGGGCTGACAGTTTTGTGAGATCACTTATGCAGCGAGCTGAGCGCAGACACTGCCCAGCACGTGGTAGATACTCAACAAACGTCCTTAAAAATCTGTTTTCCAGTCACACAGTTATGCCGTGTGAAACAAAGGAAGGATAGACAGGTAAGGCTTGGCTGAGTGGTGAAGGTTAAGCTTAGACCTGAATGACAGCAAAGATCCAGTCCTGGGATCCTTTTCTCCCCGCTGCCCCCCAATCCCCTTATAACCCCTACCAATCCGGCGCCTGCTCGTACCAACCACTGTGCCAGGCCTTTGGACTTGACATTACATGGCGCTTTGTATCTTCAACGCTGGTTTTACATAGGAGGGGATGTCAGTAGTTTTCAGACCTCCTCATCAGAGCAAGAGTTATTCCATGGAGAGCCTGCAGGGATGCTGGAGGAGATTTTGAGGTCATATTCCCTTCAACTGGAGCAGCCCTTCTTGGTCTGTTTTATATTATGGACCTCTAAGAAAGATCCACCTATTTATTGAGGGTCCTTAACGTGCCTGACACTGCTCAAGGTGCTGAGGACACATCACTGAAAAATCAAAGATGCCTGCCCTCCAGGGCTTATACTGTAGCGAGGAAGACACACACAACGAATGGTAAACATAATGAGTTATTTATTATGTTGCTTGGTGATGAGTGCTTTGGGAAAGTCAAAGTCGAGCAGGATGGGGGTAAGGAGAGCGGGCTGCAATTTAAACTGGGTAGGTCTCATGGAGAAGATGACATTTTAGCAAAAACTCAGCAGTGAGGGAGTCGTGGTAATATCTGGGGAAGGAGGTGTGGGCTTCAGCTATGGGACTGTCTGGGGAAGAAGCATTCCAACAAAGCGTTCTGAGGTGCAAAGGCCCTGAGGGGAGGAAGAGCACGGAGACCCAGGTGGCTGCAGCAGGTGAGCGAGGCAGGGGTGGGGGTGGGTGGACCATGAGATGGGACAGCACGTGGGGCTTTAAGGACAGGGGAGGGACTTTGCTTTCAGTCTGAGTGAAAAGGGAGTCACTTCAGAGTTTCGAGCAGAGGAATAGCACGATCTGATCTGTCTTAAAGCTGGAGGACAGGTCAATGTAGTAACCCAGGTGCAGACTGCAGTGAAGGTTGGAAAACCATCCGTTCACCAACACGGTCACCCTCATGGGTCCCTTGGGCTGAAGACTGGACAGATTATTTCTGTTCCCATTTTACACACTGGGGAATTGTAACTCAGGGAGGTCACAGGGGTTCGCTGAGGTCACAGAGCTGGAAGGTGGCAGTCTGGAAATTGAAGTCCTATAGCCTCCTCTGAGTTGGTCTCGGTGGATTGCTGGGTACCAGGATCTGTCTGTTCCATGGTGTCCACGTGGCTCTCTTGTATCCTTGATGACTCTTTTGACGCAGGGAAAAGACCATCTGGGACTACAGTAGTCCTCCCTAATCTGCGGGGGATGTGTTTCAAGACCCCCAGTGCCTGAACCACGGATAGTACTGAACTCTATATATAGCATACTTTTTCTCTCCTTATTAAGTTGAGAGCTTTCACCTTTTCGCTCCAAGGAAGCAATTTACGGCTCCTCTTTGGCACATCCGAATTGCCAGCATCACTACTCTTCCACTTTGGGGCCATTATTAAGTAAAATTAGGGTCACATGAACACAAGCATGGTGATACAGTCAATCCGATAACCCAGAAAGTTACTGAGAGACAAATGGGCAGGTAGCGTATACAGCATAGATACGCTGGACAGAGGGATGATTCACGTCCAAGTCCGGATGGAGCCGGACAGTGCAAGTTTTCATCACACTAGTCAGAACGGCATGCAATTTAAAACTTATGAACTGTTTATTTCTGGAATTTTCCTTTTAATATTTTCTGGCCATGGTTGACCGTGGGTAGCTGAAACCATAGAACGTGAAACCACGGATAAGGGGGGGACTACTGTATCTTGTTTTTCAAAATTAGTATTTTACTTAAGTTACACATTGAAAAAACCCAGTTTTCCCTTAGGCTTTAAAGTTTACCTTACAGATCTTACTTTATTCTCTTAGAAATCGTAGATGCTCAATAAAAGCCCGTGGCTGATGTCCTCACGTTTCAAAGATCCTTTCTTGTCTGATGCCTCAACGATGCATCCAACATATTCCCACCTAGTACATCCCACTTCGTACATCCTACAGTAAATCACACCAGAAAGGAAGAGAGAGCCCTGCTGGCAGCCTGGGGTGAAGGTGTCACTGGGCCATATGGGACCGATGATGGGGGGGTGGGGTCGGAGGGTGCTAGGGGGTCCAGGCCCAGAGGGCCGACTTCCTGCCAGGCCCTGTGCTGCTGGGCGGGGCACCACAGGCAGGAGATTCAAGAGGCAACTGAATGAAGGAAGAGCAGGGAATTGTTTTCCCTTCCCCTATTCCCTATCTCCCTTCTCATCCTGACTCTGGAGAAATATTTGTGAGGGCAGAGGGGCAGGCTGATTTTGTTTCTACCATGTCGATTAACAGAGGCTCACGGGGCAGCTTTGCAGCCAAGGGCCCTCCAGTCCCTCTCCCTATGTCTACCAACCACCTCCATAGTCTCTCTGGGTTCCTCTACCTCTTCTCCTCGCCCCTCTGCCTCTCAGGACTCCAGTCCTCTCCTCCCTCGTCCCCCCCTCCCCTCCATTCTTTGGGCCTCAGAGCTCTCAGCACCTCCCCCCTCCACGTTTCCCTCCAAACCCCACGCTCTTTGTTGCTGAATTCAAGGTTCTCAATACAGTAAAGCTTTGATGATTTGCCTCAACTGAGGAGGAATGTCAGCTTAAATTAATGAAGGGTCTGAATAATAGAATTTTAAAGCAAAGTTTAGTTGCTTTCACGTTGTAAGGCATCCTTTCCAGGGTAGAAGCCTTTGCATTTGCATGCAGTAAGAGCTAACGCTGAGAAATGGGGCAATATGTCTTAGACGCCCTTTTAAACGCTTCAACAGAAAAGAGCCCTTTATAATTGGCACATACTTTCTTTGACTCTGAATGTTTCTGCTCCTCAAACTTTTCATTTTTAGTGACCAACATTTCTTTTTATTACCGTGATTTTACTGGGCTTCTCACAGAGCCACAGTTTCATTTCCTGAATTCTTTATGACAGAGACATTTCCACGTTGAAAGTCTCTTTAGACATTCTTAATTTTCAATTACACGAGCAATACATGAATATGTTCATGTATAAAAAGCTTAAAAATAACAAAAAAATAATAAAACCTTAAAATAACAGTAAATGAAAACCTTATAAATAAGAAAGTAATTTCTGTGTTTCAGCTTATAATGTCACTTTCCTTAAGTTGGTGAAAATGCATCATCTATAACAAGCTATCCCGCACAAAACCCCCTTCTTTGGGGCCCTATCTAAAAGGGAACCACCTACCTCTGACTGGGTCTTACTTGCCCTATTTCCTTACTGCCTCTCTGCCACATTCCATTCCCACGTCTCTGCCAAGAACACTCACCAAGATGAATGTTAACAATTATTAAATCTAGATAAGCGTACTTGGGTGTTCATGATACTGTTTCCTCAACTCTTCTGAATGTTTAAAAATTTCATAAGAAAAACTCACCAAATTCTAAGAACAGCAATACGGCCAAGTGACCCTTGGAAGAAAAGAGGACCAGTTCTAGTCGCCGCTGTCTTCCTCCTCCTAGGGATTCCCACGCCTGCACTGGGCAAGGCTGAGCCTCATTTATAGGTACAGTAAAAAGGTAATGCATGGTGTATTTCTGAGCAATGTGCACACCTTTGTAAGCCCTTTCATGCATATTCCTTTCCTTTGGGGTATAGGTAAGGCAAACGTTGTCCCCATTTTACAGATGAGGCAACCAATAGGTTTAGTGATACTGCCTAATAATACCGGCTCACTTATTACTTTCTTACTAGGCAGCAGGCATTCTTCTAGGCATCGACGTGTATTAACTAATTTCGTCCTTATAACAACCCTGAGTTACATGTATAACTTTCCCAAGATTACAAAGCTAGTAAGTAGTGGGCTGGAATATGAACCTGGCAATGTACTCATGACCCCGAGTTCTTAAACACCTACATCCTCATGTGATGACGTTACAGGTGTCTTTCTAGTATTCCAAGAGTGGAAATCTGGCAGCCTCCAGGGTTCATTCAGACTGTAAATGTGCTCATCTGGCCTACACAGTATTTTATAATTTTTGAATTAGTTTCCATAATTTAAAGATTTAGTTAAAGAAAAATTTCATCTGAAAATCCAGATTTCTGGCTTCCCTTGAAAAATCAGAAGTTCTGGCAACATTAGGCTGGCATCCCACATAGTAACAATTGGCTGGAGCTGGGTATGTGCTGCCCCTTTGGACAGGGCATACTCTTTCCACGGTGTCACAGTCCCAGCTACTCCCAATTATTGCACCTGGCCTCTTTTTGCAACTCTGTTACCTGTTTATCATGAGCATTTGAGTTTGCAACCCCTCCCTGTAAAAAACTACAACTCCAAAGAAGTATAAGGTAATATGTGCCCTGGTGCCATCAACACACTACCTAAGTCATTTATTCATCCATCTGTCTATCCATCCAACCATCCCTTCGTGGATCTATCCATCCGTCTGTCTTTTTACTCTGTCTCAGGTGTCCCAACCTAGCTTGGCCATTCTCAAACTGACAGCACAGAGTCACACCTGCCATTTCTTGACCAATATCTACTTTTCTCTCACTCAGTATTAGAAGGGTAGCATCAGAGGAGGGAAGATGATCTGTTGAGGGAAACAGCATTATGGCAGGTGTTATGGACTGAATGGTATCCCCACCCCCAAATTCATATGTTGAAGCCCTCATCCCCACTATGACGATATATGGAGACAGGGCCTTTAAAAGGAAGTAATTAAGGTTAAATGAGGTCAGAAGAGCAGGACCCTAATCCAATAAGACTGGTGTCCTTACAAGAAGAGGAAGAGACACTAGGAGTGCACACAAAGGAAAGGCCATGTGAGGACACAGCGAGAAGGCATCCATCTGCAAACCAAGGACAGAGGTCTCAGGAGAAACCAAAGCTGCCGGCACCTTGATCCTGGACTTCTATCTTCCAGAACTGGGAGAAAATAAATTTCTGTTGTTTAAGCTCTTCTATGGTATTCTGTTATGGCAGCTTTAGCAGATGCATACAGCAGGGGATTGTTTTCCACGTGTCCCCTGCCCACCCTTTCCACCTCCCCAGCCCCTGGCCCGTTTCCTTGGCGCAGGTAATCACCTAACACCTAAGGGCATCTGGATTAGTTACTAAGAGAAGTGGCCAGCAATCCCAGTTAAGAAGGCCTATTATTTCTCCAGGGGTGTGAACCCCACCAACAGATGGGCTGGGAGGGTAGGGAAAGGGCTGGGAAGATGCCACTAAAGAACTCTACCAGTGGGATGCACTCAGGACATTTTGCTAAACCTGAAATGGGGGAGATGTCGCCTGACATCTCAGCCTTTGGAGCTGAGACGTGGGCATGAAAAGTATTAGCAAAACTCAAGTTGGCTTAAGGAACATTAAGAGTTACTGCTCCATCCAGTTAGGTGCTTGGATTTAGCAAGCTGTTTTTGTCCGGAGAGTCTGAGTTCAGGTTAAACAGACTGATTGTCAGAATAATTACTGCAGAATTGGCTTCATCTTAAGCCTTCCTATGGGTTTCCTCCAGGTGTTCTAGTTAGAGAGGCTTATGTTATTAACACAAAGATAGGTGGTTGCTGATTAAACCCAGAGGGGCCTAGAGAACTGGGAGAAAGCCAAACTGGCTTCTGCTCCATCTCTGCATCAACTTTCAAGCTGTTAGAGTGGTAATGACTGGGGAAGGGGGATGGTTGTGCTGGAGAGAGAGGTTGGACAAACCCCAGACTGGTTCTCAGATCCCAGGGGACAGCCAATGGCAATAGACTTCAACCCCAGACTGTAAATGAAATGAGCAGAGATCTGGAAGCGATCCAGAGGAACTGGCTCTAGAATCCCACAGCAGCAGGTTTAGAAGCACCATTGGAACCACCTTCTCTGCCATCTTAGGCTCCTAGGGAAACTCTGTAATTTTAGTCAGTAGATAAAAGTGTCAGTCATAGGACGAGGTTTGACCAATGATTTAATCAACAGTGACACACTCAGAGCTCAGGAGAGAGCAGGAAAATACAGGGTTGTTTAGATTTCCCTCTAATGAGTTTCTAGCCTCATGTCCACTGAGAGGAATATGGAAATACTGAAATTTGAATGTAGATGGATTGGGTTGGGTTTTTACCACCATCTGATGAGGTATACAGGCAATGGTCTTTGATGAATAAAAGGCAAAGCTCAGTATCACCATTCAATTCTCCTCCTAGCTCTCTGGTTGATGTGTGAATTTAGACAAAGCACAATTTCTCTGACTCAGTTGAAATAGGGCAACACCACACGTGACCAGTCCTCCAAAAACATCACGAAGATTTGTGAAAACTGCCAATGAAGGGCTTTGTGCATCTTGGGAGGACGCTACTGGCAAAGACCTTATCTAAACAGAGTCCTTCACTTGTGTTCAAAACCTTACTTTGAAAGTAAATAGTTTGGCACTTATTATTCAAGGGTCTGGGACCAGGGCTCCCTGAGGCCTGAGGATGGGGGCCGGGGAAAGGCAAGGGTCTGAGATGGGGACTAGGGATCCCCACAGGGGTCAGAAAAAGGTCTGGGGGATTAGCAGAGCCAGAATACGTTCCCTCTCTGCTAGGTCAGGGTTCCTCAGCGGAACTTTCCCTTGCTTCTGCTGATGTCTGGTTTTGGGGAGAGGGAAATTGCTGCAAAGATTGGGAGAAAGAGCAAAGGGACTTGGTCCTGGTGGGAATGAGATTTTCTTTAGCTAAGAAAGGGTTTTATTTCCATTTCTCCTTCCATATCACACCTTCCCCAGTCTTCCTTCTATTCTCAAATACATGTTAAGACCTCTTCCTTACCACTCACTAGTCATACACCTCCATGACTGGGTACGTTTTTATTTTTTAATTAATTAATTAATTCGGTTGCACCGCGTCTCAGTTGCAGCAGGCGTGCTCCTGAGCTGTGGCTCGCGGGCTCCCCAGCTGCAGCATGTGTGCTCCTCAGCTGCAGCCAGCAGGCTCCTTAGTTGCAGCTCGCAGGCCTTAGTTGTGGCTCACCAGCTCCTTAGTTGTGGCACGCAAACTCCCAGGCGGGGCATGCGTGTGGGATCCAGCTCCCCAACCAGAGATCGAACCCCGGCCCCCCGCACTGGAAGCATGGAGCCCCAGCCAACTGCACCACCAGGGAAGTCCCTGTGATGGCGTACTTTAACAGGACGAGAAGTAGGATACTGGAGTCGGGTTGAGGGATGAGCAATAATGGGGGACCAGGCTGCAACAGGGGAGATCAGGTCTATAGTGATGAGAAGGGGAGGTAGAAGCAAGAGAGTGAATGAGTATCTGTGTAGCAGTCCAGTTAAGGGTACAAAGAGCACACTCCAGTTCATCATCCATCTCACCCTCTCACGGGCCCCTCTCATGGCGCTGCCTTGCCCACATCTGCTGCTGGTTAGGCAGCCATGCTTTCAGCCCCTCCTTCAGCCCACAGCGGACTGGCTGGCTAGTGACCAATGATGTTAACTGAGACAAAACAATAAGATGAGCCTGTGCCAATCATATTCTCTCTTAGGAATTCTAACTAGGAAATACCAAGGAAAAAATCCAATGGGCTTGGAGTTGAAAGGCTGAGGTGGAGAGAGAGGAGCTCAAGAGACCAGGATGAGCCACATGCCAGCTCAAGTTTTGAATAAGCAGAGCTATAGTATGTAGGGCATGTCTGCTGGGAGAGAGAGTTGCCTTGGACAGATATGCAGAGCGAAGCAGTGTCTCTAAGGAAACGAATCCCCAGGGTTGCCTTTGCTCCTCAAAGATCTCCAATTCCAGACCACCCGTATCCTTAACAACACCTGTCCCCTTTTACCTAAGGTAACTGAGATTTTTCTCAATGGAAAGACCCAACTGTAACAGTTTGCACAAGTTCTGTGTAGGTAAGTTAAAATCGAATTATTATCTGAAGACATTTTCTTTGGGGAAAATGAGTAGGCTGGTTCCCTTAGCAAACATGACCTACCACCACTGTTTATTTGGAAGCATCTTGTGTACTTGAGATTAGATTTTAGGCAGGAAAGGGTGTGACCTAATTTTTCCCTTTGTTATTCTGATGTCAAGGCAGGTCAAGACTATGTTTCATTCCTAAAGAAAGGAGATCTTGACATCTACAAAGAGCTAGTTTGGTCTAAGAAAGGTAAGTCCTTTCGTCTACAAAGAGCTAGTTGGTCTAAGAAAGGTAAGTCCTTTCTAAGTTACTAAGATTCAGGTCTACAAATCTCTCTGAGGGAAGCTTTAAAACCATGAGTTTTTACCAAGTTAAAAGGAGCAGAGAGGTGTGGCAGCCATGTTGATTCACCAGCGAGATCTCGTGAATCATTTCTCATCTCGGATTTCAGGGCTCAGGAGGGCTAAACTGGAAGGAAAACTGAGAGCAGCTCTTGTCAATACGAGACCTCATCCATTATGTCCACAGCCTCTTGGAAATGTCCCCCAGCAAGGCTGCCATCAGCACTTGACTGAAAACACATGGAAGCAGCCCACTCAGAGCAGGAATTCATTATTGGAAGAATAATAAGGGAAAGTTTTTCTTTTTCTTCTCTTTCTGCTGCTGGAAATCTGCTTTCTGGAAAAGTCGCAGGGATTAGAGGGAATTTGAATCATGTCCGGTAACAAGGGAGGGAATGGAAGCAGAAGGGCATGTTTCCAGAAGCCTTTTCACACAAAGCATCATGGTCCTGGGCAACTCAAAGTGAGCTGTCCTATCTTAGACGTATTATTGAAATCGGGCCATGGCTCCCTTTAACCCATTATCTTTTCCCAGAGTGATTAGTATCTGATAGCTTCAAGGGAAAAGTACCCAGAGTTAATTGGTTTTCCCTGGCTACTCCTCTTTTTCAAAAAGGTCACGTGTGGACTAAAATGGGCTGCAAAACGATGTGGTCTTCAACTCTCAACACTACCCTGTAAGTCTTTGATAGACGCCCAGTAATCCAAGGGAAAGGCACAAGGGGTGGATGTGAAAGAAGGAGACATTTGCCAGCTCCCTGGGTCTACGGTATGCAGCAGACAGTACAAGTGTTTGCCAATCTACGGTTCTCCTTCCATTCCAAATACAGACAAGGTTCCCAACTCCAAGGACGACATGACTGCTTGGTCATGAAAGAGGTGATGTGTGTCGTTTCTTAGAGGAGGCCCTTAATTGCCAGTGCTCAACCTCCTTCTCATTCTTCCCCTCCTAATGGCAAGGGTGAAGTGCATGTTTATACTGAAACGAACTACTGATTCATCACATGGAGGACAGCCTCCCGGGAGGGTCTCTCAGATATGCACAGGTCTGGTTTTAAGTCACTGAGAGTTCACGGGCTTGTTTGTTTAAGCAGCAAAACCAAGTCTGTCCTGACTTATGCCCGCTATTTATTGGTCATCTCTCCTCCCAGTTCTGTTTGGAGTTCTGGAGCACCTGTGCTGCATCTGAACCCCACCCTCATTGAAATTCAGAGAAGTAGGCAATGTGCTTTCTCTCGCACTTAGGATATTCATCTGAGAAGTGTGATGGACTGCTCCCTTCGTTTGAGTAAAAGCAGCCTCTGGTGAATTCTGCAGTGGAATAAAAAAGGTCCTTTCACAGCTGTAGGACAAAAGTGATGGTGATGATATTACAACCAAAGCTTGGGGAAAAAAATGACCCTCCCAAGTGGTTCTAAGACCACGATTTTTAGGACAGAATCTGATATTTTGCACTTCCTCTTGCCTTCATTCCCCTCTCCCCCATTACCTAATCCTCATCACCCAACTCTGAAATTCTCACTTGGCAATCCTGGTTTTGCAGGACAAACTTCTACAGTCCCGTCTCCGAGCAGTAACTTTGCTCACAACATACAACTAAAAGTCACTGGGCACAGAGTTAGGCAATTCTGGGTTAACCCAGAAGTGTTCGTTCCATGGGCTGATAGGGACCACACACTTCTGAATCTTCACCAGGACTGCCGCACATCAACAGAGTAGCTAGGATGCTAGTACAATTAGGGAGACAAAAGTTGGACTTTGTGTTATATGTGTATATGTACACACACACCAAGAAATTACTTCATCGCATCCAAGTTCAATAAAAGTAATTAACAACTCAAGATGCCTCCCTAGCGTTCCGTGGGTGGTACCAGTTTGGCAGATTTTCAGCTCATGAATGCCACCTGTGTCATCTTCCATGCGAATATTCCCTGGGGGCACCTTTCCTATGCATGTCTCCTCATTTTTAATAATGGTGAAAAGAGAAGGAGACAGTGATGGAACCTCTACCATATTCTCTTCAGTCACTTCTCCCATCGGAAGATCCAACCACCAGTATTGCTCTGCTGATTCTTTTATTTGGAAAATATTCACTGGATTTCTATTGTGTGTACAGCTCTGTGCTGAGTCCTTTAGTGAGGAAGACTAAGAAAGCTTGTGATAGATACGAACAGAAATACTACAGGGGCGAGTGGGGAGAGGAAGAAGCAAGATTACCTGGGTTCAAATGCACATTCCATCACTTTCTAGCAAGAGACTGAACTTTTCTTGCCTCCTTCCTCATCTGCAAAGAAGGAACGATATGAAGTCCTACCTTGTGAAACTGTGGGGAGGATCAGATAAGCAGATGCACGTACAGTGCGTGTGAGACACACAGCAGCACTGAGTATTGGCACAATGCAAGGACAGTGCTTAGGTCCTGTCCTGGCAGCATGGTTCGTGGTGAAACACCTTGGAGTAGGAGAGCACAGGGACTGATCTGTCTGTCAATCACTGGGGGTAGAGCACTGTCTTACTGTTTCCTGGGGTCAAAAAAAAAAAAAAAAAGGCCTCAAGCAGGAAGCCATTTCATCTTTGACATCTGGGACCAAGATATGTTTTCCTCGTACCTTTCTCAGACACTCCTGAGTGCCCACTTTAACGTGTGAACTGCTTAGCTTTTCTTTCTTGGTGGACAGTGAAAGTGCAGAGAGACTGAATAGTTACAGAGAACAAAATATCTTTCTCAACTTTCGTAATAGTCCCTGGCTGTTTGAAAATAGCCAATTCATATTCAAGAATTCACAGGAAATGTACATTGAATCAGCTACAAAAACTCAGCTTGGTTTTCACAAATGTTCTATTGAAGACCACAAGCTCTCCAAAGGCACCTCACTCAGCGAGACAAATGACCACAGTCTGGAAACTCTGTATCCTCCACCTCTTCCAGGTCCATCAAAATCTTTCTCGCCCTCCAATGCCCAGCGCATTGTTTGCTCTCCAGGAATACCTTCCTTGATTCACTCCAGCTGGATAAAACGTTCCTCCTTTGGCCCTTGCAGCCTGTGGCTTGGGCGTGCATCTATAATGTTAACTTTATTTTCTTCTGCTTTACATTATACTTAGGAGTACACGAGTCTTTTCCATTCCTTGTAATACACAGAGCCTATTTTTTGAGCTTTGCCTTAGCATTTGGTATGTAGTCAACAAACACTGAGTTGTTAAAGGATTTTGTCATCCAACCATTCTTCACCGACTGGGTACTTACTTTGTGCACGGCACTCTGTCGGGCATTGGTAGCAGACATGAGACGGGACAAGACTTGATTCTAGCATCCAAGGCATTTAAAAACCTCTGAAGGGGAGCAGATACAAAGTGATTCTACAGAGGGCAGCTTGAGTGTCACCAACGATTTGGGTAAAAGAGGTCCCAGTGCCAAAGGCTGGGAAGATCTGATGCCTGGCTTTGAAGGGGCTAAAGCCCACAGCCTTGAAGCTTTGGTTGGAAACCTCATGGAAGAAGGAGGGGGTAGGCTGGGTGTTCTGCTAGGAACGACCAAATTATCCTATGGGTCACCAATTGATTTATTTGCTAATTGACTGGCCCAGCCTTGGGCTTTGGATCTAAAGAAATCATTTCATCCTTTATTAAATACTGCAGGAATCTCACTCTTTGTTCTGCAGGGCTCTACACAATGTACCAGTGAAACTTGAATTTACACCACAATAGGTGTACCACTAATGACCTTCCAAATGCCACTAATACCATACATGTCCCGCTTCTCAGTTGGATCCGAACCTGTCAGTGAATTCTGAGCCCATCGACCTCCCTCTGACAAAAGAGCAGACCCTCATGCCCATGCCCGCCCCCAGCCTCCCCCATCTTTCCATGGTTTCACTTCTCAATCAGTTACTCTTTGGAGACCCCAATTCCTTTACACCTACTCTTTTTGTTTAGTGGACAATATACTTTATTCGGAAATGTTCCCTCCTGTAATTACAAATCCTGTTAGTCATCCTCTTCCTCTCCGCAGGGGGATTGTGGGCTTTCATTAATTAATGTGGTTAAACCGCTTTGAGGTGCCTGGTTGAAAGGTGCTATATAAGTGCAAATTATTATTATTATGGCTGTTGCCATCCCATGGCGGCAAAGCCTACAGCCCCAAGCATCTAGAGACCCGAACAAAGGCCTCTTCATCTTCACCTTCCCTGTTAGGTCTGAGATGGCTGGCTCAATGGTAAGGAGGGGGGGGGGTGCAAATCTGTTACCATCTCAACAGCAATCAACTAATTAATCCCCATTATGTTGGCTTCCGTTTCCTTCTTCCAAGCAGCCCGGTCCTGTTTCATTTCACAAATCACGCCCCCATCAGCTCTAGACAAAGGTCATAGTGTCCCTATGGCCTCTGTTGGTCTAAAGGAAAAAAAAAAAGAAAAGAGAGGGAGAGAAAGAATGTTTGAAAAACCGTTGCTGTCATGAAATGCACTAACTTCTCACTAGCAGTCGAAATAAACCTCTCCTTCCCACGGCAGCCCTCTTACATACATACCTGTCTATTACCCAGGGAGCCAATGGCTTTGCAAACCTGAGACACCCAGAAACTCAGCACAGGTGTGGGTTAAGGCCCCACAGCCCTGGCTTGACTGCTGATAGCTACAGACAAAAGGGGAGCCTTTCTGGGCTGGGTGGGAAGAGGTCATCCAGAGAAGCGGGAGCCCCTCTTCAGCTTCCTCTACTACCCCCCAAGGTTTCCCCTGAGAAAGCCAGCTGCCATCTGTAGCCAGGAAGCCCTCACAAAGACCAGGGGTGGGGGGCATGATTTAGATGTTTTGTGCTACACCTAGCACACCCCAGCCCTTAACAAATGCTCGGGGCTTCCACTACGATGGGAGCCATTGAAAGCAGCCCTGTGGGGGGAGACTTGGCCTCTCTAGGGGATGCTGCTGACCAAAATGCTCCTTACAAGGTTGTGCCTCAGACCCTTTGTTAGCGTGGACGTGGGTGAGCCTCAGGGGGTCATGTCTTCATCTGCCTCCATTTATCCTCCCTATTGAAGGGCTCCTTCAGGACATTGGTCAGTCTCTGTGGGAAGTGATTTGGAGAGCAACAAAAGAACTTGGGCCCTTTGGGGGGCCTTCAGAATTCAGTAAACATCTGGACACGGAAGGCCAGGTTCTCAAGCAGTCTGGCTGGGGAGATGTCAAAAGAGAGGAAAAGCTGTGTGTGCAATGCAAGCTTTGAGTCCTGTGGCAACATCTGTTGTCGAAAAACACAGGCGCCCCAGTAGGTAGCTAGGAAGAGTTTTCAAAGGCTCCTCTATCGGTCAGTTTTTGTGAGTGCAGTGTGCTGTTTGTCAGCTCTCATGGCATGTGTGAGGAAACTGAAGTCTCACATGGCTACGGGGCAGCATGTGATGGACCTTCTGATGCTGTATGGACTGCGAATAACCCGAGGTTGCATAAGCCTGTCCTGGGGATTGTCGTTAAGCGTTTCTGTTGTCCTTGAGATTTGTGGACCACTTTCTAGTCAAGGTGATTTGTTGGCTTCTCATCATGAGCACATTTTAATTGACAAAAAAAAAAAAAAAAATGAAGTACCGAGGCTAAGTGATTTACACTTCATCACACGACGAACTTCAGGATCTGAACTCTTGACTCTCAACGTTCCCTTTATTGTTGAATCAATCCATTTAGAACACATTAGTCAGCATGTTTCAACGTCAGTCACATGGCACTAATCAGCATTCCACAGCATGCCCAAATCTATCCTCAAACAGCAAAAGAAAACTGGCTTCTGTCAAGGGACAATGGAATGCCATTTTCGTCAGTATTCAGGAGCTGACATCCAGTTCAAGTACCATGTCCTCTCAGGAACCTTCCTCAGTCATCCTAGATGGAATGAGTCTATTTCCTCTATCCTTTCAAATCCCATTGTTTGAACCTTGATAATAGGTGTGGCAGTTTGTTTTTGATTGCATATTTTGTTTTTGAGCTAACTAGATTGTGAGCTATTAAAAACAAGGGACCTTTTTTTTTCTTTTTCAGCCTATCTCGTCAGAGCACCATGGTTTACAAAGGATAGATGCTTGAGAAATACCTGCTTAACTGAACTCACTGAAAGGGAGCTCAAGTCATATTCCAGAAAGAACTCCAAGTCCTTTTGGAAGAGGTCTTCAAAGAAAATCAACAACTTGAATTGATTTAACTTCTTTTGATATTATTACCTGGGCATTTTCACAAATGCAAACTGTTAACTGTTAATTGTTAAAGATAGCCAAATGGCTTCCCGGTTCTAAAAGAGGAGCGTGGATCTAGTCTAACTACAGTCCAGGCCTTGGAATAAAGTTTTTCTCTATAACCTTATTGCAACTGACATTTTGTTCCATGTCTTTTGTTTGTTTGTTTTTTGCTTTTTTTTCGTTTTTTTAAGTGGAGACAGGAGAAAACGTTTTGGAAAAAAAATGTGTTTAGTCTCTGACTCTGGAACCAAATTTATACCCTGCCTTGTGCTATAAGCACTAGTGGCTCTTGTTCAAGTATCTTTCTTGAATAGTGCACAAGAGCAAAACATGTACTAAGTTTCTGATTGACAGAGATTCTGTCTTGGGAGGGGGAACAAGATTTCTGGGTGCTGATCTTTGGTGGCATTACTGACTGTGATACTCTACTCCTCTGCTCTAGACTCTACCAAAGAAGGTCCTGATAGCATTTTAAATATATAATATTTTTTCTTTTTTTTAAGAACAGAGGAGAGTTTTATTTGAGCCAAACTGAGTACTAGGCTGGAACCCCGCTTTCCAGATAACTCTGAGAAACTGCAATATTTATGTTGCATTTCAACATTATGCAACAAGTCCCGCCCTAGGGTCTGTACTGTTGTACCCTGGGGCCTAATCTCTGCAACTGGGCTCTTCTGAAAGAAATGTGTCACTAAATATTCATCTCCTCTTCTCTCCCATGATAATAGAACTCCCCAAATTTAGGTGGGCACACGGCCACCGAGATTAACAACTACATTTTCCAGTCTTTCTTTCCATATTTCGGTAGATTGGCAGAAATAATGTGTGTAACTTCTGGTTAATATCCTTAAAGGAAGGGGGTTGACCTTTCCTCCCACCAAATCTCTACCCCACACAACTCCTGCTACCTGGATGCAGGACAGGATACTGAGCTATTTTGGACCGTGACAACAAGGGCAACATCCTAGGTATGATGGAGCAACAAGCTAAGAGCCGGGGCCCCTGGACCAACATGTGGGACCGAGCTGCCATACCAGCTCTGGACTGCATTCCTCCACAGTGCTATGTGAGAAAGCAGTCAACCTCTACCTGTACACCACTGTTAATCTAGGTTGTGGTTCCACCCAGCCAAATTTATAACCCAACTATACTTAGGAAATTTCTTGAGGGATCTCACTGTATCAATGTGACTGTTCCATCTTAGCTTAGAATTTCGAGATTCAAGATTCAGGATGGGCCTAGAGTATCCCAACAGAGGTTCATGAAGCCTGAGAGATAAGTTGTCACAGGGGCTGCCATGACGGAAGACAAGGCGGCCCAAATGCATTTCTGATTTTATAAAAATCTTAGGAGCCCCGGCTGAGTACTTGGGAACAGCTACAAACCCAATTTTGAGGCACTTCACCTTTCTGGAACTCAGTTCCCTCATCTGAAAATGAAGGTGATGAATGGAACAAAAAGATCCCTTTCTGGGAGGTGTATATAGTTACCTTTAGGAGGAGTAGAATAATTTCTGTCAGTTAATCATGTAAGTATATGCATAAGTCACACGCACTGTGCAGAAGGCCCCTCTAGAAGCTATGGAAACTTACAGCCCAATGGTGGAGATAAAAGAGGCAGCCATAAAGAAACACAAGAAGATTGCCCATGGAAACATGACGGTGAATTTATAATCATAGGAATTGGTCCACTATCTCCAGAAGAAGTATAAATTGGTAAACCTCTTTGGAGAACAATTTGAAAATATATAGTAAAGATAAAAATGTGCATCCCCTGACTAGCCATTCTACTTTTTGATATATACCTAGAGAAACCCTCACACCTGCATACCAAGAAACATGGGCAACAAGATTCATTAAGTTAACAAGTAATCAAAATTTTTGTCAGTGGGGGAATGGATAACATGTGGTACATTCAATACAGTGGATATGGATACCTCAGTTAAAATGAAAGAACATGATCTACGTGTATCAACACAGATATGTTGCAAAAACATAATGCTAAGTGAAAAAAGCAAGCTGTGGAATGATATGTATAATAAACCGTTTATGAAAATTTAGGACGCACTCAAAACAAATCTGATGTTTGGATTCACATATATGTAGAAAAGTTTTTCAGAATGGGGAGAAGGATATACATCAAACCCTGGAGAGCTTTTACTTCTGTGGAGGAGCGCAGGGGAGAGAAGGAATGGACTTGGGATAGGAACAAAGGAGTTCTGAATTTTGTAAGGTTTTATCCCTGTAATTAAAAAAAAAATCTGAAATTAGGAGTTTGGGATTAACATATACACACTGCTATACATAAAATAGATAAACAACAAGGACCTACTGTATAGTATAGGGAACTATACTCAATATCTTATAATAACCTATAATGAAAAAGAATCTGAAAGAGAATATATATGAATAACTGAATCACTTTGCTGTACACCTGAAACTAACACTGTAAATCAACTATGATTAAAGAAAAATCTGAAAAGAAAAAGACAAAATATTAACATTTGTTAATTCTGGATGTTAGAGTCATGGGTTTGCTTTATTATTTTCTGTAATGTTCAGTATTTAAAATATGTTTTCCACATTGAAAACAAAATCTCACTTTGAGGCTAACAGTGAGAGGAAAAGAAAGGACCAAAGAAAGGGTCCGTGCGGGACGGTGTCATGGAGGGAGGGGATGTGAAGTGAATGTTGAAAGAGAAGGAGAGACTCTGCAGATGGGAGCCCTGCCTCTCTGCCCTGGGAAGCACCTCGTGGAGGGGCAGGCAGAAGCAGCTCAGGACAATACGACAGGCCTGCTCTGCCCTCTCCTCTGTGACCTGTGCGAGCGAGTTCACTCTGCTCCACTGAATCCCAGGGCTCTCTGCCAGGCTCCCCAATCCATGCCAGGCTGTGCCAGGTGGGTGGGTGATATTTACCAAGCAGACACCTCCATACCTGGATGGAAACAGACTGAGATTCTTCTGGGTCACTTTGAGTCCACTGGGCAGAAACATTTAGATGGGTTACTGATTCTAACTGAAATCTGATGAAATCAGATCGTGGTATTTGGGGAAAAAGAATTTTTCAATGAATCATCCAGTTGGCTCAGTGACTAAGAAAATGGGGTGGAAGAATGTAACTCAACTTTGTGACAAAGGAACAAACAGAGGAGATTAATGCCTTTCCAACATGCTTCGAAAGCTGGTCAAATAACCACTCTTGATTTTACAAGAAAGATGAGGCACATAGCTTTCCAGCTCTTAAAAAAATCATTGTTTCTTTGTTTTCTGGTTTATTCCAAGTCCCTATACTGGGTTATAGTATAGGGACTGGTTGGAAAAACAGAAAACTAGCTTTGTTTCTAGACTTCTCTGGACCTATCTCAAGGTGCTCTGGGCACCCCTGAGCTTCCCCAGCCCCATCCCAAGGACCCCAGCTGTGTTCTGGGTGGCACAACATTTGGGGCTTGCTGGGGAAGCAAAGGACATGACCAGAACAGATGTGGGTCAAGCTGGAGTTCACTGTAAACGCCCCCTTCCCTTCTGCAGCCATGTGGTTCTGTGGACCCACTCCATGCAAGCCAATTCCCAAAGCCAAGTCCTGCTTTTTCCTCTCCACTAGGTCCTGGCACCCCTTAGCCTCTCTCTGGGCTGGTCAAGCCTCTAAGCTTTCCCACTCAGTGAACAGCGGGATTTCATGGTGAACTCTGGGAACAAAAGGAAAAATGGATTAAAGGGATCTTCCCCGACCCCCTCCACCATTCCCACTTCAGCTGCACAAAATAGCTGAACTTTCCCTCTGCTGGGACCTGGCCCCTCTCAGAGTCTGAACCATCAGGAAGTTGGGGGCTGTGAGATCCCTCTCCTTTGGGGCCCAAGTGTTTCCAGCGTCTGGGGCCCAACCAGAAGAGGCCAGGATCCCGGACCAGTGTGAGGACAGACAAAGAAGATGCAAACAGCACGGTATTACCATGGTAATAGCCAGAGCCAGGCGGCCTCCTGAAGATGCTGGAGGGTGGGTTTTCTTTCTTTTCCTTTTCTCTTTTTTTTCTTGCAAAAGGAGAATAGTTCCGCTTTCTATTTTACTATAACAATAGCATGGACCGGCTCCTTCAAGTGTTTAAAAAGCAGCCTGAGAAATCTCTATACCAAGCCCCTCAGTCTCTCCAGCCTGCCGTTTTATTGTCCCTCTCATCCCAGTGAACAAAGGGGCGGGAAGGCTGTAAGGCCCCCAGTTGTCGGCTGTTCTCAGCATCCTAATCCTTGAGAACCGGGGAGGGGAATGGCCTGTGGAGCCGGTAAATCGAATGTTGCCCTCACCTTTTATTCCCTCCCTCTGCTCCCGCGCTCAGGAGCGCTTCAGGTAGTATAAAACATCCTGGTTCCCATATCTCTTCCCTCTTGCGTCTCCCCTGTAAAACAATTATACTCCAATAAAGATGGTAAAAAAAAAAAAAAAAAAAACCTCCTGGTTAGCAGGCTGGTAGGAATCTTGGGTCTTGCTAAGGGGATGAAAGGCACCCAGCGATCATTCCCACACTCACTAACAGCCCTGCTCCCCACCCAAAAAACCAGGGTAGCCCGTTTGGATTATTCTTTACTGCCACTTCAGGCCAGCTCCATTACAAAGACGGAATGTTGAGCCACAGTGGCTGGGTTAGCAGTTTCCTGTTTAGTTGGTACCACAGGAGCTGCCCTCCCTCTTCCAGCCCTTCCCCTCTCTGTCTCTATGCCCCTCAGACGTGGCTTGCATACCCCCTCCTGGAGCTGTAGGTACCAACCTCCATGCCACCTCGGGAGTATTGTGCCAGAGCAACCCCTCACACAAGAAAAGCTTCTTGGCCTTGATGTCTGGTACCTTTCCAAGCTTATCAGCCAGGGATCAAAGGTTTCTTTGCTTTAAACCTGGGGAATGGTGCAGGTGTTTTTTAGCTCAGTCATCTGGTAAGACTGGGGGCAAAAATAAGCTTTTATGTTCTGGTTTGTGGAGATCTCAAGGGTAGAACTCTACAGAGCTAAGTGAATGATAAGTACACCATCTCCTTGGAGAATCAGATAAAGGTGAAGTGGGAAGGCCTTTAGAGATCGCCCAGGCCGATGACTGCAATCCAAGCAAGAAAAACATTCTGCACTGCAACCTCTGTACATCAATTCGTCAAGCATGTACACACACACAATCACACAAGAAATATTTCATGAAACAGTACAATATGTGTATGTTATTTTCCATTCTCTATTTCTTTTTTTTTCTTTTAATGCTGGTTATGATTCCTTAATTTTGTTTCATGACCCACCAATGGGTTGCAAAACAGTTTTGCAAAGCACTGAATCAAGGTCAACATTGTCTTTTTCAAGCCGACACAACTAGGATGCTAGAGATTTTCTCAGGAACCTACCAGAGCTGGAATGGAAATCCAAGGTGGTCTCTCTAATACAGGAGGGATCCCCATTTTTCTGAGGATCAGAGCTCCTTTTTGTTTCCCCAAAGCCTTGGGAGCACATAGCCAGAGGGGAGGGAATGCCCAGAGGTTTGCATTAAGTGGCATTGCTGACAGGGGCAGAGAGTTCTGCCACCTCCAAAAAACCTCAGAGAGGAAGGCGTAGTTTCAAAAGCAAATAGGTGAGGCTCTGAAATCTCCCAGACATTTTTATTTACTGGTTGGGATTCTTGCATCATCAGACACTTTCCTGAATGTTTCTCTTTCCTGGACACCCAGCTCCAGGTCAGCCTCCTTTAGTAATCCACTTTCTCCCGTTTTCCAACTATGTCTAATAGTCTTTCTTTGTAGTTTCTCAACCCCTACCAGTTCATTGTAGTTCCAGTTTCTAAATACTTCCCCTAAACAATTTCCTCCTTCCTGTCAAAATCATGATCTTAGCAATGAGAGTCAGAGAGGCAATTCTATGTATCTTGTTCCCACCAATATTATCCAAAAGTTATCCAAATAAGACCATGCTTTCAAACGTTATCTACCAAAATGCCAAGTGATCAAGATACAGGCACCATATCAAGGCCCTCCTACAAGCCACCTGGGCAGAACTGGCCCTTTTCCTCGTGAAATTATCTTGTAATCTTCCATAGAACTTCTTGAAATCTTCATCTAAAATTGCTATTTACTAGACTTCTAATCTTTTAAGAAACGCTCTAAAAATGGAGAGCCAAAGGGCACACTGTGCACTGGGTAAACACCAGTCCAGCTTTCTGATTGCTTATTACTTACACCCTTAGAGAGTCTGTAACAAAGGGGCCTGCTGTTTGCTTTGCTTAATCTGGTCTTAAAATCTCTGCTTCTTTGTCAGAAAACAATATTTGCAATTGTAAAAAAAATATTTACCAAGGAACTTAGATAGCATAAGTCAAAGGCTAAGAGTCAAAGGTCAGTAGTTCTTACTCCAAATTTCCCTGGACCCGAGTCCCTGCTGTGGAGCTCAGCTGCACCAAACAAACACGCTGCTTTCTGGGTCCATTAAGAAGTGGATGTTTTAGAAGGAGAGGGAAAGGAAGGCTGCAGCCTGTTCCTCAGTCAGAAGCATGAACCGTCTAGCCTGCCCCACAAAAGCCCTGCTAGATCTTTACAATGCAATGTGTCTCCGTGGGTGTATTGTAAGGACTTACCCTGTTTCACAGACTTGGGAAAAATACTCAGCTTACAAAATCCTAAAGGGCAGATATTCCTCCCATGGACAAAAATGACAATACGCTCCTCTGTGGTTCCGGCTAGATGGGCACCTACGCATCTCCGGGGGTAGGGCCTCCTGCCTGACAGCGGGGGACAGACGTGTATCCTGAGCACTTCTGTGGGGACCCTTCTTAATCTACAAAGCTGTCTGGGACATCTGACCCTGTGCGCTAAGTTCAATGGGGTTTGAATTTACCGCCTCCTGTTCACTGTTTTCTGCAGACCTGCCATTGGATGCCTTTCCTAACCACCCGAGGACCCAGCATCTGAGAATGATGCCCCTCAATCCACTTCTCCCCCTGTTTGTTGAATTAGTTCTAGGTTGTGGCCTTGGGGGGCCTCTACCACGAGCCAGAACTCAGGCCCGTGTCACAAAGTGCAGGTCTGCAAGGCCTGGTCCCCAGTCGGGACTTGAGCACAGTGGGAGGAAGTGGAGTAACCAGAAGGGGGCCGAGGAAGCAGCGCTCATGAAGCCATGACGTTCTTCCACCCGCTAAGTGAGAAGGCTCTGAGGCAGGACTGGGCCCTCCACGCTGGTGTCAGAGACCTACCTCCTGGTCCCTCACCCCGTGGAATCTGCGAAGAGGACTGGGGTGGTTGCAGTTCCTAGCCTACTCGGTTTGTCCCTCATTCTTGGGTTGTCTGTTAGGAGATTCTATAGTTCTCCGTAACCTCTGTCAGATTCTTACCACAACTGCCAGTCTCTCTTATCTTATCAGGATAAACATCACTGGTCAATTCATCTTGGCCTTTGATTCCGTCCCGAAGGAGCTTCTATCAGGGGCACAGCAGTAATTATCACCCGCGATGGGCAGCACTGAGCATAATCAGCCGGAAGACATGGCTTAATCCGAGAATCTTACCTTGAAGAACCAGGCCTTCCTTCTCGATGGTGTAGACAAATGTGGTGAAGGTCGCCAGAGGGGACTTGGCAATGACAATCTGCACAGAAAGCGCATTTGCTCAGGATTTTAGTCAAAGGAACTAGAGATGAGCCTCTATTCATTCCTATTCCCACTTTGAAACACAGTGGGAACATGTGACTATAAACTGTGAGGTTTGTTTACTGTGAAATTATTTCAGAAACAAGTGAGTATTATTCCTTCAGTCAACTGATCACCTTGGAAGGCTGTACGTCAGTTCCAACTATTCTACCACCGAATGCCATATTCTTGAACCACTTCTAGACGTAAGTTTCATTACGCTATCGCATGCCTAAACAGCCACCTTTCTGCCCAAAGATAAATTTAGCCTGATTGTCTCATTTCATTCATAAATTTAGCTATTTTACTAAAAGAATAAAATAAAATCTACCCCTAAAAGATAAAGGTTTAACATCACTGCAAGTATTCAAAATAACTTGGTAAAGGCAGAGCCATGATAGGTTGCTTTGTTGGCCCCAAATCTTCACCCAGTCTGTATTCACACCCTTAGCCATGTGACTACATTCCCTTTTACATGAGGTGTAGAGTATTTCCCATGGCCCTGGACTGTGGGTTTGGCCACACGACTTGCTTTGAATAACAGATTGTGCCAACTCTTAGCCTAGGCCTCGAGAAGCCTCACGTAACTTCACTTGTTCTTTTATGCTTCTGCTACTGCCAGAGAGAAATATGTTCAAGATCATCTGTTATCTCATGAGGAGAATGAGAGACACCGGACCCAGAGCTGGCCAGCCAGGCCCAGTCTAAATAGCCGACCCCCAGGAGACCCACATAACGCATTGGTTAAATGCTTATGACTGTATGCGTGACTGTGATTTTGATGATGTTGTCACGAAGTATTATTGCGGTGAGAGTTTACTGCTACATCAGCCGACATAAAATATCAAAAATATTTTGAGCAATGGCATTCTCCTGAGAACACCCACTTTAAAGGGGATGGTCATCTGGTTGTTAAAAAAATGACTATCATTAACACCCATTATCACACTTGACATGATTCCACAGAACCTCTAAGAACCGGCAGATTATTGCATTATAACATTTCTCCTGAAGGAAGATGAATGTCCACTTTCCGTTTTACAAATTAACATCATAAAAAAATAGTGATAGCTTGGCACAGAGCCACTTAGGTAATCAGGGAGGCAAGGGAGAAGGAAGAAATAATTTCAAATAACCAAAAGGCTTACATGTACTGTCTCAATCTATCTCAATTCAACAAACATTTACTGACTGTCAACTATGAGAAATGGTGGAAAAGAATGCTAGAAAGACCGCAGGTTGAAGTCATGGAGTTTGAATCTATGTTCTCCCACTAATCAACTCAGTGCCTATGGCAGCGCCTGTGATCTCCCCCAGTCGCCACCCTTTTCTGGTTAGTTAACAACTCTCCAGGTTTCAACATTTCTCTGCCTCTTTTGCAACTAGATGTGGCTAAGTTTTGACTAACGGAATGTGAGTACAGTAACAGGTAGAACTTCTGGATTATAAGAAAATTATGGGCTCTTCACTTTCCCTTTCCCTCTTCCCAAGGGTAGGAACCAGCTTCAGCCACATCCTGGGGGATGATGAAGCGGTATGGGAGAAGGAAGCTGGGTGACCTGATGAATCGGCAAAGCATACCACCTGGGGTCACCTGTCCAGCTCAGTACAGAGCCACTTGTCTGAACCACCGTATTTCGGATGTCTGTTACTATGGTGTAGCCTGAATTCTACCCAGTACTGAGGCTCTGGACAACCTCACCTTTTTGAGTCTCAGTTTCCTTATAGGTAAAATGGGGATAACAACACCCACCTAAATGAGATTATTTTGAGGATTAAATTAAGTATATAAAATGCTTGTGTCAAACTAAGAACCTTAGTTTGAACGTTTCCAACCAACTCACCACATGTTTCCCAAGTACCACTTAACTTTTACTCACCAAAAACCAATATACTTTGCTTTTACTAGAAGAATTCAACTCAAGGTGAATCTCAACTTTTATAACTGCTCTAAAGTTACCTAGGTAAACTTGCTCATCATTCTCAGAACTAATGAGTAGATGGTATAGGTGGGCATTTACATCTTCACATCAAAAACATCTCACCTGAAAATTACGGTAAAACTTTTCTCAGAGGTAGTTTAGGGATGGCTCAGTGTGAGTTTATGGATGCCCCTTGGTAGGGGAATGGCATGGTGGAAGAGAGGACAGTGTTTCTCAAGCTTTAATGTTGGTTCGAATCACCTGCAGGTCCTGTTGACATGCAGATTCTGACTCAGTAGGTTTTGAGCGTGGCTTGAGAGTCTGTCTTTCTAGCAAGATCCTAGGAGATGCTGATGCTGTGGTCCATAGACCACATTTTGAATAGCCAGGTTCAGGAAATTAGCCTGACTGAAGAGTCGAAGATGGAGAAGAAAGAGACAGAAATCCTGGAGTTAGTTAGGAAGCTACTGTAATAATTCAGGCATGAGATGACAAGAGCCTAAACCACAGGTGTGTCACGAAGAATGGGAAAAAAGGAGATGGAGAAGAGAAATAGAAATCCTTTAGTTCAAAGAGCAATAGAAATAAACATATCCCAAACCTCAGATCTTTACTGCCTGCATGAAAAAATTGGACATGGAACCAAAAGGGTATTCAATAAAGTATCATACTATATTTTTGAAAATTTATTTTATAGACTACAGAATCTGAGACTCAGACAAAAGGATGTGATATTCCAATGCAACCACTAAATGACATCTGAGCCTAAGCCTTTCAGCTCAGTGGTGCTACTTCCATCATCTGACAGCTTCCTCCCCCAGGGAGCTCATGCCCACTCTGTGAACAGGCCCAGAGCCCCAGCCAGAAGGACCTCACATGAAGGGACCTCACACCTGGAAGTACCTCCCTTCCAGGAAGTCAAGGGGTTTGGACAGGTTATTGATTAATGCCCTGTCCCTCCCAAGCAGGGTTTAAAATGGGTTATCCAAAGGATGATTGCATGCAGTTAGAAAGAGGTAGTGATCAGTTACGTCAGATGAATCCCACTTCCTTTTTTGGCAAAGAACTTCCAGACTGATAGATCGGAGGGCTACCACTGGCATGAACTACTTGATTTTCAGCAAAAAATGTAACAAATTCTCAGTAGCCTCCTAGATAAAGTAAAAACAAGTTGGGCTGGATGCTAACACCATTAAGTGGATTTGAAAGCGACCAAAAGATCAATAGCAATCTGGTGAGGGGTAACAACCTCTAGTAGAATGTACTTGATTCTCTCCTTAGTCCTATCAAATTAAACATCTTTACTGACCTGAATCAGGACACTGATGTACTCAACTGTTATATTCAATCTATACAACACATCTGGGATCCAGCAGGGAAGAGAACTGGCAAAAATTGCTACCTTAATAGAGCTTACATTCTAAAGGAGGCAAAAGATAATATACAAAATGAATAAGTAGTGAAATATATGGCATATTAGATGATTATATGTGCTATGGAGGAAAAATAACAGAGAAAGAGTATAGGAAGTATACTGGATCAAAAGAGGGGGTCAATTTAAAATAGGGTAGTAAGAGAAGACCTCATTGAAAACATGACATTTGGACTTGTGGCTCATGTGACTATACCAATTGATGGGATGCTGAATATGGTAACAGAAGACAAAAAACTTTAGGAGAAGAGTTACTATATTAGATTAGACAAACATTATATGAAAACAAATCTGAATTTGGTTACAGTGTTGGGACAAATCCTACAAATCTTTCAGGACACAATTTTATTGAAATACATGTAAGGCCTTGGCCTTAAGAATAGAGGACCAACTATTGGTTACAGAATGGGGAAGATGAGATTTAACATTCCGAAAATCAATTAGGTGTTGGTTTACTACAGTTCAATACCAGTTGGCTGTGAGATGTGGTTTGCAAAAATCTAGTGTGATCCCAGGTTATATCAATGGAGACACAGTATCTAGAACAAGGGAAGTATCTAGAACAAGGTCCTGCTCTTCTCATTCAGCAAACCATGCTGGTGTTTGGATTGGAGCCCAAATTCCCACAGGGAAATGACAAACAAGAGAACAACTAGGGGAGAACCATCAAGGTGGTTAGACGCCCAAAGCAACCCATGACCACAAACACTTCAATGCAAACGTGCTGGTAAGAGGCCTGGGGTGAAGGTGCATATTGCCTTTTTTTTTTTTTTGGCGGTACGCGGGCCTCTCACTGTTGTGGCCTCTCCCGTTGCGGAGCACAGGCTCTGGACGCGCAGCCTCAGCGGCCATGGCTCACGGGCCTAGCTGCTCCGCGGCGTGTGGGATCTTCCCGGACCGGGGCACGAACCCGTGTCCCCTGCATCGGCAGGCGGACTCTCAACCACTGCACCACCAGGGAAGCCCCGCATATTGCTTTTAATATGAGTTTTCTGACCTGGAGATTCTATAGTGTAACATAGTATAGAGGGGAAGTGTAAATTAGCTTTTTAGCCCAAGAGATTTCAGAAAAAAAAAGTGATGCTTGCCACCTATCTTTGGGAATACATATTGACCCTTCCCTTTTTTAGACTTGAATGAGTACCCCATGCCCTTGTGCCTTTCAAACAGTAAATTACCCTCTTATGAAGCAAACAACCCTCCCTAGCAGATACCTTAGGCTATTCTATTTTAGATGCTGTCAACCTATAAAGCTGGGGTGTTCTAATCACTGCCTGACTTGTGCTGTTGTCAGGTGTCCTTCTGTCTTCTTCGATACATAAGCCCTGCAGGGAGGGCCTGGCTGCTTAATAAAATCCCGGAGCCTTAGTGAAAATTTTTTATCTTACTCAGCCATGTGTGCAGTGTGTGTAGCTAGCTTTGGAACCCTCTGAGGGTTCACGGAAATATGTAGTTGGGTAAGAATGAGTACAGACCCATGCGGCTCCAAAAACCCTAGAACTCCACAAGACAGGTGTGTGGTATTGTGAGCCATAATCACACTTCCTGCAAATAGCCAGATTGTTTTTTCTTGAATGTTTCCTTCATATCAGACAAGCTCGACTGTAGCTACATCCTAATGGACACACTTACTCCTCTCTTCACCTATCCTTGCAAGGAACGTGTTCATCAATATTTTTAAATTATCCGAGGAACATTTAAGGTATACCTAATATGTACTAAGTGTTGGGTCCCAAATCCCACCACTGTCTGGAAGTAATTTCCATTATTTGTACCATCCACCCATCTACGCATGTACCTGTTCAACCCATAAACATTTACTGGGCAATCTCCCTTGTGCTAGGCACCGTTCTAGGTGCAGGGGACATAGCGGGGTGCAAGACAGATGAGGTCCTTGCTCTCATGGAGCTGACATTCTGGTGGCAGAAGATAATACAAGGAAGCCTTTAGGCCTTTGGGTTTTTTTCACTTTGACCTTCAACTGTGAGCCCTACATTCTTGGGCACTCATTCAGTCCATCCATCCATCCATCAGCAAACATCTACTGAGTACCTACTATGGGTCAGGAGGATTCAATTTGCGCTGTGTGAATTTGCACTTTTTAAAAGACTGCCATCTGAGACACACAGATATAGAGAACAAACTAGTGGTTACCACGGGGTGGGGGGGGGCTCAGAGGGGTGGGGGGAGGGGAGGTATAAACTACTGGGTGTAAGATAGGCTCAAGGATGTACTGTACGATAGGAAAATATAGCCAATATGTGGTGGGAAATATAGCCAATATTTTATAATAACTGCAAATGGATAGTAAACTTTAAAAGTTGTACCAAAAATACACAAAAATTAAAAAAAAAGAAAAAGAAAACAGACACACGATCATAGCGTAGACCATTAATTAAACTTCCACCATTAAGACGTACAACAACAACGAAAAAGACTGTCATCTGTTTCTACCTCAATTTATTTCCTAGATGTATGTTCTGAATTCTTGATGGGATTGCACAGATCAGGGGCATTTCCTCTGATTCCATACCCTTCCATCCCATAGGGCCCAGTCCAGTGCTTTTTTGCATGCGTGGGCTCCTAAAATGACTGATGGGCATTTTTTTCACTGTTCCTCACTTTATCCCCATGCTGTATGTGAAGGTTTCTCCCAGTGTACAAGCGAAAATCCAGAGGCCTAGGTACTCTAAATAAAACAAGGGGGGAGAAGATGGCTCTTGGAGCTCACTGGCCTCCCCTTACAGACCCTCTTGCCCTTCTTTTACATCCTTCCACTCAGGTACCTATTTTGCTCTGAGCAAATAAGTTGTCAGCTGATTCTCTTCAGCTCTAAAGCATAGCTGGTTTAAACCTTCCAGTGTTACCCTTTCTGGTGTTTGCATTTTAATATGAGACTCTCAGAAAAGAGGAATTGATCTAAAATGGTGGAAAGTCCTACAGGATTGGGTTGGGGGGGGGCCTTCCAGGGTTCCCACAGTAATGATGATGATGGAAATGACAACCAACAGACGTTATTCCTCAGAACAGCCCTTTGAGTTAGGCAGCTCATAAGTGCCGAAGACAGGATTCCAGCCCAAGCCAACTAGTTCTATAGTCTGTATTTTTAACCAGCACGATGGTAGCCCCCGATTTGTCAAGCACAGATCAATCCACTTCCATGGGATAACACATCAAAGAGGCAGAATACATAACACCAAATAAGGGCACTTCTTCTGCAGCATGGATATGGCACGATTCAAGACAAAGAAGGGAACCGGACAGGGCATCCATGCAGGTTGATTCAGCTGTTCACAAGCTTCCTCTGCCCTTCATGTCTGAATGTCCAAATCCTACCTACTCTTTGAAACCGTCTGCCAATTTCTCCAGCCTGGGGTAATGGCTCTTGAACCCACCACACTATCTGTACCTCCCTAATAGCGCTTACTGTTCTCTGCAGGCGGACTCTCCACCACTGCGCCACCAGGGAAGCCCTCTCCACCATTTTATAGTTAATGTTACTTGAATTTACTACCATGTATTTGAAGGCAGAGACCACCATCATCATTGCTGCTCCTCCTGGTGCTACCAGCCTCCAGTGTGGTGCTGTATACATAACAGAAGCTCAGTTATGAAAAAAAAAAAAAAATGGTGACCCTCAGAAGATCTGACTCATACCCATTTTGAGGACTTAACTGGCACCCCATTCCCAAAGTTGGGGGACTTAGACGATGCCATAGAAAAGAGCAGGCTGCCCAGTCAATCACTGCCAAGATTCTCAGCTTGGGCAGGACCAAAGTCAAGTCTTTGGTTTCAGCTTGCTATAGCATCACATGTTTTTCCTGGCGTGATCTCACTTCCAAGAGGCTCAGAAAGTGGAAAGGGAGCCACAGAACAGAAAGTGCTGGGCTTAGGAACCTCAGGCCTCCTCCAGGATGGCGACACCTTCTAGGGATAGTGCCTGTGTCTTTTTAAAGTATAGGTGCGACCCTCCTCTGGAGCAACCCAGCCTAGCTCGTCACGTCCACGGGTGGCCAGGAAGGCCAGTGTGGAGAAGACAGCACAAAGATGTCAGGAACCTTGGCTACAGGCTATCCTGGAGGCTGTTTTTATAGAGTTCTGGTCCTGGCAGGGTATATGAGTTTCTGCAAAAGAGCCCTGACTTAAGGAAAAAGTGAATTTTGCCTTTGTGGCCCAGGGAAGCAGACATGAATAGGCAGCCGTGCGCTGAGGGTAAGCTGGCACTGGTTCTTCCACTTTCTCTTCTCCATATCCTGTGCCAGGCAGGCTTCCTTTAACACTGCTAATGAATCCTTCCTCTCTTTTATTTCCTTCCCCTTCCCACCCATTACCCCAAATCTCATATTGGTTGGGGGCAAAGGGCAGAGTAAAATGAGCTGGCAGAAGGAAAGTGTAAGCAGAGTTTCTTCCTGTAGGGGCAGGTGGTAGGCCTGGTGTTCTTTCTGTCCCTTTCTTTCTATTTACAAAACGCAGGGCCCAAAGACAATGTAATGTGTTCAGCCAAGAAAACTGGAGTGAGAAGCAGTTGAGTTGGATAGCTCAGAAATAGGACTTTGCATCCATCCACAGTTTCCTAGCTTGCTAATTTTTTAACCCTATCTCAGTCTCCCCCATGATCAGCAAGATTATGTGGCAGTGGATGAACTCACCAGCGACGCCCTTGTTGAACATGTCTAATACTTTCATCTGTATGCAAGGGTCCTGCTGAGAAGCAAAGGGAGCAAACCCACTGACTCTAAAATGTCCTTCAACAGGGATCCTATTATCTCATTTCAACTGGATGCCTGGGCTAATAAAACCCATTGCTAAGCTAACCAAACCTTTCCTCTAGCTGTGCCAAATGTCTGCGACAGAAATCCTTCATGCCAGGGATTTTCCTCCTTGTCCAAGACTTAGAAAAAGGTTGTTTTCTCAGCTGCTTTGAAGCCCAGGAAGAGAGCCAGGGAGGCAAACAAGCCAGCCAGTCTTGCATCGGATAATTCAACAGGCTTTTGATAACCTCAAGTCTTCTGTCCCTTCTCCAGGTTGAGCTGAACTCTCCAAGCCAAGGGACAGAAAGGCCGGAAATGCTCCAGACAGGAAGATCTCTGTGGCTGGAAGGAGGCCACAGGATCAGGGGGGCTTGAAATGTACTCAGTGATCCTCAAAGGAATTCCCTAGTCATTGTGTTAAGAGAGCTGTAGGGAAAGGTGGCAGAGGTCCAGGTCTCAGTCCATATCTGGACTGTATACTGATTAGAATCGGCTCCATCACTTGGAAAATCACTCTCCATGGAACACTGAAGCCTCCGTACCAACAGCTTTGCAAGATTATGAGGGGAGAGTAGAGAACGCGTTTAACGGTGCCTAAACTGCTTTCTCAAAATAGGGGAGCAAGATCTGGAGAAGTAATACAATGCTGGAAAATGACAGGGTGGAAAAACGAACTGTGTCTGAGCAGGCATGAACTGATTAATTTACCTACATGTGGCCTGTTTCATAACTTTTCCTACAGAAACTGGGGGCAGAAATCTGAAGTTGATTTGAATCCCTTACGAAATATAATTCTAGACCCTGGGAAGATTCTCCTAGAAAATTTGGCCCTGAGGCTACAAGATCTTATCCCCCGCCCCCCCCAGAGTATCCTTATGCTCTTTCATAACATCTCTCGGGGTGAAGTGATTGTTTAAAAATGTTTATATAATACATTAGGTTCCCAAAGTTTATAAACTAAAAGAGCTTTTGTTCCTTAAAGAAAATGTTAATTTCTTCAGATCAATAGGCTGTTCACTTATAAATTACGGGATGGCAATAGTTCAGGGTCAGAGTGGTATTTTGAGTTTATAATTTCCCATCATTTATTATGAAAAATTTCAAACATGCAGCAAAATTAAAAGAATTTTATAGTGAATAGCCATAAACCTATCAAGTAGATTCTACCACTAACATTTTATTATACTTGTCTTTATCACTTATCTATTCATCCACCAACCCATCTTATTTGTTTGTTGTTGTTGCATTTTAAAGTAAATTGCAAACATCAGTACACTTTCCCCTAGATACTTCAGCATTCATATAATTAACTATAAGCTTAATATTTGTTCATATATCTGCGGAGCACAGGCTCCGGATGCGCAGGCCCAGCGACCATGGCCCACGGGCCCAGCCGCTCCGCGGCACGCGGGATCCTCCCAGACCGGGGCACGAACCCGCGTCCCCCGAATCGGCAGGCGGACCCCCAACCACTGCGCCACCAGGGAAGCCCCTCCAGTGAACTTTATATGTAGTTTGAAAGAGTTAGTGATTTTTCCCCAATTATACTAAAATCAGAGAGAATTTAGCGACTACACCTATATGGTAGTATGCAAATTTATATAGTCAAAGAATATGGCTCATTAGTTCTTTCTATATTAAATATCAGCTCTATTGAGGTGAATTTACATACAATAAAATTCTTAAGATAGGTATTTAAGTTATATATTTCCCTCCAAGCAGCGCTTTAGTTGCATCTAATAAGTTTTGGTATGTTGTATTTTTGTTTTCATTTTCTCAAAGTATTTTCTAATTTCCCTTGTTATTTATTCTTTGACTTGTTGCTTATTTAGGAGTGACTTGTGTGAGTATATGTTTAATTTGTACACATTTGAGAATCCCCCAAAATCCCCTTTGTCATTGACTATTAATTCTATTTCAGTGTGATTAGTGTGAATGGTTTTGTCCTTTTCAATTAACTGAGGCTTGTCTGGTGGCCTAATATATGGTTTATCCATGAGAATGTTCCACAAACACTTGAGAAGAATGTAGGTAGAGTGTTCTATAGCTGCCTATTAGGTCTAGTTGGTTTCTAGTATTGGTCAGGTCTTCTATTTCCTTGTTGATCGTCAGCATAGTCGTTCTATCCATTATTGAAAGTGGATACTGAAGTCTCCAACTATTGTTGTTGAATTGTCGATTTCTCCCTTCAATGCTGTCAGTTTTTGTTTCATATATTCTGGGGCTCAGTTAGGTGCATATATGGTTAACATTGTTATGTCTTCCCAATGGATTCGCCCTTTTATCATTATAAAATGTCCTTTTTTGTTTCCAGTAATAATTTTTGTCTTAAAGTCTATTTTGTCTGATATTAGTATAGCCACTCTAGCCCTTTTTTGGTTATTATTTGTAAATTGGTTCCTAGATCCAATTCCAAGGTGTATGTTTGTGGAGACCTTCCCACACCAACAAGCAATTCTTAGACACGAGCAGGGTGTCAGAGAATTGAACCCTGCTTCTGACATTATCTACCCAGAGATAGAATCATATTTCACAGGTAAAGGGCTCAGTCCCACAAGACTTCAGGTGGCCCTCCACTTCAGATGCCAGTTGCAAGCCCAGGTTTATACCTGTGCTTCTGACTGGCTGCATACTAACTGGAGGTTCCCATGACCCTCTCCTTGTGTTCAATTAATTTTCTAGAATGGCTCACAAAAGTCAGGAAAGTCCACTTACTCACTAGACTACCAATTTATTATAAAGGATATTAGAGGATACAAATCAACAACCAGATGAAGAGACATATAGGGTGAGGTCCCAAACAAAATAGCTTCTGTCCTAGTGGAGCTTGGGGTCCAGCATGGCGGCATGTGGAAGTGTTCTTGTTCCCCAACGTGGAAGCTCTCTGAACCCCTCTCTTTTTGGGTTTTTATGAAGGCTTAATTACATAGGCATAATTGATTAACTCATCGTCCATTGCTGATTGATTCAACTTCTAGCCCCTCTGCCCTCCCCAGAAATCAGAGGGTGGGACTGAAAATTCCGACCCTCTTTTCGTGGTTGGTTCTCCTGGAAACCAGCTCCTATCCTTAGGTGCTTCACAAAAGTCATCTTCATTAACATAAACCCAGGTGTGGTGGAAAGGGCTTATTAGAAATAACAAGACAACCATTTCACTATTATGGCTCTGAAGCATTTTCAGAAACTAAGGACAAGAGACTAAATATTGTAACAAAAGATGCTCCTGTTGCTCTTATTGCTCAGAAAATTCTAAGGGTTTTGGAACATGTGGGTCAGGAACTATGGATAAAGACTAAATATATATGAGAAATATATTTTGGTCATCTGAATGACCAAATATATATACTTCTTATAAATCACAGTATCACATTTTACATGGTATATAATTTCCATTCTTTTAATTTCAATTGATTTATGTCTTTGACTTTATATAGTTGGATCATGTGGGTGGGGTTGATTGAAGTGCTGAGTCCATTTACTTTTTTTTTTTTCAATTTTTTAAATTTTTGGCTGCATTGGGTCTTCATTGCTGTACGTGGGCTTTCTCTAGTTGCGGCGAGCGGGGGCTACTCTTCGTTACGCTGTATGGGCTTCTCCTCATGGTGGCTTCTCTTGTTGCAGAGCACAGGCTCTAGGCACCCAGGCTTCAGTATTTGCAGCACGCGGGCTCAGTGATTGTGGCACGTGGGCCCTAAGGCTCGCAGGCTTCAGTAGTTGTGGCGCGCGGGCTTAGTTGCTCTGCGGCACGTGGGATCTTCCCAGACCAGGGATCGAACCTGCATCCCCTACACTGGCAGGTGGCTTCTTAACCACTGTACCACCAGGGAAGTCCTGAGTCCATTTACTTTTAATGTGATTATTGATAAGTTAGGATATATGTCTGCCATTTTGCTATGTGTTTTTCTGTGTTATCTTGTGGTTTATGTTCCTCTATTTTTCTATTACTGATTTCTCTGTGTTAGATAGTTTTCTAGTTTACCATTTTAATTCTTTTGTTTCTTTTACTATCCATTTTCTTATAGGTTGCCCTGGGGATTGCTATTAACATCTTACCTTAAAATAATCTAGTTCAGTCTGATACTACTTTAATTTAAACTGTTTACAAAAAAAATACTTTGCTCCAATGTAGGTCCATTTTCTTCTCCTCCTTTGTACTACCATTGTTATGCAAATTACATCTTTATACATTAGAAGTCCACCAACATAGTTTTATATTTATTGCTTTATGCAGTTGTCTTTCAAATCATATTAGAGAAAAAAATAATTACAAAAAAAATCCCACATTCATGCTTCTATATTTACCTATATATTTACCTTTATCAGTGCTCTTTACTTTTTCAGGTGGATTCAAGTTTCCCTCAGAGTCTTTTCATTTCAGCTTGAAGGACTCCTTTTAGTATTTCTTGTAGGGTAGGTGTACTAGTGAGAAAGTCTCAGATTTTGTATTTCTGTGAGTGTCTTAATTTCTTCTTCATTTTTGAAGGATAGTTTTGCTGGATATATAATTCTTGGTTGACAGTCTTCCTTTCAGCAATTTGATTACATCTTTCCATTGCCTTCTGGCCTCCACAGTTTCTGATCAGGAGTCAGCCTATAATCTTATTGAAGATGCCTTACACATGAAGTCACTTAGTGATTAATGATTGAACTGTATTTGAATAAACAGATTTCCCTAAATGCCTTGAATAGGTTAAGTCTCCCAGCTTTTGCCAATGGTCTGTGTGTGTGTGTTGGGGCATGCATTCAGGCAATTTAAAACTTTGTCTTAACGTTCACTTCCTGTTTACAGAGCCTCAAGGTCAGCCAGAAGTGACAGCTTAAGGTCTTCTCAGGTCTTTCTTGGGCATGAGCAAAGCTCTGGGCTTGTGTGTAGCCTTCTAGAGCCCCTGGTATACGTAGGACCTTTACAAAGCTCCTTGTGGACATCTTATCCCCCAATTTTTCCTTTAAAATTTTTTTGGTCAGCCTCTTGTTAGCTCTACCTGGTAACAGGACCTTAGGCAGCCATGAAGGTAAACAATTGCTACTGATTATTTTCAACGAACACCCTGTAGGTAGGGATATTCACACAAACCAAGTTCTGAGTCAGGTCAAATAGTGACAGTTCTCTTGGACAGGGCTTTTGGGGAGCTCCAAACCTTTCCAAGCTACAGTACAAAGCTAATGTAGCTGCGAGATGGTTGGCTTTCAAGCTTACTGCAGATCTGGGGAAAGGACGATGGAATTAGTGAAAGTTTAATGCCACAAATCTTGCTGTTCTTACTGAGATTCACCTGGTTTTCTTGAATTAAAATTCGCCAGACTTTTCAAGCCTTTAATTAATTTCCAGAGTTCTGAAAAAGTTGATTTTGACAGTTTTAGTCAATGTTCTTCTTGATTTTGAGGAGCTGCAGGTTGTCTGAGTGTCTTACTCTGCCATTCTATATGTTCAGTCTCCCAAGACAAATTTTTAAACATCCTGATTCAATACCCATCTTTATTACCTCCCCCTATTCAACCCTGCAATTCTTTTTCTGTTTTAAATGTTTTCACAGTTCTAGAAAATTGATTATTTTGTTTTGTTTTTAATCAACTTAACACTTACACATAATTCAAATAATATCACTTGGTATTATCATCCACCCCTTTAATTGAACTTATGTCAGCTACCATATTTTTGATTTTCAGGAGCTCTTTCTTATCCTATGACTATTTCTAATTCAACACAACCTATTCTTGTTTTCACATCATCTTTAACTCTCTGAGGATATTAATTATAGTTTAAGGGTCTTTTCCCCCTAAATCTTGCATTATCTCTAACTCCTCATGGTTCTTGTTTGTTTTGTTTTCTCTTTGATGTGGGAGACACGTTCTAAAGTCGGGTGATCCTTGGTTGTTCAGTCATGTTTAAATTATATAATAGAAAATATAATTTATTCTAAAAATATAATTAGAAATACTGTGTACACGGACAACATTTGTAAATTGGTGGGATTCACTGGACACTGACGAATTTCAATACATGGAGATACCTTCTCAGAGGTGGACTGCTATTTACAGAAAAGAGTTGTTCAATCTCTTGTCCAGTGCCTACACTCTAGAAGCAGGGCAGAGAAAGGGGCTTCAGATTCACCATTTGGCAGGTGTAGTCCCTTGTTTTAGCCAGTGCCTCCCCTTGTCCTCTGCTTTGTTTGAAGTCCCAAGTCTGAAACTTCTCTGATTTATTTTCTCCAAAGATAAATTTTGGCCTTCAACCTGGGTTGGAGATTGGTCACCTGGCTGTCCAGGGTGAGAAAGGTGGTCCAACTATTTCCTATATTTCATGTAAAATTTTCAACCAATCTCCTGTTTTCATCTTCTCTGGCTTCTCTGATATCTGGTGCTTCCAAGTCTCAGGAAATCTTGTAAGTGTTCTACTGTTAACGCTACACTGAAAATGCCTTGGTTTGCAGGTTCTTCTGTTATATCTTGTCAATCTTCTGTCTCTTCCTGTCTTCCAATATCTTGTTGAAACCTGTTCATGTCTCAAAGGGATCTAATCTCTTTGCCGTTTTGGGTTACCATTTTTTATTATTAGTAAACTGAAATAATTTCAGATAGATCATGAGAAAGGGTGGAGATAAATATGAGTGGTCAAACCTCCACATTAAAGAGAAGGCTCTCTTTGTGAGCTTTAGTTCTTCTATCCCCAATCAGGTAGTGATTTGGCGGTATTATCATAATACCAGCTTTGAGGGTCAGTTACACACACACACACACACACACACACACACACGCACATACCATACCTAAAAGTACTAGACACCAAAAAGCTCCTCTCGATGGTGCTCAATATAATTTTTAACTAACCTCAAATCATTCTTCCAGCGGACTGAAAAAAGGTAGCTTGGGGCCAAGTATGATCATCATTATTACAAAATGTAAGACGCTTTGAATTTAGTCAGTCATGGCTTCCAATCTTGGCTGTATGATTTTGGGCACTCTAACCTCTCTACGCCTCACTTTCCTCATCTCTAAAATGAGCATGATAATACCAGCTTCAGAGGCTTATTGTGAAAATTAATGAGATGAATGAAATTGACGAAAAATACGGCACACCATAAGAACCTAAGAAACGTACATTTCTTTCCACGGTGGTAAGGGAGCAAGCAAAAAATACAGGAAAGTTAGTGATTTTCTCTGTCTTGAAGGCCAGAGAGTTAGTCCCATGATCTATTTGCTTTGGACTGCTGCCCATGTGAGAGTGTCTGTGTGTGTAAGCCTAATGTATGGTTTTATACACAGTCCACAGCACTGTAAATTGAGGTTTAAAATGAGATTTCTAACCGTTACTGAAATTGTTAGCTACATTTGTTAGTATTCCCATGGGGTGTTGCTAAAGAAAGAAGAAATGGTTGAATTACTAGTAAGTTCATGGCCATCAAATACCACATTTATTTTTCATGTTTTTTTAAAAAATCAAAAGTTAGTGTAAGTATTATTGATTTCAACTTTTAGGTGAAGTTGAACAAGTATGTGCTGGTTGCATTGTCTGAATTTAGAAATTTGGAAATTTCAATCTGGCTCCAACTAAAGCAACTAAATACTGTTACAGGCAATTTCAACTGACAAAAACCTATTCCCTTTCTCTACCATAAATCAGGTAGACCACAAAAGCATGATGCACAGGAACTCTGTCCAGATGTAAAAACTAAGTTCTCTGAGCATCCAGTGAGAGAGGCCTGACTTCCCAGCACTGTCCACAGACCCATAGGAGGCAGAGCTGGACCTTCTTGTCCGGGACCGCTAGGAAATACAGCCAAGGCAACCCTGGCTCGCAAGGGTCACAGAAGGAAGGCTGCGGCTGTGCGATTATTATGGTAAAAAAGATGCCAGGAACTCAGAGGGTGTGTCTTGAATTCTGAAGCACATCCCTGTTACATCATGCTTGGGCCACACGGGATTTTCTTTAGTCTCACAGGAATTGATTCGAAGAAGGCAACATGTTTCTATGTAAAGAGCCTGAACTCTGGGCTTGACATCTCCAAAAACAGCTGGTCAAGTGGGATTGGTTTGTGTAATGGTCCACATCCCTGGCCCTGCTCTGATGGGTGGAGAAACTATTGCTAGTGGGAGTCAACACACTCTTTCTTCAGAGCATGGTCAAATTAATTCCCTCTGTTACCACAGCATTCTTACTATTTCCCTAAAGCCTTCCTCTGGTGAAAAAAAGGGCAAAGGACAAGAAGGAAACACAAGACAGGAATTCAGATGACTTTAAGGGTGTAACAGAGAGACAGCAGAGTACCTTCCTTATCCTTTCCCTTAGGGCTTCAACTCAGTCTAGTTTGAACTAGTCTTTGCAACAAGCTCATTAAGATGGAAGGAAGCTGGAACTTCATATAGTAACTCTCTCTGGTGTTGTTAGGGCATAACCAGGAGCTGTCAGTTTAGTCTGAATTTCTCATTAGAATCATATATTCGGACAAAATCTGTGTCTTCATGTGGTCTCCCTGTTTAACACATACATGTTCCATCAGGCAGAGAAACTTCTCCAGAATAAGTCAGTAGATAATCTTGCCTAAAATGCAGGACACTGAAGCTGAGAATACAGATGAATATTGACCATCAAAGGGGTAGAAAACTGTCCAATACAGATGTTCTCTGGGCTGGGAAATATGGACAGGGCCCTTTGTAGGATCCAGCAAGGCCTGGCACTGAGCCTCTAAAGGAAGGAGGTGTGGGCATTAGTCTTCGTTGTTTGCCATCACGCTAAGGATCAGCTCCGCTCAGAATTTTTAGGTGCCTTTTAAAGTATCCTAATCCCACAAACACTTTTTATCTTCAGTGTTGACTGCACTATGGAATTATTTGTGAGTTCCACCAAACAACTCTCTTTTCCCCTGCCCACACTCTGAATATAGCTTTATGTCTCTCTGATTATATAAATAACACATGTTCACTATAAACAGTTCAAGCAATACAGAGTTGCGAGGAATAAAGCAAACCAGCCCCTTCCCAGAGATTCTGAGTGAGGGAACTCTTGATGTCAGGGACTACAGAGCGGAGCGTGGGGTCTAAGCTCCCTTCTCTCGCCCGGGGCCCTTTGGAAGGTGGTATAGGAGGCAAGTCCAGAAGATCTGGCCTTAAAAAGTCCTAAGCTCTTTGTGGTCCCACGCCTTTCCAATGTCAGCTTCAATCTGTCACCCCGCTGCTCCTGTCCCCCACCAGGCGGGGAGCTGCCTTCTGGAATGGCACCCAGCAACCTTGGCTTGGCCCAATTAGGAGGTACAACAATGTGAAAAGCCTCTCCTTTGTTCCCCCAGGGTACCCATCTTAAATAACAACTCTATTTTTTTTCATCTCCTTCCCAAGGAGTTAATCATGTTTTAGAAGTAAATGAGAGCTCTGCCTCATTACTATGGGACAAAAGCTTTTATGGGAAAGACAAGAGCCCACATATTGAAGTTTTCTTAGTGCTCAGACAGAGTTCTTCTAATAGCAACGAGGAAGAATGATTAGAGGTAACCATCCTAATGACACTGCGGATTCATGTATAAACAGGCAGGCAGATTCATCCCTAAGGGAGCCAGCCAGGACTCTATAAAAACTGAGACACCAAAGAAGAAGAAAGGCAAGAAAAAAAGAGAATGCAAACAAAACACAAAAACAAAAGCCAGGTCCAGAAACACAAGAGCAGAGAGACCTCAGTCCTCTTCCGCACAGCTGCAGAATCTCCATCTCACAGAAGTCATGCGACCGGGGAGTGTGATTTGGGGGACAGCATGGGGGATGGGTCCAAAGGAATCCTATTGTTCTGAGCTTGGATTTATTTGGTGACCTGGAGCAGTTCTCTGAGCCATCTTCCCCTTTAAAAATCAGGATCAAGAGACAGGACCAATTAAGGCGAGCCCTATTAAAAGACGTTAAAAAACAACAACTATATTTAAAGGTCCAGATCAGTAAAGGACAACTTTTAAGGAGTATTTGTGTAACGTTTACTATGCTCTTTGGGGTTTCTAGATAGAAGGGGTTAGACAAGGTTAAGGATGAAGCAGAGCAGGGCTACAAATACTAACAGGCTGCCAGCTGTTTCTGAAGTGAAACTGTTGATTGCTACTTCTCTAGCTTAGATCAAAGTTGTTTTAAATAACTGAAACAAAAAATGCTTAAATTTTTTTTGAGTTTAAGGAATGCAACATTTCATTCATGTTAATGTCATCATCCTCTTGCCTACATTTCTGTATATCCCTAGCATGGAACCCTATTCTCCTGTGAAAAAAGATTAGTACCTATATTTACACGGAAAATCATCCATGATGCATGAATGATATTGTGAGCACAACATATTTCAATATACAATAGAAAAAGCCTAGAAGATTATATACCTCTGAAAGAGTTTCCCTCCTACTCTGTATTATTCTATATTTCTTGCTTTTTTTTTATTTTTCCACAACAAGCACGCATGACTTTTATGTTTTCCCTTTCAGAATAAATAAGCAAAAACATACTCTCCCTCATACAGGTAGGGAAAGTCAAGTCAAAGAGAGAGTGAGCGTTCTGCCATACTAGTCAGCAATCTAGCCAGGATATACAATTTGTTATTGCCAGAAATTTCCTGTCGAGCAGGCATAGACTCCAGCTGAATGCCACTGCAAGTAGATCATGCCAGAATGAAAATACAGGACCTAAAAAGGGAAGACACTTTGCAATTATATAAAACCATATTTAAAATAAGTGTAAGCAATGGTTGCTTAGATCCGAATGACTTATTTAATGTCACACTAATTCAACAAATATTTACTGAGTACCTCCTATGTCCTAGGTACTGAGCTAGACATTAGGGAAAGCAAAGATGAATATGATGAGGTCCCTGCCCATAAGAAGCCAAATGGGCAGCTTTGAAGTAACCCAGAAAGCCTCGGGAATCCAGAAGATGACACATGCAGAAAAACACTCACTTCCTAGCTCCTTGTCTCAGGGTGAACATCGGTCCAAGGCTTTTGTGGCATAAATCCCTGTACCTCTAGCTTTCCCAGATTAATCAGATCAATCTATAAAAGAGGGGTCCTTGTAGAGCATATGGATCGTCTATCTATTTGATTTTAAAGTGAGTTTTCTCTTTCCATCAGAAAAGCAAGACCCCTTGCACGGAAACCAAAAGTCCTCACCATTGAACTATCATGTTTTTAATTTCTTAAAAACCATTCTTGGCTCTCTAGTATCTACTTTTCAAACTCTTTGGCAGGTCCTTCTCAACCTGGGCCAACTCAGTGCCCCGGTCTCACCTCTTACCTCCTCTCCATCCGATCACTCCCAAATTTGGCTCTGCTGATTAAAGATGTCAGGCATGCCTTACCTTGGGCTGTTCTCTCTCCCTGAATGAATTTCATTAGAATGAAATGAGAATGAATTTCATTAGAGCCCAGCTCAAAAGTCCTCCGTAACGCTACCCTCACCCCCTCTCTCCGCCTCAGGATCGCTGTTCCTCCCTCCCCTCTACTTTAAGAGGCCTTGATTACAGAATGACTCCCGGGCTTTTACTCAGGCCGATCCAGTTGTTAAAATACTGAAATACTGCCATGCCATGTGGCAAATAGCTGCTGTTCCTAAGGCCCCAAGGGCTCCAGTATTTCACCAGCCCTGGGACCCACCTACGTGATCTAGTACTAAGGAGTTACTGCCTGACACAGTGGAAGGGGTGTTCCAGAAGCCCCTTCCCCCATGGTCTGGCATCCATCCTGCCTGGTCCCTTCCTATTCAGGACCAGTCGTACAATGTTTTCACTTTCCTCCCGCCCATCACACTACATTATGGTCAGTGGTTCCTAGGCTTGCCGATCCAGCTAGATTTTGAACATTATGTTTTATTCGTCCTTGCTTTTTTCAGAGCCTAGTACAATACACAGTAGTTGTTCAGTAAAGGCCAGCTTGCTAAATGACCACGTTTCCAAAATTATTTCTAATTTCATCTCAGTTACTTATTTGATGCCGCTTTTGAACTAGAAAGAATATTTTACAGCTCATCATTAATGATTAAGTGGGACTAAACCAGAAAATGCTGTATTTTTGTCGTGGAAGAAATGACATCAAGTACTTCCATAAAGCTTAATACGTGACAATGAAGCCATGGCTGACTAAAACCTCCAAATGATTTTTTAATTGCTTTTAAGTCATTATTTTATTTCTTACTCTTTATCTGAACTATTTCAAAGAGCCTTATCAATCAGAAAAGCTGAATGTACGTTTCATGCTTTTTTTTCTCTCTGCAGTAGTGGATGTGAATAAGGAAAAGGTCAAAAGGAAACCAGGAAGAGGAAGAGCAAATGTAAAAGGAAGAGGAGACACACAGGAATGGAATCATCAAGAAATGAGGAAGGGGGGCCTGATTGATCAGAACTCCTCTCTACCTAATGGGAGGATATAAACACCAATTTAATAACAATGATCCTCATTATTAGAATTTTCTGGCCTCACCTTGGTACATAACTATGAGCATCTAATGCATGCAATATTCAGTACCCTTTCTGTTGCAAGTCACACAAATGCAACTGAGACGAAACAGAAAAGGAAACCTATTGGCTCACGTAACTGGAATGTTCAGGGTAAGTGACCTCAGGCACAGTTGGATCCAGGGCCTCAAATGATGACCTCAGAACTTCCCCTTCTCCCCCCATGAAATCTCTTGGTTTTGTTTCCCCTCTGGGTTGACTTCATTGTCATTCTCAAGTGGGTTCCCTCTGGACAGTGGCAAAGATGGCCACCAAGAGTGCCAGGCTTACATTCTACCAATTTAGCAACTCTGATTGTTCCAGCAAAGTCCTGGGTTGACTCTAAGCTGACTGCTGCAAACCATCTGTACAGAAAGGGTACATGATCCCTCCACTGGTCAGACCTCTAGCCAGTAGGTACAACACAGGCTGAAAATTGAAGAGAGGTGGTTCCTTACAAGAAAATCAAGGCTCAGTCACTTTAGAGTTAGATCTGAGTTTGACTCCCTTTTCTACCATTTACTAGTTGTTTTCACTTCAGAGAGGTTTTTAAACCTCTCCGAGCCTATTTCTCCAACTGTAAAATCAGGGTAATAATGCCCATTTCATAGTGTTACTGTAAAAACCCACCTCACAGTATATTATAAAGATACTGTCTGTATAGCTCTTATCACGTGCCTGTTACAAAAATGGCGGCTGTTAATGTTATCCGCGGCATTCCCTGGGGTAGCTATAGAAAGCATAAAGGCTACCCCACCAAGGCTCTTTCCTGTAGAAATGAGTAGGAAAGGTGCACAGCAATAACCTAGATGCAAACCGTGGCATAGAGCCTCACTTTTCAGCCCCTCTGGAGTCCGTTGGCTTGATCTTGGCACTTGAACAGAAATCCCACCTCCAATTTTTTAAACTCTTCTCAGCCCAACGCCACATTTGTTTTCCCTTTACTGTTCAAGTTCGGTAGAATGGGTAATCCCACTTGTTCACCAAATTAACCACTTTCTATATACCTGCTCAGGACTTTGGAAACGTCCTAATTCTAAGTTTCTCAATATAAGGATGGTATAACTTGAGAATGGCCAATGCCTACTTGCCATTTAAGGTGAGCCAGCAATTAAGAATGCTAACTATACTAATTCCAATAGTTTTATTATCTCTGGCCCAGTGATAAAAACTGAGCAGATAGGGATTCAGGAAAGCTGTTCAATTTTAAGATACAGCTGCAGAGTTGTACCTGAACTTAGTGAATGATGATTAAGAACAGCAACAACTAGCAATGGCTTAACCTCTTTGTGCCTTAATTCCTTCATCTGTAGGATGGGGATAATAGCACATACCTTACAAAGATGTGATGACTGAATGGATAATTACATGTACCATGGTAAGCGGTTAATAAATGTTAGCTGTTGTTGTTAAGCACTGGAAACCAATAAATTGGTGATCTTACTGGTCCTTTGACAACTAAGAGATCTCATTTTGGAAGAAAGAAAGTTTAAGAGATGTGGCCAAGCTTACAGGTTTAGAGCTGTGTGAAGCTGGGGACAGAATTCAGTGGTCTCTTCCCCCAATTCGTCCCTTGGTTGTAAGCCTTGTGGGCCAGCTCTTTAGCCTTGAAAGCAGAGTGTGAATGTGGGAAGACATCCTGTAGTTCTAGTTTGCTGTTGGCTTGGGGCTCCGTAATGAGGGTATCTGTCTACCCCCGAACTTCATAAACAGAGACTTGAGAGGAAAAATTTGCCAAAGTTCAGTTGCATATCAAAGAAAGCCACAGAGCCAGAGAGCTTGCTACGGACCCACATAGCCGCTTTGTCTACTGCCAAGCCATGGCCCTAATGCACGGATACGCCTGTAAGCCAAGAGCCAAAGCCACAAAGTTCCACCAGTTCATTTAGCCTTGGCATTTCAACATGCTGAGGGATCTGTTATTTGGGTTGTTGTCTCATTGTTAAGGGGTAAAAACAGAAACATCCTTGTCATCGGAAAACTGGTTTACTAAAATCACTACCAATACCCCAACCCCACCCCAAACCCTACCGTGAGAATAGCTCCACTGCCCTGTATGAGGAAACGGAGCAGACGCCAGCTTTCCCCTACTGGTGAACCCTGATCTCTTTGCGGCCATCCTTTCCCACGGGCTGACTTGGATGGGCCAGTTTCTGCATCCCAGGGTAGGGGTAGCCCTGAAGCCAATGCCACCAATTTTGAATCTTGGCATGGGGTCTACTTCTGTCTCAATCCCTGCCCCTCTAAAATGAAGCACTCATGATGGCTTAGTTTCTATTCCAATAGCCCTTCAAATCTTCCCTAACATCTTTCCCCCCTAAAATGTAAAAACAAAAGGATTCACAACTCCCTCCATCACTGGGATTTGCTCACTTCCTCGAATGGTGCCCCCATATCTAGTGGCTACAACTTTTCTCCCTGGATGCCATGATGTGGTGAGTTCTAAAAATGTCCCCAGGGACTTCCCTGGCGGTCCAGTGGTTAAGACTCCACGCTTCCAATGCAAGGGGCGTGGGTTCAATCCCTGATCGGGGAACTAGGATCCCACATGCTGCGTGGCACGGCCAAGAAAATTAAATTTAAAAAGTCCCCAAATGGAAAGCTACACAAGAGAATGCTGAAGTTATGAATAGTAGCTTGTCATCCTTGGAGAAGCCTATTTCATTTAAGTCAACAAATACACGTTGGGCATCTTCTCCGCACTGTGCTGGGACCTTTAGGAGTGAGCCAGCCCTGCCTTCTAATTTAGCTGAACACCCAATGTGGCAGGGAAGTGCCACCTAAAACCCACGTGCAGTGGGAACCCAAAGAGCCACTTTTTCATGGTGGGTGAGAAGAATGTAAAGAAATGGCATCACCCGGGCCGTGCCATAAAGGACAAGTAGGATTTCTTCAAGTGAAGGGCTTTCCAGCATGAACAAAGGAAGTAAGGCTAGAAAGTTCTAGGCACTACCACACACTGCAAAGCCTCACTGAAAGCATCTAAATTATGAGTAAAGAAAATGTACCTGGCACTAGTAATACTTCTTATCTTCAAACTCTGTTGGAATGCTCAAAATTCATCTCCCATAGAAGAGCTTTTATTATTTGAAGCATACAGCTGTCTCATTGTGTGTTTTTTAAATTTATGTTTTCAGACAGAAAAATGCAGTCCTTGAGAAGAAGTGACTTACGCAAGGCTGGGCAAAGGTCAGTGTCTTGAACTCTGCAAGTGGCCAGGCTGCAGGCGGATCTCAGAATTCCCATTTTCTGCCATCACCATCAGACCACACTGCCACCTAATAAAACCAACCCCATGTCTTGGTTTTGAACATTTGAAAATGGAAAGAAATGTGACAGGTCAAAATCTCAGATTCCCTTGGCTTTCTGATTACTTGCAAATCCACATAAGGCTCACATATCACTCTCTTCTCATTTTGTCAGCATCTGAATTTGTTTGGTTGTTGTGTGAGTGATGAAACCTTAAAAGCTATGTTGATGTGTGCAGCGTGTGGAAAACCACTCCTAGGTTCTCTCTGCACTGGAAAGGCCAGAGGTACATGGACACATTCTTATACACCCAGACAGACCAATCCATCCACTTTTGCACACACTCGACATCACTAGACACTCATTTAAATAACACAGTGTACTGTGTGCGGACTTGATGGGAAGCCACAGGCTAAGTTCTCAGACACTGGCCAAAAAGAGATGGGATCCAACCCATCCCTAGACCACAGGAAAAATACTTTCGACCACAGAGCTGGCTGCAAAATATTCTTTTTGTAGGAAACAAAATGTTTTTACCCTTGGGTTTTTTTTTTTTTTTTTTTTTTTTAGGTTCTTTCACTGTTACTGAGTAGAAGAGGCGAATGCTTAAGCAAAAGGCCAAGTAAACATCTAAGGAAACCAAAACCAGGCTCCTTTGCTGGGAGAGTGGAACACAGGGTGAACGAACAGCACCCTGGACAAGCCCCAGGCCTTTCGAAGCCACGGGGGCACAGCAACCCCGGCGATTATTCACGTGTTTATGACTCCGGTTTAATCCCACTCCACTGTGGCTCCATTTCTTAGCTAAGTAGACTTGGACAAGCTACTTCACTTTTCCAAGCCTCTGTTCCTTAAGTGTCAAGTGTGAATATTGACAGTGCCAATATCATAGGTTACTGTAAAGAAAAAAAATGAAGCATATGTAAAAGTTGTACAATGCCCAGCACATAGTAGGGACTCAAGAAATAGGATTTGTTAAGATTGGTTCAGGAACTCTCACAAGTCACTAAAGAACTACTGCCATGGGGCTTCCCTGGTGGTGCAGCGGTTGGGAATCTGCCTGCCAATGCAGGGGACACGGGTTCTAGCCCTGGCTGGGGAAGATCCCGCATGCCGCAGAGCAACTAAGCCTGTGCGTGCTACAGCTACTGAGCCTGCGCTCTAGAGCTGGCGAGCCACAACTACTGAAGCCCACACACCTAGAGCCCGTGCTCTGCAACAAGAGAAGCCACCGCAACGAGAAGCCTGCGCGACACAACGAAGAGTAGCCCCCGCTCTCTGTAACTAGAGAAAGCCCGCACACAGCAACGAAGACCCAACACAGCCAAATATAAATTAATTAAAAAAAAAAAAAAAAGAACTACTGCCATGGACTGTTAGAACCCAAGGATTCCTTAGAGATTAATACTCCAGCCCCGACATTTTAAACATAAGAAAACGGTCCTAGAGAGATGAAAAGGTGTGACCAAATCATCCAGTCAGGGGTACGCCCCAAGCTAAGACCCTGCAGACTGGATGCAAAGGATAAAGAGAGTTAAAGTCAGTCATATGGACACCATGTGCTGTCAGTTGGCAGTGGATCTTAGATCCTAGTGTCCCTAAGAATCACCTGAGCAATGTATAAAAATGCGGATATCTAGCCCCCCCCCGCCACAGTGCTGCTGATTTAGTCTGGGAGGGCCCATGAATCTGAATTTTAACAAGCTCTGCTGGTGGATTCCAAGAGGTATTCCTCTGACCACTGGTCAAGAAACATTACAAGAGGAAGTCATCAGCCAAATAAATAACTGAGCAGAGTGCTAGGGTTGTATCCCATGGTTTAGCACAGACAAACAATGTGGCAAGCCCTGCCATAAATAATGAAGAATACTCTCATTGTACAAAATAGTAAACAGGGTATAGCATGGCATTGCTCCATCTTCTAGATCTATTTTACAGAAGAGGAACCTATGACTCAGAGTCATTTGCCCAAGATCACATATCTAATTAGAGACAAAGAGAGAACTTCATTCTAAAATACCATTATCTTTTTACACAATGGAGAGTCTTTTTTCTAGGTACCTAGAGGTGAAGACAGTGGGCTTATGTATGTGTGTTATAGGCTAGGATCCATGAATTAATTTTAATCACCGAGAGAACAAAAAATCATCCTAGCTTTTTGATGCGTTCAAATGGAAAAGTTCTCCCATATTATTTCTGGGGCTATTATTCGTTCCATCAGCTCCCTTGTAGGCTAAAAGAAGAAACTTGGCTAGAAGGAAGAAGTAGCAATACCATACAATCCTGGACATTTCAGAGACACCAGAAGCTCTGTTCACATTAGGGCACACCTGCTTCCTCTTCATTAAAATCCTGCTCTTCTACTATAAAACATATACCTGACCCCAAGGTCTATAAAGTTCTGCGCATCACCGAATTAACCACACAAGTATCCTAGTTATTGGTTACTGTGTTAAAGAATTTGGGAACTTCCTGGACACAGCTCATATGAATCAATATGGGGTTGGATTCAGAGTCATTCGAAAGGATGGCGTTTCAGCTATTCCCTGTAGCGACAGAGCACATAAGAGCCTCTTAGCTATTTCTGGGGGCTCGCCGCCACAGACTAGAAAAGATTACTCTCTACTTCTTGGTCCAATATTGAAGGATCTGAGAAGGTACACAGGTATAGATCTTCCACTTCGACTTCTCTTTGATGAATGCTTTAAGACAACAATAATCCCCCAACAGAGCCCCTTCTGAAAGTTGCTAAGAAAATGGGCACAACACAGCACAGTGAAAGCCATGGCCTGTTCGCAGAAAATCAGTAATATATCCTGCAGATGGATGATGCCCATCCTCATGAGAATCCCAGAGTGCTCCAATTCATTAAGTTGGTAACAGTGGCCTTAGAAGAGATTTATTATGATTTAGATCAATCTCATAGCCATTATTATTGGCCTTAGAAGGGGATTATAGAATTCTCCTTATAGAATCAGAGGTGGAATCTGAATTAGAATCCAAATACGTAGCTAACCACTTAACCATCCTGTCCCTCCTGGAGAGAATTCTGACCTTCAGAGCTACTCCTCTGCTCTGCGACATCAGTGCATTCAGAGAATGCCAACTCCTCTTCCACGACGTGAACCCATTAAAGGAAGGAGCCTGCCATGCTTTCAACAAGGGAGGGGCAGGGTCTGGATACATGTATACAGGCCCTGAAACATTTCAACACACCTCTTTTAGAGGAGCTTCTGTTGGTTCAAACCACCAACCCCCACGAGGCATTATTTCCAGCCACTAAAAGGCTTCCTGAGCTTAGACACATCTGGAAAGTTTTGGAAAATCCCACAGGAAGGAGACTGGGCCAAGAGAGCTCCTTTTCTCTTGCCATTCAGGAATCACTGCACAAAATGTTTGCCCTCCAAGACAGCCCAGTCCAGGAACCCAACTCTCAGGACAGGAGAATCATGGTAGACAAAGGAGTCCTTTGGGGAACAGAACCAATGGAGAATGTTTGGGGTCTTTTACTAACCACGTGCCAACCAGAGAGCTCATGCAGACCATGTCAATCAAGGTCCCTCAGAAAAATGGGGCTCACCCCAGGTGGTTTAAGAGAGAGAATTTAATGTTGCAAACTAGTTACAAATGTGTTGGAGGAGCTGAAAAGAAAATAGGGGACAGTGAGGCAACCTAGAGACTAGCAATAGTAAGAAGCCACCACCATCCCCAGGGCTGGAGGAACAAGGAAGAGGTGCTGTTACTAGGGCCCAGAGGATGGAGCTGCCCAACTCCAGCTCTTTGTGGAGCTGGGTCCACAAAGGGATCACGGAGAAGGAATTGGTGTCATTGCCTGAGACAGCACTGGAAGCAAAGAGAGGGAGGCAGAAAGACATGGCTTCTCCCATACCTCTGCCCTACATCCTCCCTCCAGGGCCCCAGACTAAGCAGAATCAAGGGAAAGGGAACCTGGGGAAGGCAGATCACACTGTCAGTTCCCTGTGGTACCAAGTAGAGCAGGGGAAAGGCAGGGAGTGGACCGAGAGCAGAGAAGCAACTGACTGGCATGACCCACTAAGGCAGGGATTCCTGATTCCCAATTTGCAGATGGGAATCTTTAAAAAACAAAACCTTGAAGCCTAAACTGGTAAATCTCCAAATTCGTTACTGATTCCACACCCCTGGACTTGAAGTTTGCCAGAATTCCCTGGAGGGGGAGCTACAGCCATCCACAGGCCCTCTCCTCCCTGAGCTCAGGGGCTTGATTGCAAGTTGTTTCCCCTCACATTCCCCAGCACATGTTGCCAAACTTCATTTCCCATACATTCTGAGGGCCACCATCTCTTTACAGAAGCCAGGGTTCTAAAAGAAGGAAGCAGCACTTGAGGGTGGGGAAGAAGGGAATGGTGGGCTGGAAGCAATGGTGGGGGGTCGGTGCAGGGGAGAGAACCTTTGGACTCAAGATTCTGCACAAGAAGTCCCTTCTGATCTCCAAGCTAATTCCTGATGGCAGTCATTGAGGTCTGGTGGAAGAGTGGAAGTTGCCACACCGTCACATAAGCAGGGAATGGTGTGCGTGCCGAGCAAGGCCAGCTCTTGTCTCCCCGCCCCCAGGCCTGCTCATCCTCCTGGACTAGCCCAGTCAATGAGCGATAACCTCATCTACTCACTTACTTACATCAGAAACAACCCCTCCCTCCAGATCCAATCTCTGTGCTTAAGTGCTGTTGATCCTGCCTCCTTACCATCTCGTCTCTTTTCCTTCTTCTCCATCTCAATGGCCACTGTTTCCATTCAGGCCCTCATTTCTTTGCATCTTATTTCAAGTCCCTCCAAACCTGTATGGCAAACCCCTGCCCAAGAGGGCACTGTAAAGTACAAATCCGACGTCATGGCCCTGCTGGAAGTCTCTCAGTGGGGCTTCTGAGAGCCTTTGGGATCGAGTCTGATTTGCCCTACCTTTCCTTGCTTTGTCTTTGTACACAGGCCCCATTTCCCCACCCCCACCCATCGAAGAGACACCCACATATCCTCCCCAGTAGCAATAAAGAAGGACCATTTGCAGTTCTCACCTCGGGGCCTTTGTTCATACAGCTTCCTCAGCCTCCTTCCCCATCCACCTGGCAAGTACTGATACACCTTTCAAGTCTCATTGGTATCTTAAACATTACACCTTCCTCTGAATCCGTCTCTGACTACACCTTCCCTGATGAGGATTCTGACCATCCCAATACTGATGCCCTCACTCTCTTCCGTTGAAGTTCCCTCAGTTCCTTCTCGTATGTATTTATGTCTGTCGCCCTCTACTAGGTGTTTTCCCTCTGCTGCATGGTTCTTCACGGCAGGAAATCGGGCTTTATTTGACTTCATATTCCCAGCATTTGGCACATATATCTACCCAGGAAAGATCTGAAGGTAGTAAAGGAAGGACGAGGGAGAGAAGGATGGAAGGAAAAGGGAGTGTCAAATAGTAACTAGTCTAGTCTAGATAAAAATAGAAGAGTTATAAGAGGATCCACGTCTATGGTTAGAGCACACACAAAGGACTATTATTACAATTACAGGCTCTAGAAGATTTATTGCTAAAGATTTTAAGCTGTAATGTATACCATTTCTTAACTGAGGAAAAATATTAAATTTTTAGGAGAGAAAAAAGTGACCAAGACTTCACAGATGCTATGGCCGGCGCTCAGCCAACTTGTCTCAGTGGATTTTCTTTGAAAATACCTGGCCTTTGGACAACCACAACATGTAATGAGACCCCCTATGCACAGGGGTCCTAGAGACAAATGAAGCCTTTGGTAGAGATGTCTGCTGTTTAATAGGTTAGAGGCTGGCTCTTGGGCAGGACTAGCCTTTTGCAGGCAATGGGATCAAATGTTGACACGCTTTCAGCAGAGGCAGTCACCGGGATCTCGGAGCAAGGTCTAATGGGAAAAGGGGGAAAGAGGGGTAAAAAAAGGTAAGGTTAGTTCCAGAATGGAGCCCCAAGTAGAAAATGGAGGTCAGTCACTAAGAAGAGCCTAACATTCCATTTAAAAAAAAAAAAAAAAAGGTTCTGATGAACCTAGGGGCAGGACAAGAATAAAGATGCAGACATAGAGAATGGACTTGAGGACACGGGGAGGGGGAAGGGTAAGCTGGGACAAAGTGAGAGAGTAGCATTGACATATATACACTACCGAATGTAAAATAGATAGCTAGTGGGAAGCAGCTGCATAGCACAGGGAGATGAGCTTGGTGCTTTGTGACCACCTAGAGGGGTGGGATAGGGAGGGTAGGAGGGAGATGCAAGAGGAAGGGTGGCTGATTCACTTTGTTATACAACAAACTAACAACAGTGTAAAGCAATTATACTCCAATAAAGATGTTAAAAAAAAAAAAAAGAAGAGCCTAACATTCCAATGCATGACCAGTACAGGACTGTATGTCTACAGAGAATACTGTCTAAATAGCTACAAACAGGAGAGAGCAGCGTGGTATGAGCACAGCTGTCAAAGGGGTGAGGCCACATTGGATCTATTGAACTTGTATTTTAAAGAGGCACCTGTAAGAGAACACAGAACTGCCAAGCCTTCCCATTTCACTAGACAGTGACTGAATCTTCCTCAGGGTCCTGGGATAAAACTTCCAGAGAAGAACTGACAACTCGGGAAGGATTTAAAAGGTAAACCATGGCACTCACTACTCTGTGGGGAAAGTGACTTTGCAAGGAAAGCGTAAAGAGGCAGGTATGGCTTATATGTCATTCTGCATCATCCATGAGGGAAGGGATGTCTCCCCACCACCGTACCTCCTAGCCTGCAGGTTCTCACTGGAGGAGACCATGAACAGGTAGGCACAGATCTGTCCCCACTGTGGGCAAGAATCCACAGAGACTATCTCTTTCTGCTTTGACGATACATGGCAGAACACTGAAGCCAAATCGGAACGTGGAGAAGACTCTGGCTGGAAAGGCCAGAACTCGGAAGTTGAGAGAGCAAGGGCCAGGATGCCCCCTGAACGGATGGCGAGATCCAGAGGACCATGTCCCATGGGGCTCATTCTTCCTCAAGGGTGTTCTGTTGCCACCCAGAGCCGCATTGTCATAGGAAATAACTAATGACTATTTAACAGAGATAGACAAAGCTCTCTTAAGACAATGACTCATTTCACTCTTTAAAGGGAGTATTCTACCTGATACAACCATTGAAGGTGGCCACACCCCAGTGGCTGAACGGAGAAATGTTCGGCAATTAATTCCAAGCAGCGTGTGTGAATACTCTTACATTAACATGGGGCTCAGGACAGGATAATGGTTAAGAACAGAAGCATGTAGGGAAAAGAGTGTATATGTATGGGGGGACCCCCTTAGAAGCTACGTGATTCCGAGCAGTTTTTCAAAGCTCTGTAAACCTCAAGACACTCATCTTTAAAGTGTACCTGGTAACACATCTCTCACAGGGTAGTTGTGAGGCTTGAACAAGAAAATGCCCACCAAGCATTTAGGACAGTAACTGGCACAAAGGAAACGCTCAATAAATGGTCGAGTAGACCGAGCAAAGCAACCAGAAAGCCAGGGCTGTGGAGACTTTGGGTGATTTGTGCTCAGTCCCTTCCAGATACACCAGATGCCTCAATTCTAACTTTTAGAGGTTTCTATTGATGTGCCTCTTTCTGGAAGCCTGACACTCAGAGAATTTTGTTACTTCGAGTCATGGATCACAATCCCTGCTCAGCCTCTCATTGCCAAGTCCGAGTGGAGGATTCAGCAAGTAGGCAGTGGGCAGGGCCACTGTAGCTTGGCTCTACAAAGGTGTTCTCAAAATCACAGTCCCTTTGGTAACAATAAAACAAGGGTCCAAGACTCAAGCACACATGTTCTTTGTCCTAGATGCCAGAACTCTTAAGCACTGCCAAGCCAAGAAGCGAAATTTTCAGGAAGAGACCCTCTGTGGAAAAATCTCTGCTTCAGGCGTTTGAACTCTAAGGCAGTTGCCAGGAGCCATTGACCGATTTAAAAATCCAGGGAAGGTGACTGGAGTGTGGTTGTGGAGAGAGGAGCAACAGGCTAAGAGGAAGGTTGAGGGAAGGAAGGAATCAGCATGTCAACTGTATGGTAACTGAGAATCCCAAGTTGCCTAGATCAGCAGACTCAGGAAAGCTCAATGAGTTATACTGCAGCTGACAACCAATCGTGCATCAGATAACGTTTAGCATATCATAAAATGTTATGGTAACACAACAGGACTTACATACATTCAAACCAAATGCTACAGACATATTTGATTCATTTTCCCTCACACCTCCATCATGTAAATCCTTTGCTTTCCATGCCCCTACACCTAATTTCATAAGCCATTAAGATTTTGCAAGGGCCTGAACCCCACCCCATGCACTGTTCCAATTAGGCTGAAACGCAAACCAGTAACTGTCCCACGCTGAGACCCTCACAGCCACAGCTGACCCCTGGGAGAGAAGCAGAGGTCACAGGCCCAGGCTGTGCACCACCGCAGGCAGGCATGCTCCCCCATCCATAGCAACCAGACAACAAGTTCTCCAAGTTGGACCTTGCTTAGGCCACATATGTGACAAGCTGTGCTTTTCAAATCATATACACAGACAGGGCAGGCAGCATTCAGGCACATGCCAGGAGTCACAAGCCAAATAAACAGCAAGAAGCAGCCCATCCTCTCCTTCCTAGTGTCCCTGCCCCAGAGTGAGAAGTGCTGCTCTAATATGTAATTCAGTAAGCTTTGGAGGTAAGCTAAATGACATTCGCGATCCAGTCATCCTCACGGAAAAGTCAGAGAGAAAAAGAATAAGGACTATCCGTTGTAAGCCAAAAGAATCATCACTAACTCGAGGCTTCGTTTTCTAGCATCTCACTTTATTCCTAAATTAAAAATAAATCCCTACATCTCAGAGAACACGGCATGGCCAAAAACAAAAACAAAAACACTTAAGCTCCGGAGTTACACAAACTTGGTTTCAAATCTCAATACTACTACTGGATACACATTATTTATCTTCTTAGCCCGGTTTTTCTGTTGATAAAAAGGTAGATGATGAGATCTATGCTAAAGGGCTGTCGCGGGGGTTCATGGAAAAATGTACATGGAGTTATCAAATATGACACCCACAAAGGTAGGTACTCAGTAAAGGCTAATAACCCCCTTCTGTTCCTGAAGGTTAAAGAGGCTTTAAATTAGTGTCGCCTGGAACACTAGAACGGAGAAAGGATGTTCTTTAATACCAAACAGTAGGACCCCAAGATGGTAGAAAATGGGTCCCCCCAGGGGCTACCTCCTGCCTCCTTTCCTCTCTCTGTCCCACTCTTGACTTATCAAACTAAAGATGCAAAGACTAAAAAATATAACTACAAAGCTTCTCCCATGCTAAGAAGACCAGACACACGAAAGACCAGAGCACTCCAGTTCTCTCAAACCATTGCACACCTTTAGCCTACAAAGACAGGCAACAGGAAGCTCAAGATTTTAAGTGTGACCCTCCCTGAGCACAAACGACAGTTGCAGGAGAGGGGCAATAAGAGAAACCAGACTTGTTTGCAGGATTGTCTGTGGATTGTCTGTAAGTCATTCCACTGGGAAGTCCACGCTCGTGGTGAAGTTCAACTTGGAAAAAGTCACTTATTCACATGTCTGGGCCCAAGAATTTAAAATGCTGACTTTTATCTGGTAATTCATTGCAGTGTGGGGTGGGATGGTGCCTTTCAAAAATATTTGTCTGCAGAGTTCTATAGGACCTTTTTATGAACCACTGAAAGTCAGAGGAAATATAAATATCACATTGCCTGCAAACCTAGTCATTTGACGGGGTTGAGGACTTTTCTGCCCAGAGTTTTCCTACTAAAAGTCAGCAAAGTGAAAATAGCAACAGATTAGAACTTGGGAGAATTTAATTCCAGTTCCACTTCTACTGCGTAGTAGTTGTGTGACCCTGAATAAGTCACCCCTAATTGCTCACCCCCCTGTGAAGGGACTAGAAAAGAATGTGGGTCTGAGGAGAACCACTGGAAGTGCTTACCCTCCCTGAGTGGTCAATGGGGGTGGGGCCTGGGAATCTTCATTGTTAACAAACACCTGGGACTCTTAAATTCACTGTAGTTGGCAATCACTGGCTAAGATGGTCCCTAGAGGGCATCTCACACGGGACACTGTCATATTCTAAATGCTTTCGTTCTAGTGAAAGTGCTGGTTCATTTGTAAATCAGTTTGTAGTTTATGTAGATACTGAATCTTTCTCTCGCCTTTGCTTTTCCTAACCAAAGATGTTGCCTCGTTTCCTTCTCACTCATAGCTAACCAACCAAGGCTAAAATACAACATCCTGTCCAAACTTCATTTTCAAATGAGCCAAATAAATGTCAGCATCCTTGATTTCCAGGTCACTGCCTTGTCCAAGAGATCTTGTAGCTGTTTCCTATGTTGTTCCTATGTTTCCTTTGTCCCTAGCCTGACAATGAGGTCTTCAGTTTGGCTCCAAAGCCCTGCGTCTCTTCTACTTACTACAACGGCTGAGATTTCTCTAGAAATCTCTCGTTCATCTATTTGCCCTGGTTTACCTAGCAAGTTAGAACTGAGAGGGTCACTGACTAAGGAGATTTGGTACCAGACAGTGTGTAAAAATAAAACTAGTCAGAGCTGGAGGAGAATGACGGAGGTGACAAAATACCTGTGAAATGAGTGGCTCATCGCCGGGGAAGTCACCTAAACACTCAGTGACGGGACCGCCCATCCAGCCCCTGGCAGTCAGAGACTGTGATCCTCAAAGAGAGAAATGAGGACGTGTACTAAGTCTTCCATAAAAACAAATGTATTCAAGTTACAGCAGTATTCTTTATTCACAGACACATCCTTTCTACTTTTTGGTGTTAAATTACCTTTTCCTTTTTGAAATGGCGGTAACAATTAATTTTGCAACTCTAATTGATTAAAAAATAAAAGACATTTAAAACTCTATGGTGGTTCCCCAACCCTTGCTTTGGTTTGAGTTTTATTTTTTATTGACCTCACGTGGCTCAAAATCTCCTAGGAACATGGGCTCTCTCTCTCAGTAGAGGTACGTGGTCTATCACAGCCAAAACATCTGAAAGGGGCACCCCCATCAGAAGCATGGGGGCAGTTGTACCCCGGCATTTTTAACTGTCAATTTCCAATGGAACCTCTTCAAGGGTAAGTTTTCTCTACTTGACCCCATTTAGAAGTAGTGATTTTTGGAGCACACTGACTTTTTTCAAAGGGAGCCCCATGGAGTTTGGCTTTTTTGGTTTTGGTTTTTGTAAGTGGTGGGAAAGATATTGATACTTTTATTTCGAACGTGGAGATAGAAACAGGAAGTGTGCACTTAGGTGCGTGAGTTACCCTTTCTCCGTCAGAGCCTGTCTTTCTGCTCTGTGAGTCTTAGTTCACTGTATTTGCTGTTACTGCATACTTTCAGGTGGAATTTCCTTACATTTTAATACACTTACCTGGTGACCTGAAAAAAAGAAGCCCTTTAGAAGTCCCCCCTTTGGGTTCCCCTTTTATACATTCTCCCCGTCTCCCAATACCTGTTAGAGCACTTCTGATAGAAGAGTGTAGGCAGCAGGTTAGATTTCATACTTGAGCAGCTCCGAAAAGGGAGGGAACATTTATACCCAAGGCAATGTACTTGGCTGGGATTCTCTGTTCCCTTTGCTATTTCTGCAGACATTTATGCTTAAAAAGAAATTTCTCCCACCCTGGCAGCACAGCCAAACTTCTCCTCTGGTTGGATCAAGTCACCACAAAAAAAAATGTCTCTTTGCCTAAGACAAGCAGATGAGCTGGGGCAGAAAACAAGGGAACAAACATGATGAATGCCTGGAACCACTTTACAAAGGTAGAGGGGTACATAAAACTATGACTTATATCAGGTAAAAACATCATCTCCAAGGTCTGTCTTTGTTTCGGTGAATATGGATATATGTTTGACATTCCTGTCCCAAAGCTGCCCTTCAGCTTATCTGGGAGAAAAGATTTATCATCTTTTCTTCAGTTATTCAGTCCTTCATTAAGCCTTTCCAACCACAGAGAGGAGAACTTAAGACCTGTGGAAGATAGCAGCAAAGATTTCTTATCCTTCCCCTTGGCCAAAGTCCCCAGGCTGTGTTCCCTGAAAGCAGCTGCAGAACCCCTCCATCGCTCTGCCCCGGTCTGTGTTTAGGCCTCTGGCTTGCTTACACAAAGGAATTCCAACTAGGATTTCAAGGGAAGCCTGGTTCCTACTCTCCCACAGCTCCCAGCGGGCTGGTTCTACCAAAAGATATTCCTATATTCAATATTCTTACAGTATTTCTATAGAAGTATCTGCTTGAATTACAAGGTTTGATGCTAACCTTTTAAAATGACAATTACTAATACTTTAAAGGAACTCTGACACTGCAAAACTCAAATCCTATGGGGAAGAGTGATTTAAATAAGCAGTATGTCCTTCTGCCTTAAGACTGGGTTCACGTATGGATGCAAGGAGTTTGCTTCTGCTTTCTTTTTCATTTTCAAAAGACATACATTGAATGTGTAAGTGTCAAGCATTTGCCTTGCCTCTGAGGGTACACAGCTAAGATTCAGTCACAGCCTTCAAGGGGCTCACGATTCAGGTCTCACAAATACAAGACTAGAGACAGGTACTAGATTTAACCGTGGGCAAGACGGAAGGAAGAGGGGCTGATTAGGGCTGCAGTATTACAGACTCAAACACCATCACAATAGTCACAGTGATGGTATTTGAGTCTTTTAATACACAAAATGGACACTGAGCAAAGAATTACATCACCAGAAAGGAAACACCATATACTTCCAAGATGCAAAACAACCTGGGGGCTTGCCTGGTGGCGCAGTGGTTGAGAGTCCGCCTGCCGATGCAGGGGACGCGGGTTCGTGGCCCCGTCCGGGAAGATCCCACTTGCCGCGGAGCGGCTGGGTCCGTGAGCCATGGCCGCTGAGCCTGCGCGTCCGGAGCCTGTGCTCCGCAACGGGAGAGACCACAACGGTGAGAGGCCTGCGTACCGCAAAAAAAAAAAAAAAAAAAAAAAAACAACCTGGGACTTCGAGAAAAGCCTGAGAATTCAAGTAAGAATCAAGAGTTTGAGTAACAGCATTGGTCTTGTCAACAATTTACTGGGTACTTTAGGCTCTTCCCTCCAGTGTTCTGTAATTTCAGGGTACCTTCTAAGTAGAAGATGAAAATATTATTATAAGGTCCATTTAAATAAACCTCCTATACGAAAAAGTCACCTCTTTCCAATTTGTTGAAATAAGAGAGTCATAATATTTATTTCATCAAGGGGGTGTGAAGCTTAGTTGGGATTAATTTACTTCTTTACTCCTTCCAGGGCACTTAAAAATTTATATAATCCCATATGTGGTTTGTACAAACAGACTTCATGAGGATCTGATGAGAAATAGTATGAATATTTCATCAAGTTTTTTTCATCATTCTTTCAAGTATAGCCACCCTCATTCTAACTTTTCCAGTCCCTGGTTACAAGGCACCTGGTTACTGTGAGAGCTGCCCAAGGGAGTCCTCAGCCAATCCACTCTGCGTGCTGCTGCCTCATTCATCCCCACAGAACCTTCCTTTGCTGTAGCACCCGTCCCCTCCTCTACGCTCACTGGATGCTTGACGGTGGTACAGCATGTACTCTTCACATGTTTATCTATTTCCCCAGGTACACAGTGAACAACTACAGGACATCAACTTATACTTTGAATCTCTAGCATCTTACATAGTAAATGGCAGAGAAGAGCTGATTAAATAAACGTTTGTCAAATGAATGCATACACAAACCCTCTGCTCTTGTTAGGAGGCAAACCCCAGCCTGTGTCTTCTGAACATGCGACTTGCCCTTCTGTTTCTCTTCTTCGGCAGTTCATCCTCACCCCCACATCTTCCCTGTCCTTTCTCACTCACCTAGTTTGATCTATTTAAGGCAAGAGGTTTTCAACCTTGGCTGCACAGTAGAATCACTGGGGGGAGCTTTATAAATAAAATGAACACTGACGCCTGGCCCCACCAGCATAGATTTGGATTTACTTGGTTGGGGTGCGGCCCTGGTGTTGGTATTTTGTAAGTGCTCCTGTGGTGAGTGGGAAGTGCAGCCAGGCTTGATAAACTATGATTTAAAGTGATACCCGGGGCTTCCCTGGTGGGTCAGTGGTCAAGAACCCGCCTGCCAATGCAGGGGACACGGGTTCGAGCCCTGGTCTAGGAAGATCCCACATGCCGCAGAGCAGCTAAGCCCGTGCGCCACAACTACTGAGCCTGTGCTCTAAAGCCCGCGAACCACAATTACTGAGCCCGCACGCCACAACTACTGAAGCCTGTGCGCCTAGAGACCGTGCTCCGCAACAAGAGAAGCCACCGCAATGAGAGGCCCTCACAGTGCAACAAAGAGTAGCCGCCGCTCGTCGCAACTAGAGAAAACCTCTGCACAGCAACGAAGACTCAACGCAGCCACAAATAAATTTATTTTAAATAAGTAAATAAATAAGTGATACTCAAGTCCCACCTTCTCCTGAAAAGATGAATGTGCCTCTGATGAGTTTACCTTCCTCTGGCTTCAACGCAGTTACTGTTTTAAACACTTATTAGATCACAAATCAAACACTGCCTGTGACGGTATCTCAGTGTGAGTTTGCTCTTTAATCACACACTGCATTTTGGTTCATCTCCCGTACCAGACCAGAAGAACCTTGAAGGCAGGAACTGTGCCTTCTACTCCTTTGCATCCCCACGCCATGCACGTGGTGGACCAAAACACACTTTTGATCATTAAAAACAAAACCAAAAAACTGAAAACAAAACAAAACCAAACAACCCAGAATCCCTAGTAGAGGCCATTTCAATTCTACTCTAAGGATATGTCTTTGGTAAGAATAAAAATGCTGCAAAAAGGGTGGGGCAGGATTGAAGCAGAGGAGGGAAAGAGTAAATAAAAGTCAAATGGATGAAAAGCTAAATTAGTCCAAAAGAAAATGTTTCCCAGCTTCTTAAGAGGGTTTTTTTGCAACCCCGAAGCAGAATAAACAAGAGAATTAACTTGGCTAGTGCCCTGATAAGGAGATTTCTTTCTTGGTTATATAACTTTACAAAGTTTCCAGGGTGTAAAGAAAAGAATCACCCAGGGAGGACTCTTTACCTTGGACCATACAATTCAGCTCTTGGGTTAATCGGCTCGAAGATCTGCTCAGCTTGACCTGACCCCCTTCCAGCCCTGTGGCCTCAGACTAAGCCTCACATGTAAAACCCTGTTGTAGAGCTCAGTGTCATAGAAAGGGATAAAACATAATCCTTATTCCATAACCTTGATCTTTTGGTGTAGTGGCCTCCGCCTGTGCATGAAAAAAAAAAAGCTACCCTGGTATCTTCCCCAAGTGGCTGGTGTTCCATGGGTCTGCCCACCCTAGAATGATCTAGGCAAACCCTCCTACTAAATTGTGTTAAAAGGAAATATTTGGTGCAATTACCTTAAAGGGTAGCTTTAAAGTCTTGTTCTGTGTACATATCCCAGAAAAGATTTATCTTCACATGGCTTCTCTACTTGATCATGAAGTAAGACCACAGGAAGGGCTCACTGAATCATTAGGTACACCCTCTGCTAAGTCGAGATAAGGTCATCAGATAGAGATGTGCTTTCTATATCAGGGGTCCCAAACCCCTGGGCCACGGACTGGTACTCGTCCGCAGCCTGTTAGGAACCGGGCCGCACAGCAGGAGGAGAGTGGCGGGCGGGCGAGCAAAGCTTCACCTGCCGCTCCCCATCGCTCGCATCACTACCCGACGCGTCCTCCACCTCCCCCCCAGTCCGTGGGAAGATTGTGTTCCAAGAAACTGGTCCCTGGTGCCAAAAAGGTTGGGGACCGCTGTTATATATCAACGTTCATCTAGTTGTTGAGCCACAAATTTAACAACTGGTCCCAAAAGGCATGTACATTTCTATACATTAATTCAATGTATGTTCTTTTGCCTGGGGTGGCCATTGTGACACTGGTCATACTTTACTTTAATCTCTAATTATTGGTTGAAATCGTGATTCAAAGACATTTAACTCTGCTCTTGATTGATTAGTAATGATAGTAACAAGTTGTCCTTTGTAGATTAAGATAACGCTGCGGACCCATCTCATAGGATATGAGTTGATAGACTGTCACTGATCTATCCATGCTTTGCTCCCTGTTCTTCTTGTGTCTAGTGGTCTGCATCTGACCTTATGAGCCAAGAACCAAGAGCCACCAAAATCCTCCGGTCACCAAAGGTACACAAAATAATAGCATGTGTCTTACCAGCTACTTCTTGTTGACACTGACAAAATGGAAATGACTGGTTAATTTACTAAAGCAAAAGGAAAAGAAAAATGTGGCTCTTTTTATTTACTAATAAATGCTAACTTCTTTATTTACTAATAAATGCTAACTAGAATTAGTAAAACTAGGATCTGGGAACCTGGAATCCATGGTACCATAGATAATAAACTGAATCATCAAATCAGTGTGTACCGTCTAAAATCAAAAACAGAGATAAACTACAAGTTTTCAAGGCGTAGGGTTAAGGTTCCATGAAAATGAATGAATTCACAAGGAATTTTGCTTCCTCAAATTAGAGTTTAGGTAGTAGTGCTTGACAGTCCTTAATGATACCCCTGATAGCTACAAACAGTATTTATTTAACATGATTTATAACCTAAGGTACGAACCAAAGGTCATTAGGTTCTACAGGAACATTTTTTTTTATTATTATTTTTTTTTTACAGAAACATTTTTGAATGTGTTCCACTGAAAGAGAAGTGATGGATTTAGAACCCAGGACACTTAAATCATCAGGGAAAATGTATCACTGAGGTAATGAGCACGCCAGGGCCTGAAAACTCAAGAATGTTCCCCTAAGTGAAAACAAGCAGCTCTATCTTCTCAGAACATGGCTGACTCAATCATCAAGCTGGAATGTTATTTACACAGTCCCAAGCAAACTAAGAAGAATCCTCTGGTCTGTAACCAAGGGCACTCAGAAAGTTATATCTGCAACAAGCAAGGTTTTTGATGATTCCTGATTCCTTGAAAAAGAGCCAGTTTACCTAATGCAGGTAAATGTTAACAACTCCCTTCCTACCACCTTCCCCAGAAAGGACCACCAGCATGATATTTCATGCCTCTTTAATTAATAACTTGGATTTGTTAAATATTTAGCAAGGTGGGCAAGTCTGGCTTCTGAATTCTGCCCCATCTAACAAATCAGAATAATCACCCTGTCTTCTTCTTCCTCCCACTTGCAGGAGAGGTCGTGATAGAACCTGGTCCACACAGCAGGATAAAGTTGAGGTTAGACATCGGGGAAAATAAACTTCCTAATTACGAAACATTTTACCAAAGGGGTCAGACTGTGGTGTTCCTTTCTTTGGAGTGGGAGGGGAGATCAAGAAAGATGTAGAACGTAACCTTTCCAGATGGAAGGGGGGAATTCTCACTTGAGTCTAGGATAGACAACATAGAGAGACAGCTCTGAGAGTCATTACCCTTTTGATAAGCTCTGGCACCAGTCAGTACTTTAAACTACTGGTTTATAAGTTAATGCAAAAGTACCCAGGATCTGGGAAGAGTTTATCCACTTAGCAGGGTCTGTGTGGCCTCATTATTTCAAAACATACTAACCTCAAGAGAAGGCAGCATCATTATTTAATTCGTACACAAATTATCTAGCCCTCAACAAATATCAGCTAAGAGAAATGATCGTTCATTCACCCTTTAGAGGTAGAGAGTTTGAGATCCCTAGGGGTGTGGACCTTGGTCACTTACAAGCTATTGGCAAACGTCGGGGGCAAGCTAACTCTCTGTTTTTGTATTTTTTTCCCTGTGGGTGACTTGTCTCCCCACTTTATTAGAACTGCTATTGAGGTAGGCAGGGAGGCTGGTTTCCTTACCCACCCTCTGACAGTGTTGGCCCAGGACAGACAGCGTGGCCAGTGCTTTCAGAAGATGAACACTCAGATTGCTGGTATATCTTGTTCCCTGACCTTGACTGTCAGAGAACATTGTCAAAGCACTCACCTGTCTTCTCTCTGAACCAAGGTACTGGAGAATCAGCCGGGTGTTCACACTGTGACTCCAGGTGTTTCCTAGTGCAGCTGTCACACAGCTGGATCCAGAAGTGCCTGAAACGAAACAGGGCAAAACCATGATTATGGACACCCTATCTTGTCATGGTGTTTCACATAAACAAAAGTCCAGTCACTGCTCATTGCTCAGAGAGTACTCGGGAGCCCAGGTCGTTACCACAAAAGTTGATGAAGGAGAGAAGGAAGAGACTAAAAAGAAAAGCCAGCATGGGTTTCCTTCAGCCTCAATGAAAGTAACCACCACTGGGCTCAGAGATAACAGAGTTATATAACAATAAGAGGTTGCACTGCAAGGAAGCTTGGAGCCATTGCTAATAATAAATCAAGCCACTCAACATCCATGGGAGAAAAGCATAGCCCTACTACATAGAATAAGAGCCAGTTATGAAATAGTCTTAGTTTAATAGAGTTGTTAAGACTTTTTCAGCTTGATAAGAGTCTTAATTCAATTTTCCTTATCAATATGGAAATGGTGGCATATGTATATACAATTCCTATGCCTTTCCAACCGTGGAACGTACACGCACCCAGAAGAGGAATCTGGAAGATCTCACCATTTCATATCTAATCTGTATTAGACACTCTTATCCCAAGAGAAACATTCTTTTACTTTCTAAGACTTTCCTATAAGGGGGAGGATCTGAAGTAAAATTTATCCGAGTTTCTAGTCTACACCAAGTTGTACTTCAGCTACTCTCTGACATCTCCAGAGCTTCACTGATCTCTCTTGACATCACCAGGAGGAACCCATTCCTTTACTCCTCCTGTTTCTTCTGCATTAGAGGCAGGCTCGCAAGTCCCACCACTTAGAAGCCAGCCCCCGCTATCATATGTAGCACATCCTGAGGTCTCCTCCAAGCTCCTGTGCTCACTTTGGCCCTGGGCCATGAGATGAGTCTTAGCCTAAGGGGGCATAGTGGGATTTGTAGTTTGCCTTGTATCCTCAAGATGCCATCTCTTTCCAATGAGGAGACCAAGTACCAAAAGGCTGAAGTCCACTGAATCAGCTAAAACAAAATGAGGGCTTGAGTTTCTCATTTGTTGCCTGCTCAGGGCATCATCTGATATTCACCCCTCTGTGTGGAACAGGAATTCCTCTTTTCTGGGTCAGCATCTTTCAGGGAGGCCTCCCAGCTCTGCATGGTCTTAAGCTCCTGGGATCAAATAGAGCAACAGATGAATGGAGTTCAGTGGTTCTAGGCTGGAGGCGATTCTGTGGGTCATGTCTAGGTGGGAGTGCTATGGCGTCTAGAGGGTAGAGGCCAGGGATGCTGCTAAACATCTATGAGGCACAGGCCAGTCCACACAACAAAGAATTATTCAGCCCCAGACAAAATAGTGCCGATGGTGAGAACCCATGGGATAGCAAAAAACAACCATATGTTTTCTCTGGTTCAAGCAGGTATGGGAACGAACTGGACGGCATCAACATCAACAAACCTGGGGATTTCAGAGGGAGGGAGAATTTAGCGAAGGAAAGAATAAAGTTTAGGGTGACCTTAGCTCATCGTGCACATAATTCAAAACACACACGAATTAATTTGAAAACATATAATCTAGACTGTGCTGATCTGATCACACCGCTCCCCTAAAATCCTTCCACAGTCCTTGTGCCTGAGGATAAAGTACTAACTTCTGCACTAGGTGTTCTGAATGCTTTGTCATCATCTTACCTGCGTCTCTCTCTGGCCCCAATTTCTCTCAATGGATGGTCCCTTAACCTCCTGACTTCTCTGTCCCCACCCTCCTCGGCCTGATAAAGCTTCCCCCTCTTCCGGCATCCAATGTACTGGCTTCTTCTGCTTTTCCTTGTATCAACCATGTTGAGTATTCCTTTTCCTTCTCCGCTTTTCTGCTCCCTCTCCCCTTAATTGTGGGTGGACCTCAGGGAGCTGGCCATGGTCAGTTTTTTCCCTAACACCACCTGCCTTCAGTGGCTGGGAAGGTAATGTACATCAAAAAGAGGCCAGGTGTCTGCATTTTAACACGTAGAAAGTCTTCACTAACACAAACAGATGTACTCTCTTCCATTTTTCTTGAAATACATGACCCTCTCAGTCTGTCTTTCATTTCCCCCTTTTTGATAGAGACACATAACAGAAAAGTATTTTCTGCTTTAAGAAAACCAACACTGCAAGGGCAGTGGCCACTGATGTTCCTTTTTCTTGCATTTTTGCCAAAAGCTTTGTCGAGATAATTCACATGTTGTACAATCCAGCCATTTAAAGTGTACAGTTCAACGGTTTTTACTATATTCAGAGTCGATCAACCATCACTACAATCAACTCTGGAACATTTCATCACCCCCCAAGAAACTCCATATCCCTTAGCCATAAGCCTCCAGCCCCTCTTTCCTGCCCTGCAGCCCTAGGCAATCATTAATCTACTTTTTGTCTAAATATTAAGTGTTAGGAGATGACAGGGAGTAGTGGAGACTGTGGTGAATTAGACGATTCACCCATGATCTCCAGGGGACAGCCCCTGTTCAGCTCCAGCTGCTGTTGTCACATGGCAGTATGAGTTCACGGTTAGCCACACCTTTTGATCTTTTAATTTTTAAAATCAACACTTTAAGTACAATCTTCTGATTGGAAAATGTTGGCTTATTTTAAAAAATTCTAAAAACACATAAATAAACATGCTGACGAGCCACATATGACTCATTCTCACCAAGCTTGCAACGTCTGCTCCATATGGCATGTCCTCACTGTTGACAAGGATGACACCCACAGGTGGATGATTTCTAAGCCTTCGTCTCAACCTCCCACTTAACCTCAGCACCTGGAGATCTTCCTGCCTGACATAATGAATTTGGGCACCATAAACTCAGTATCTTCAAATTGAGCTCATCTTTCCGGTACAAACGTACTCCTCCTTCTTTGGCCTTCCAGTTAATCTGGCTTGAGACCTCAGTTCCATTTAAAAATTTCTCCCTCTCCTGTGCTTCTCAATTCCAAGAGACTGTGAAGACGGATTGATTTCCCTGTAGAGTCTCACTTACATCCATTCATCCCACCCCAACCTAGATCAGACCCACATTAGCTTTCCCCCGGGGGGATGGCTGCTGTCACTTTCTCGCTGCTCTCCATGCTCCCGTCAGTTTCTCCCCACGAAAGCGTCCTCTCTTCTACTGCCCGATTAATCTCCCCAAGCACACATCTAAGCGTGCTGCCCTGCCACTTATGATCAGCATTCTCAGAAACTTTGGGCGGCTCCCAAGTGCCTTTAAAGAGTTCTAAGTTCCTAAGATTGGCATTCCTGCAGCTGTGCCCGACCTGCCTCTCCACACCTCTTCCCTCCATCCCACTTCATAAAAACTCTGCTCCAATTTAATCGCTCCTTCCTCGTGCCGCCTCCACACCTGAATGCCTCTATGCCCATGCAGTCTTCAATACCACTTCTGACACGCCACCTCCCTGATCATCACAGAAATAATGCCTTCCTCCTCCAAACGCCCATAATACTTAGCTCACTCTCTCACATTACTGCCATTTTTTAATCCTGTGGTATATTACTTGCGTGCTTTTCTGACCACCCCTAATGTATATTTTAAGAGGGCCAAATCCACGTCTGATTTATGGTAGTGTGCCTGAATCACGAAGTCTGAGACCCAGAGGGTGCTTCATAAATAGTGGTTGAAGAGTCAATAAGTTATGCTTACTAAACTTTGAACCATGGTATATATTTGTTTTAGCAGCAGATTTACATTCTTAATTCTACCTTGCTTAAGCCAAAATGAATAGATTTACATTTTTCAAGCAAACCCTAGAAACTTGTTGCTTCAATGCCCACTAAGTCATAGCATGAAGTGAGCCTGAGTTTGCCAAGAAAGAGCTACGTGTGAATAATTAGGAGCTGCTAATTGGTTGAGCACTCAAAAAAAATTTGTGGTGATACGACTGTAGGTGCACTTCCCAGGCCTAGAAGATGTTTACAGGGGTCAGAGCCACGATTGACCAATAGTGGCTATTTAAAGAATTCCATGTGCCCAAACCAATGAAAAAAGTATTTAAAAAAGTCCCCACAGGCTTGGCTGTTGTCAGACAGGTAAGCTGGGGTTCTTAACCAAGGGCCGTGAGTGAAAATAACCAGGGAAAAGTTTTCAATGGAAACCTTAAGTGGGCAAGCTTGAGGAGATACATCGTCAGGAGTGCTTACAAACATTAAGCCACCACCACAGCAATAACAGCAGGGCCTTGAAAGTTAAATGATAAGGAAAAACAGTATTTTTAAAGTGCTATAAGCTAGGCACTAGGTAAGCCCTTTAAATAAGTAGGGCTGGGTTTCCCTGGTGGCGCGGTGGTTGGGAGTCCGCCTGCCAATGCAGGGGACACGGGTTCGAGCCCTGGTCCGGGAAGATCCCACATGCCGTGGAGCAACTGAGCTCATGCGCCACACTACTGAGCCTGCGCTCTAGAGCCCATGAGCCACAACTACTGAGCCCGCACGCTGCAACTGCTGAAGCCTGCACGCCTAGAGCCTGTGCTCTGCAAGGGAGGCCGCCACAATGAGAAGCCCGCGTGACGCAACAGGGGGTAGCCCCCACTTCCACAACTAGAGAAAGCCCACGTGCAGCAACGAAGACTCAACGCAGCCAAGAATAAAATTAATTAATTAATTAATTAAAAAAAAATAATAATAAGTAGGGCTTACATCTTATTTGAGCTTCATATCTTAGGTACATCTTTTCTGATCCTTACAACCACCCTATGAGGTAGGTGATATCATCAACCCTATTGACAGACCAAGGCTATAGGAGATTAAGTAATTCTCCCAAGGTCACGTGGTTGGTTAATGATAGAGCGACGATTCGAAACCAGGCTGAGTCTTTTTTTTTTGCAGTATAGTTGGTTTACAATGTTGTGTTAGTTTCAGGTGTACAGCAAGTGATTCAGTTGTGTGTGTGTGTGTGTGTGTGGTGTGTGTGTGTGTATCCTTTTTCAGATTCTTCTCCCTTATAGGTTATTACAAAATATTGGGTAGAGTTCCCTATGCTATACAGGTCCTTGTTGGTTATCTATTTTATATATAGTAGCATGTATATGACTGGGTCTTAACCACTACACCAATTAGCCTTCTCCAGGCTCATTATGTCAAATAGCTGGCTACTCTACCAGCCTGGGGTGGGAGTGGGGAGGGGAGGGCGGCTGGGAAGGGCCTGAAGAGCCCAGAGGCCCATCTCTGGGAAGACACTGATGGAAGTATGTTGTGAGCATCTTATCAACTCATCTGAACTCTGTGTGTCACTCAGGCTCTACACTCGGCTTCCTTTGTTCTGATATACAGTGATAACCCAGGGCAAGGGGTTTCCAGAAAGACGATGCATGCTCTGGCTTGGCAAGTTATTTAACCTCGCTCAACTGGCCCAGCCACTGGATTCATGCAAATCAGATGGCCTGAAACTGACCCTCTCTGGCTGGAGGCTTAAAAAAATCTGGGCAGGATTGAAAAATATTTAATAGGGCTTTGAATATGGAAAAACAATTGAAGGGTGGTTATAGGTGGTGGGATGGCTTGAGAAAGAGAAGTGGGGAAGCTGTCAGTTACTATAAACTTGTAACTTTATTTTCAACTAGAAAACTCAGTGGTCCCTAATGTCTTTTGACTTTTAAGCATTCCTATGTGAGGCTGGCATAAATGATCATTAATGCTGTTTATGGGAAAGTTAAGGTAGAAGGAATCTGCTTACTGGCTTTTCAGGAAAGGTGATTTCCTGCCCAATGACCTAATTGGTCAAGAAATAGATAAGTGAATCTTTTCTATGCTCATTTTAAGCAGAAGGAATAAAAATTGGGGCATTCTCTCCGTCGCTCCTTTTTGATGACTGTGACATTTATGTCTGCCAAGGCAGTATGAGTTCATTGTACTGGAATTTGGTTGATTCCAATACAAATTAAAAAAATCAAGTAAGTGAACTGGGTTTTGAAAATATTTTCAATATTGGGGATTTTTCATTGTCACAAGATTGAGCTTGTAGAAGTACCTGCTTAAGCCACAGAGAGAAAATCTAATTTATTTACACTGAAGTCAGGTCTCTCTAAAAAAGACAGGGGGAATATTCAAACTCTGCTCTCCCAGAGACCCTTTTAGGTGAGTCAAAGCATGTTCTCTTTCTGCAATTGCTTACCCATCTGTAAAATATGAATAATAATTCTTGCCTCCAGGCAACCAAAGGTTCTTGGTGACCCTTAGCTGAAGATACTTGATATGTATGAATGACAGGAACAATGATGATCAAACACTGAAGATGAAATTCTAGGGAGAAAAAAAGTTTAATCATCACCTTCTACATTTTTTTATTCTTCCAGTAATGAGGCAGGCTCGTGAAGCTCAGGAACGAAGTGGTTAAAAACAACAGGATTTGGATTCTGGAATATCTTTCATGACTACTATCTTTAGATCCAATTCCCTACTCCTTTGGAGTGGGAGTTGGATATGAAGACAAATTTCTTACAAGGCAAGAAGCTCTCTCTCTCTGCTCTGTACACAAGGCGTAGTTCTTGTGCAATCAGACTGGAGGAGGATAATCGGGTTGCTATGTAGCCTTGATTTCCAAAAAGGTAATGGGCCTCTGGTACCAACCAGTGTCAGTATTCAGAAGGGGGATGCTGGGGAGCTTTCAGTGAGGAAGCTCCTTCTCTGAAAACATTTCAATTTATGGCTCCTGTGCTAATAAGCATTTCTGGGAGGTCAAATTGAATCTCCAGTACCTAACATAAAAGTGTGCCCTGCAGCAAAAGGGTCAACTTTAAAAGACTAGACTTTTCCATGTTAAAAAAAAAAACACAAAACGCGTGAACAAAGCAGTGATTCCCAGAATAGGAACAGAGGGGAAGGAGAAGTTCGTGGCTTAAGCGGGCTGGGTATTCTGGACACTCAGTCCCTCCTGCCCCTTTAGATGAAAGACAACTTATTGAGACTAGAAAGAGGAAATTTTAAAAAACGAAGAAGAATTAAAATACTTACAAATGATTTCAGTACTGAAATAAGTTCGGGGAAAGGGACGGTATGTTACCACTGGAGTGGTAATGAGAGAATGCTCCCCTGACCTCTCATCCTCACATCCTGAAGCGTGTTCCATACAATGCATGATAGCACATGGCCGGCTGCTAGATGGAAGACAGGACCCTGGAGCTCTATTTCTGACTTAGCTGTGGGCTTTTAATGAGACCGGGTGGGAGAAGAGAGTGATGTAACAAAGAATATCAGAGCAGGCCTCGGTAACGATCAGTTACTTCAGTTCTCTGAGCCTCAGTTTCCTCATCCGTGAACAGAAGGGGTTGTTCAAAACTATCTCCAAAGTTCTCGCCTTTTCTAAAAACTTTGAATCTATGGCATTTTAATGATAAGAAATTAGTTCCTCATTCTGGACTTCACTCTTTCCAGGAAGTCTGAGAATACTCTACTCCACGTGCTGTCTTTGAATGTTTGTGCCCTTAACCACCACCCATTTAAGCCTGAAGAGAGTGCAGACGCGGGGTCCTTCTCCTAAGAGCAGATTTCTCTCCAAGCTAGGGATTTTCTTAGCCAATCCTACCTCCTAAAACCTTTTGGTGGGTAAACATGTGTTGGCCAGTGGCCAAGTCCCAGCAAACACAACTTCATAAGGACAAAGCTTAAAGATGGGAGTCTGAGTGAAAGAGTAGGGATTAGAAAGGGATTATCATTCATTAAATTCAGTTTCTCCTGTTTGAACCCAGGCCCATGGAAGTTGCTGAGCTTCAGCATACTGGTTTTTTGGTTGTTGTTGGGTCATTCATTTGAACTGAGGAAGTGACTGAGAATCTCATTTAGCCCCAATAGAAAGATGAAGTAGGGAAATATTTAGGTCTGCTTTTTCCCAAGTTTCTCAAGTTAGCCTAAGTTACTTCTGGTGGTAGATCATCAGCTCTTTTTCTATTTGATGCAGAAAGCCAGAATTTCAGCGACCCACATTGAACAGGCTGACAATCAAAAGGGAGGAAGACTGCCAAGGAGAGGGTATTCGAGAATAAGGATTCAAGATGACCTACAAGCTCCATGAGGCCACAGAGCAAAGGTATCATATAAAAGCGATTGAGACAGGCTCAGACATCTATCCACCAGCAAAATTAATTTCCTTGGGGGCCTGTGCTTCACTAACTGAACCTGTGAAACAGCTGTACTGAGCATGTACACCACTTCCTTGGGTCTTTAAAATTGACAATGGTCTGTAGGTCAAGTTCCAACGGAAGTGATATTTCTGACCTAGCTCTATAAATAGAGCACTGGAAAAAACTCATCAGCTGCAAATGGCCCAGCGACCACACGCTATCTATTAAGTAAGTAACCACAGTATCTGTGCTGCCATTTTAGATGAGAAAAATATTTCTCTTGTTATTTATAATCTTCTGAGCCTTGAGATTCTCAAAATACTTTAAAGCTATTAGTCTTCTTTTAGATGTACAAATAAAGGATCTGAGGCATAAAACCACACAATAACTGCCTCAACAGTATCTGTCCGCGGAGGAAGGCCTTCGGCCTGAGTAAAGAACAAGGCTGCTTCACTGTGGGAAAGCACAGGATTTCATTCCCAATGCCTCTTGGCTACAGGTGGAAGGGGTGATGGCAGTCCAGTCTTTCCTTGCACAGCACACGCAGGCTGGTCCAAGTTTCCATAAAACTCATTCCTGAGGAAGGTGAGAAATGTGAAGAAGGCAAGAAAAGGTGGGGTGATCAGAACCTTTGGAATGCAAGAGTTAGAGATGGGGTAATCCTCCACAGCAGAAGGTAGACATAGAGTTAAGCTAATCACTAGGATAAAGACTGGCTATGCATCAGCACAAACAACTCAAACAACTCCACTGGCTTTTGTGTGGGGAGAAAATACTTTAAGTTTCCCATAGTCTCAGAGTGGACATGTAGGTTATCATCCAACCAGGACGCTTTTGAAAATGAAGCGGGGACATCTTAATAAGTATATTGGGATAACAAAGATAAATTGGGACTACTCTGGGCAAGCCAAGATGTATGGTCACCCTACAGAGATATCTTGTAGGAAATGTCCAGAAATTGGGATGAGGACGCTCACCTTACAAAACACTGATCATTCCGGAACCCATCTCATTTACCAACCAAAAGTTCTCTAGGGGTTAACTGCACAGGACTTCTTGGCTATGTCTGCAGTGACAATCGTGAAGGTCCTTAAAGACAGCTAGGAAAACATAGGTTTGAGTAGAATGGAACTAGGGTGTCTGAATAGAAAGGAGCAATCTCCCCCGACCCAGCTCAGCTTCCAACATTGCCCAGGAGGCCAGGCCCCTGAACCCTTTCTCCAATAACACAGCTTTCCTCCTGCTATCCTCCATTTAAGGGGAAAAAAAAAAAAAAAAAAAATCCTGAACAGTGGCTTGTAGCTAGGTCTCCTGACCCTTTGAAAAGAACACTTTAATTAAAAATAAATTCACTCACTAGAGAAAACACATACTATCCTTAAGTAAATGCTGGCAAAATAAAACAAAGAAAATAAAAACCCAAACATTTAAGAAAAGCTGAGGCATTTTCTTTTTAATTTAGGCTTCATTCAGTGTAAGCCAGGAAGATGCTTATGTGAAATGGGTTTTCTTCCACAACAATGTGTCTTACCTGCTTGCTGTAAATAAGTGAATATCTAAAATCATGCCAATCAGCCATCTTGGTATGAGCTTTGTTTTTCTACTCTCATTGTAGAATCTGAGAATACCAGAGCTGGATTCTAGTAAGTCTTGTGTATTATATCTGGTCATCATCTCATTTTTTGACCATTTGATTTTTTTTTTTTCAGGTGACTTTTTTTTCCTGGCTGAAGCAGAAGGAATATCGCCAACTTATCCTGATTTCAGATTGTTTATAGTCCTGGGTGCTGGAAAAAAAAAATCACCCTCAGATGTGTGCATTGCCTTTGGAGAAAGCTAGGAAGGGTAAAAAGTTGCAATTTTTTTTGGCATTGGCATTTATATATTCTTTAAACTGTTTTTATTTGTTATTACCTTATTTATTTTGTTTGTTTTTAAAGTGGCATATCTTTTATCGGTCACTCTTCCTGGGGAAATTAAACTATAGTGAAGTAATATTTGGTAGCTTTACATAGCCAAGGAATTAGTCTGGACAATGAATAAGCCAGGTGACAGCCCATTTGACTAAAGACCAGAGGGACACACTAACAGTCACAGGGTTTGCCTTTGGGAAATCAGCTTCCAAGGCAAACCCAGGACCAGCAGACAGGCGCCTTTCCCAAGGCCTCGACTGATGCAGAATCCGGACCAGGTAAGTCTGCTTTTGCTTCAGGCTGACACCGGATCACTGGCTCTTTGCAAGTAATAAGGACAGAGGGGGAAAAGAAATGCTGTTGTTTATCAGGAAATACGAGCTTGAAAAACATTTCTGTGAAAACAGCAGTGGCTTAAAAAAAATCATTAATGCAGAAAGACATTTCAACTAAATACAATGTCTAATCCTGGACTGGAACTTGGATCAGGAAAAAAAAAAAAAATTGCCATGAAGGACATTATTAGGACACCTGGCAAAGTTTGAATATGGCTGGTATATTAGATAATGGTATTATATCAACATTAATTTCCTGGGTGAGGTCATTATATTGTGGTTATGTCAGAGAAGTTCTTGTTCTTAGGAGATAAGTGCTGAAGTATTTGGAAATGAAGGGTCACGATGTTTAAACTTACTCTCAAATGGTTCAGCAAAGATAACAATAATAAATTAATATTATAAAAAATAAATTGACAACAATAATATGAGAGAGAGCGAACAAATGTGGCAAAATGTTAACAATCTAGGGGAAGGGTATGTAGGAGTTCATTGTACTTTCCTTGGAACTTTTCTGTAGATTTGAACTCTTTTTCTACCAAAAAAAAAAAAGAAAGAAAGAAAGAAAAAAAAATTAGTGTGAAAATATAGGCTGGCCAACCCTAAGAGATGACTTGGGCCAGTGATATAGAATCAGGACACAGGACTGGCTGGAGAAAGAACTAGGGCATTGTTTCACATGTGTGTTTACACAGCAGAATCACCTAAACCAGGTAAACCTGTTTTAAAAATGCAGAATCCTTGTCCCCATACCAAACCTAATGAGTCAGGATCTCTGAGGGACGATGCCCAGAAGTCTGCATTTTCAAAATGCTCTCTCCCAGATCATCTGTGTATATATATTAAAGTTTGAAAAAAAAATCACATATTAGGCATTTGTTGTTTTGCTTGTAACCGTAGGCTTCTTTGCAGGTAATGGACGTCATGGATGCATTTGTATTAGAAAATCTCCACCTAACATCTTGTGATGTAGATCTGCATCCTTTTCATCATGGAAGACATCATTCTGGTGAATGCCCTTTGGCCTATTTCCCAAGGGGGTAGAGAAGAGATGTAGATGCTCTATAGAAACGCCGTAATTCATCTGGTTAGAGTGGTTGTCAAAGGGGTCACCCAAAACCCTAATTCAGAAGGTGGAGGAGGGGCAGCTGACAGCCTGGGGCATGAAACAGGACAGGGCTAGTGATGGGGCCCAGGCAGGCAGAGACCCTCAGTAAGGTCCTCAGTCAGGCTCCTTGACCAGCATTTCTTCTAGACACCAAGCATAGCTCAGTTTTCACAGTTCAAGCTTCCCTTTGTTTCTTCAGTGAGAACAGGAACAGAAAGTAAAGAGAATGAAGTGGGACAGGAGACAGACTCCCTGAGGTGCTCTGAAAACTCCAGAGTATATAAGAGCGTCAGATGAATCCAAGTTAAAGTGCATTAATAAATACTGCTTCCCTCAAACTTGCAACATTGGTATAATCATTATTCCCATATCATAGACAAAGAAGTTACTTGACTATTGAAACCCACCTAGTCAGGGGCAGAGCTGGGGCCCGAGCCCAGGCATTCTAAGACCTCCTGCTGTCCCAGCTGTCTCCCTTTTGGCATCCAGAGCACATCGTCGTGGAGAATGCTTTTAATTATCACCTCGCCCAGAGTGTGAAGATTTACCGGTATGCTTTCCTCCGGCCCTATCTTAAGCACCCCTTTGGGAAGTAGAGTGATCACGATAGGAATCAGGGTATTTTCATGCATGGAAGGGAATGGAATGCTGGCGTCACACACGTTTGCTGCCCCTGAAGGCTCTGAGAAGGGGGCGGCGGGACGTAGACTGTTGAATAGTTAGTGAGGCAATCCCAGCATCCTCAGCACCCTGAGTTTTCGACAAGACCCAAAGGTTCTTTGGGTTTATTTCCCACACTGGTGAATTCAGCCTGGCTGCCGAGTTCCTTCAGTTCAGCCTGTGTTTCCCTGACATCTGGAGCTGGGCTTCCTGAGTCAAGGCTAGGACAGAAGCAGCTGCACTTCTCCTTTTCTGGGGGGTGTGCACACACACGCGTGCGTGCATGAGGGCTATCCCCATGACCATCATGCCAACTTAAGGCTCAAAAGAAATTGGGGCCACAGAGGAGGGGAAAATCCCATTTGTGACAGTAATTCATAGTGGTCCCAGATCACAAGTTGTAAGGTCCGAACAATGTGCAGATGGCCAGGGTACGGGGGATCTTAGGCAATGGGGGTTGACCTCGCTTTAACTTCCTCAAGTGTTCCTTCAAGAGTGTGTCCCAACCTCTGGTGGCAAAGTCTTTCAGGCAGCAGCCTCATGGCAGGAGAGGGAACAGATGAACAAAATGTGCTGATGCCAACAGGGTTATTTTAATCGGAGGAACTGGTTTTGGTGGCAGCAGACAGACAGTCCACATCTTCAAAACAAGAGTTCTTAAGCAAAGCAATTTCCTTCTTCCTTGAAGGCCACTATTTATCTACAGGACAGAACTACGGGTTCGCTGAAAATGACCAGATTCAGCAAAGCGACCAAGACTATTGACTTGGTGTAATCTGTCTCCCATCTCAGATGTCACCTGATGGAAGACATTACAGTAAAGAACTACGAGGTAACATTTTGGGGATAATTAGTCATTTCTGGGCAGTACGCTCAATACCTTACATCCATTATCTCTATCAGGGAGATGCCATTATCACAACAATCTTCTAGGGAAGAAAGTTGAGCTACAGAGAAAGGTTACTCAGCAAGTGGCAGAGCAAGGATTTGAACCCAGCGGTCTGACTAGTCACTTCAGCCATTTAGAAAGTACTACAAGAATGACCATTCATTTCCCTCTCTGGGAGGGAAAACTCACAAAGCCCCCTCACCCTGTTTTCTAGATATTCCACTCATTTTCTTTTCCTCATTAAACTATAATGTTCAACGTCTTATTCAGAGTCATCTGTACCTGTCTAGAAAAGCATATTTGATTAGCGCTCTCTCCCTATTGTTGGGAAACTCTTAGTCATATGACAGGTTTCTAGAAATTGATTCCAAAGAAAAATAAATCTCTAGATTCTGTAGCTTTTCAACTGAAAATATGTAAAATAACTTTAGTTGCCAAAATCATGACTGGCTTTCCTTCTGTGACTATAATCTCCACATCTGGCTCACCTTCTTTGCCAGAAGAACATGATTATATGTCTTTTTTATATCTTAGGATGTTTCTATATTTTATGACATTTCTAAGTGGAAGTGCTACGTTAATCGTCATTACAATCCCACTGATAATTGCATTAGTTCTTTTATCAGTGTTAACTCCACAGTGAAAAATAAAGCAGCAGAAGGTAAATGTCAGATGGTCAGAACAGCCCTACAGGGAGCCAGTTAGCCCATTTTTCTCATCTGTAATATAGTTGTGGGATGTGAAGCGAGATAGCAACCACAGTTATCGTTTACATGTACATACTATGTGCCAGACATGATTCCAGGTGCTTTACATGATAAAAATCTCTTGACCATCTCAACAGTATGAAGTTGGATACTATTATTGCCCTCATTTTACAGATGTTGATGCTGTGCCCATATTTGTATGTGCTAGTGAGTGGTGGAGACAGGACTCAAACCCTGACAGTGGCCCTAGCGCCTGTGTTCCAGCCTTGCCTGTGATTCTGACAGGCAGCCTGGGCTAGGAGTCCTTGTTCTAGCTGATTCCCCATGTCAGCAGTTGAGTCTGACCCCAGCAGTGGATTATTCTAACATCCATAGCCAAGGATGCCCATAAAATTTTCATGACATTACCATAGAATCATCTTGTTTATGAAACAGCATCATGGTACAAATAGAAGAGTCATGTATTAAGCTTTTTTTTAAGTAAAAGATTTTATCATCATTGTTCTTAAGGAAAGTGACATGAGTAAGGTCACATGCTTAGTCACAGGTCAAGAATGGTACAAACACCCCTTCACAGGTCCTGGAACCTCAGGACCTATTGCTTCTCTTAAACAGCATCACAGCCTCCTGCCTGATCAAGCATCTCTGTAGGTGGACACAGCTCTGCGCAGGGCTGTAGGGATCACTGTACCTGCTTCGCAGCAGCCCTACCTCTAAGTTAAAAACAACACAACAGCAACAACAAAATAATAATAAAATAAATGGCAGAAAGACCTCTAGGGTATAAAAATTTCCTTCAACTGATCATCAAGTTCCTTCTTGAAAGAGGCAAGTGCCTGCCAGCAGGAACCTAAAACTCATTATTATTCTGTATTTTCTTTCTGCATGACTGAAAAGTTTTTCTATCCTCCCACTCCCATCCCTATCAAAAGAATAACCCCCCCCCACCCAAGACAATCACAAAGTTTAAAAGTAGCTAACTGGCACTTCAAAAAAAGTTTTTAAATAAAAACTCCAAAACCCACAGTGGTTGTAAAACAGCTTTGTGTGGAAGAAGGGCAAGTTTTCTCTTACGAGAGGCTCATTTCATAGGGTTGGGCAAAGAGAGAGATCAGGGGGGCAAGGGTGGGAACGCAGTAGAAGGGGAGGCGGGAGAGGAGGAGATAAAGGAGGAGGAATCGCTGGCTTTAAAAAGCAACATTGTCCAGAGAGGTGAAAGGGAACAGATGGCCGTGGAGAATGTGACCCTCAAAGCCCCGAAGAAAGAGGCGATGCTGACAGATCTCGCTGTTTCCCATTGATGCCTGAATGTTCTAGTGTGGGGAGCCGAGGCCAGTGAGGGGGACAGACCTCTGTTCCCAGCGGCTCGCTGGGGCACTGGCGCTGAGGATCACTGAGAAGAAGACCAGGCAGGGGGGCGGGGAGGGCAAGCAGCTGTGGCCACAGAGGGAAGGACAGTGGGGGCGTGTGGGTTTCCATAGCCTTCTCTTTTGGTCCGGCCGGGAAAGGTCAGCCCAGTGCCGGTCTTTGCCCTGGCAGAGGTGAAGTAAAGGACAGCGGCTGGGGCCCAGTGTCACAGCATCCTCCCCCCAAAGGCATGTCTGGGACCAAATAGATCCCTTGGGAGAGGGAAATGAAGAAAATATTCCAAATGCTTTATGGAGGATTGAAACATTCAAACTACAATAAACAAGAAATTTGGGTCTATGAAAGAGGTAGAGAATCCTGCCAAGTAAATCCCATATTATTTCATGGAGTCTCAGGGCAGAGAAGTGATCTGCTGAGGAAACAGCAGGAGTCGGTGGCAGACTCAGGAAGGAGTCCAGAGGTCTGAGTCTGCCTCTAAAGAGGTGCCAGATTCAAAGTGGGGCTTTGCTGGACACAAGGGGAATGACAGGAGGGGCAGAGGGGCCTCTGGCGCCCAGGGTGTGTTCATGTGTGTTCACGTGTGTGTGTGAGACAGGCACCTTGATGCTGGAGGATGTAACTGGAGACTCATAAGTCACCACAGAGCGACACTGGTACAGGCACCCCTGGCCTCCTGCGGGGGGGAAATCCCGAGAGTCAGCCCCTGCAGACGGAGGCCTGGAGAATTGGTTAAGAGGGGTAAGGGTTTGTGGAAGCAGCAATTGCAAAGAGGCCCATAAACTTCAGGGGACAAAGATGCGTCGGTGTCATTTCCTTAATGTAACTCTGATCAGGGAAATTACTGTTTCAAATGACCCCTTGAACTCTCCGTACATCCTCGAGAGGATGAAGATCAAATTCAGCCCTGCTCCCGTCCAATGAGGAGGGAGCCACATTCTTCTTGACTCCCTGTCTAGTTGGCCCCGCAGAGAGCTGCACAAGCTCAAAACATTTCTCTGGTTTGGATTTGCCCCTCTCTTCTTCCCTGACCCAGAAAATGAGAGAGAACTGAACTCAGGCCTGAGGGTCTTGAGACAGTGGGGCATGAGTTTGGAGAAACAGACCAGAATCATCATTTGGAAACATTCCTACAGGTCTCAGGCTCCCATAAACACCTCTCATCTAACCCTCCGTGGAAGTAAGAGAAGTTAAAAGGTGGCTCTAAATACATTTAGTGACCTGGCACGTTCACCTTTACCTGGGTTAGGTCTCCGTTTCCCCAGGAAAGAGGAGGCGGCAACGGCCGTCAAGGCCCACATTTTGCACCGGGCGTACATCCGAGTTACTGAGAAAATTCCCATGGAGCAGTGTAGTAAATAAAAGATCAACCATGATGAAGACCTTGCCTTTTTATTTCCCTGCTTCACCCAAATTGCTCCCCAGGCGCTTTTAGATTTAGAAGCTCCACTAATCAACCTTATAAACAGCAGCCCAGCCACTGCATAGAAATTACTTTGTATAGCTCCTAAGTGAAATTACCCCCGGGGATAGAAGATGCCCAAGGCTTTAACAATTGCGACAGAACACAGCCTCACTATGAGAAAAGAAGACAAGTACACTTTGACATCCCAATTGAAACTCCAGGCTGAACCCGACATAGAAGAATGTAATTACCTTTCCTAGTTTGACGGTACACTAAAGAAATGGGAGAAGTGGAATACCTATTAGGTCCCCACTAATCCTCCTCCTAAATTCAAAGCAGGGTTAGTCACTGGAATTCATTTCTGGGTATTCTTACTCTCCACTATTGTTAAACAGCTCGCTTGATAAGTGCTTGCAGCTAATAATGCTTTCTACTGAGCTCACCCCTCCTCTTTCCCAGCTGCTCAAAGCACTTTACAAATATCACCTCATTATTCTTTATAACACTCAAGTGAGCCTGATAGGTGGAAAGGTTCATTATCTTCTCCTTACCAATAGGGTAAACAGACAAAGGAAGAAGCAACTCGTTTGAGCCGACAAAGCAGAGGCAGAACTGGAACTAAAACTCGGCCATCCTCCTGACGGACTCTACCTGTGTCCATGTCCTGTGTCAGCCTGGAAAGCTGTTCTGCTGACAGGGCAGGATTTTCTAGCTCTGGACTGTGTTGTAATCGACAGGTCCACAGAACTGGGGCACTGACTGGAGGGGAAAGGACAGGAGTCGAACTGGAGACGCCCCACATGAGTGGCCTTAACTGGCTCGGACAAGTCACTTCACCTCTGAGTCTCAGTGTCCTCCTCAGGAAAAGGAGGGGTTTCCATTAGAGGATCTTAAGGTCCCTTCCAGCTCTTTAGATAATGCGTGAAGTGAGAGTTTCAAAAGAGGGCTTCTAGTTTTCACCAGCCCCTTGTGACAATCTGAGTTTCAGTTTGCTTATCAGCCTGAAATAGTATCCTTGTCTCTTTGCCGAGTCCCTGTGTCATCCAATGTCCACCCAAATGACGGTGGGGATCAAATCAGTCTGTGTGAGATGGGAAGTGAGAGAGGTAGTCCTGGGACATCAAGGCCAAGGACTAAAGAGATGAAGGGAGGCAGGGAATACAAAGAAAACTGGACAGGCCATAAAAAGAAGAATCGGCAAACAACATTTTGACCTCTGCCCGGGGCCTGACCTAGGGACACTCCTTACATTCCAAGGAACCTATGACAAGTCCTTCAAAATTTAAGAAGGCTCCAAAGAAAGAGCATTTGCTTTGCTCTTTCTAAACACAGGGTTCACTTGCCAACCCTAAAAGCCATGCGAACAATGCTCCAATGTGCCCTGTAGTGGTGGTTTTCCATTTAAACAGAATTTCATTTTAATGAAATAACATTGGTGTGCCTTCAAGTTAATTAAAACAGGATTTTACAGGTGGCTTCATAGCTTATAATTTGTGTTGCTTGAGCCATATATGCCTAAGCCCTTAGGAAATCAGAAGCATTTGATCTCTCCGATCTTTTACACTTTCTTTTCCTGAATGATGCTTTGATACTCTCTGTTTGCCACAAAGAGAGTTGGAGAGAGAGGACATTTAGTAAAATCAACATTTGTTTGCAGGAGAAACAGCCCTCACAACCAGAATAATGACCTTGGAAAGAGTCTTGGGTGATGGGCTGATTACAATGACTGGATAGAAAGGACTGACTGTGTAGCCGCCAGAAAGAAACACATTTCTGTAATATCTCAGTTGTTTCTATTGGCCTGGCCTTCCTTGCATTCATCATGGGAACTGAGTCCACAAGTTTGCTTGCTTTTATTTCACTGATTACAGTGCTTTTTTTTTCCCCTCCACATACAGGGAAAAAAGAGTAAAGAACAAATGAAAGTCAGAGGCTTGACGATCCAAAAAAAAAAAAAATGGGTATAATTTTATTTATCTTCAAGCCCAGCTGCAGAAGCGACTAGTTGCAAGCTTTATTCCATCTGCTCTCTCTGAGGACCTCAGCCTGACCTTGTGGAACCTTCTTTCTGGGAAGTTAAAGAATTTCAAGGATTAGGGGGAGTCCTGAGGCCGACAACTGTGACAACCTACAAAGTCCTCTTAGGTAATCGATTCAGACCCCACTTCTGCTCAAGGCCAAGATGGTCCCTGATGAGTTGGAAATATTCTAATTTCCTAGCCCATAAGGCAAATTAACCCCAGAAGAATTTCAGAAGGGCAAGTTCAACATGTCTGCATACTAAAGACTCAACAACTGATATATCTGTGACAAAAGATATGTAATTGAACTTCAAAAGCAAGAATTAAGAGGTCATCAGAAACAAGTTTAAAAAAGAATACCGGAAGGAAGGAAGGAAGGAAGGAATGGAGAGAGGAAGGAAGGAAGCAAGGAAGGAAAAGGAAGGGTGGGGGAAGAGAGAGAGACAGAAAGAAAGTTTTATAAATTTAATAATAATTATCTCCACCACCTGATTCTGGAAGAAGGCATTTTCTAAACATCTCCTGAACTGAACTTTTGAGTTCTCCAGGAGAAGGTCAAGTTTCCAATGCGGATCAGATAAAATGCCAAATTTCTCTCACCATTATAATCCCAAGGTGAGGAAAGGGGAAGAATGAATCAATATTCTTAGTTTATCGTCAAATGGCTCAGAGAAGAGTAAGGCTTTAGATCCTACCAAGGACTGTACTAGTTTAATGTAGCCTAGAGGTCACCCTAATCACTCCTCTGACACTGTCTTTTCCTGTGTCTCCTAAACAGTACAGACATCTGGGTAGTTAATAGAATGGCTTCCAACTCGATTCTGTGACTAACTCATTCTGTGACTTCCTTAGGCCTCAGTTTCTCCATTTGAAAAATGGAGTAGGATTAGAGGATCTCTAACATCCCCTCCATCTCTAATATGCCCTACTACTATTGTATCTCTACATAGATTGGCTCCAGCATTTTCCCAAGCCCACTGTATTTTCTACCTTTTAAGTTTTATCTAGCGCTGGTCCCTATAGGTCCCTTACAGTGTCTGAGGAGTCTCAGGTCATGAATTCAGGCTTTACTGGCCGACAGGAATATTTACTTCTCTTCACTCCTACAGAAGAAAGTTAAAGTCAGAATGCTAGTGTTCTAGGTGACCTCACTCAGGAAAACCCACTGGCATATGCCAACAGATACAATCCAAAATGGGAAAGGATGAAGACCCAAGTGGGGAGATTTATTGTGTAAACCAAAACTACAACAGGGTAAGCTCTCAGTGTGAACATCTAGGAAATCAATGGGTAGCTTTTAAAATAACTGACTATAACTTCAAGGCTCAGATGTTTCCACTACCCAAGATTTGCAGTCTAGTTTATGACCCAGCTCAGCAACTATCTCCACAATGATGGGTTTCCACAGTGTTGGCTGAGGAAATTTTAAGAATAGTCAGCAACTCCAAGGAATTTTTCATTCAAGGGCATTCAATAATATGTAAGTATTATTTCTTACGATCCCAAACAGGTGTGTCAATGAGGTTCTCCGTTTGAGCAATAAGGAATATTTTATAGACTTGCCTCAGGTAAGAGAGTAAGCTAGGAGTTGAACAGAGACTCTAATAAGCCACTCACAGAATTATCTGGATTCCTAATGGGTTACATGTTATCAGAAAACCTGGATTTAAAATGGTAGAGAGAAATTTAGAAGATTCATTGAGAAACAAGAGGTCCAACTCCATCTTGAGTATCGGATTTCCCTGGTGACCCACTGTCCATTTGCTTACTACCTTTATTCAGAAGTCTTCTGGAAGCCTGACCAGGATCGATCAAATCCAGATGTATCAAAATGACTAATACAGATAACAATGTGTGTTCCTGATTTTTTTAAAAAGTAAGTTTCCACTTTTCTATATTACCTTTCATGTCAATTCAGAATGCAGCCTCCTTAAGACAGACCAACAGTTAGGATACTCTGGTAGAGCTGATATATTAAAAAAGCAAATTGCAAAGTAGTATGTGCACTATGGTCTAATTTTTGAAAATCAATTTACATAAGTACTTATGTGTGTAGAAATGTGGATAGAATTATAAACACTGATATTTTTACATTATCTTACTGGAAGGGCATTATACGTTTTATTTTATTTTTTGGTTATCTATATTTTCTATTGGTTCATACAGCAACATGGAAAAATTTTATAAATATAACGTTGAGCAAGAGACAGCATTACCAAAGAAAACCTACTGTATGATTCTGTTTACATGAAGTTTAAATACAGGCCAAACTAATCTATGTTTGTAGAAATCTGGATGGTGGTTACCTTTGGTGGGGGCTTCAGGGTAGTGATAGAAATGGGGAGCTGCTAGGGTATACTAATGTTCTGTTTTTTAATCTGGTGCTGGTTACACATGTGTGTTTGCTGGAAAAGTTCACGGAGTTGTACATTTACAATGTGTACACTTTTTTATTTGCGTTATGCTGTATTTTTAAAGTTACTTAAATGAAAACCAAACCAAACCTGCATCTAGAGGCTTCCTCACACATACTGTCAAAAAGTCTAGAGACACGACTATTACTTTTGGGTGGGGAGAGATATGTCAAACTGCTCTTTCAGTTGTACAACAGTCTCCTTCGGGTGGTGGCGACCACAAGGAGGATACTACATTATCTCCATAGCTCCATCTCTGAGAAAGGGGCTCTGGAACCAGGCTCCGTGAAAGCAGGAAGAGAGACACAAAATTATGTTCATGGAAGGGTCCTGATTTGTGCATATCAGTGTCCTTCACATCTCTCTTGACAACACTGTGTTGATGGTGACTCTGGAAATCCAGGGTTTCATTTGACTCAGCCTCACTATAAGGCTTGATGAATCAGCCTGGACCAGATGCGGCCATATCGGGAGGTGCACGTCCTGCACTGAGGGTGCATTCATAAAAACAAGCAAAAGTGGCTGGCTACCTTTGCTAGAAGAGAGGCTCTGTGAAGGCCAGGACTTTGTACCCCCAGTGCCTAATGCAGGTCCTGGCACAGAATAGACACTCAATAAATATTTTTGAAGTGAGTGAGTGTATAAATCCACTTTCAAAAAGAAGAAACTGTTACAGCTCAAGTAGAAGTTACCATGAATGGTAAACGGAAAGGAAAAAGATGCAGTAGGATGATATATATTTAATGATTTGTGTCTCCGCTTGCCCTTCAGTGTTCCTCAAGTAAAGCCAAGTCAGGAATGGGGTTGCTAACTTTGTGTTGCTGTAGATTTTTGGTAAAACCATTTAGAAAAGCACTGTCCAATAAAAATGTGACATAGCCCACAAATGTAATTTAAAATTTTCTAATAGCCACATAAAAAAAAAGAAAAAGGTGAAATAAATGTGAATATATTTTATTTAGTACAACATATCCAAAACATTATCATGTCAACATGTAATCAAAATGAAAAGTTAGATATCTTACGTTATTTTCCCTGATACTAAGTCTTTGAAATCCAGTGTGTATTTCACACTTATAGTACATTTCAGGTGCTTAATAGTCACATGTATCTAGTGACTATTGTATCAACAGTGCAGGTCTAGGGGGATATCCATCTGGTGGAAGTTCTTTTAGAAAAGATGAACAGGGTGTGTGTGTGTGTGTGTGTGTGTGTGTGTGTGTGTGTGTGTGTGTGTGTTAGAGTGCTTGAGAGAGAGAGAGAGACTGACTTGTTAACACTGGTCCCATCTGTTCCTGAAGTCAGCTATGTCCCAGTCCTTAGCTTCTATAGATATGCCAGTATCCTTGTGAGAATTTCCACTTTCTGCTTATACTACTTCAAGTATGGTTTCTGTCACATGCAATAAAAAGAGGCTTAACTCATAAATATAGAGAAAACACGCCCATGGGTGCATCCTGCTTTAGAGGCAAAACATCTGTCAAACAGTTGACACTAAATCAGCATCGTTGAATTTGTAAATCAAGAAATAAAGGCATTAACAAAAATTCTATTCCGAAAGTTTTTTCTGTTACTTGCTGTAGGTTGCACCACCAATTTGTACATCACTTTTGAGAACAAATGAACCAAAGTCTTGTTCTAGCTTGAAGTACTCCAGGTGCGTTTTAACTGTAAATTCTGAATCAAACAGGAGTTTAATAAGGTGCAGGCGCTACAAGTTACCTGGATACTATCCATCTGAGACTGCTGCAACGTAAAAGAAATGAAAAGAACAGCCTTTCTATCAGCCAACATCCCTCCTGCTTCATCTCAGGGTTTGTCTTCCTGCCAACACACATTTATTTCTGTGTGTCTTTGCTTAAACATGGAACTGGAGTTTGAGGGGAACAGGTCGATAGTTTAACTTCACTGAGGAAAAAGCAGCCACCATCCCTGATTACCATCACCTAAATTGCTTTGTGATTTAAACGCCATAAATAATTTTGGTATCTCAGTACTGTTTTTCATTCTGCTATAGGTCCAGACCTGAACCGGAGAGATGATATCAGGGTACAGTTTCAGCTCGATTCCAGCTTTCCCATGTCACAAACCACTCTTTGGGCATCCTAAGAGAATATGTGGTCCATGTTCCTGGGGTATCACTGTAGGCAATTAGTGCCAGCAAGGTGGAAAGGCAGGACTCAATGAGAGGCTAAAACAATCACCTTCCCATTGCTTGATGCGAAGCCCTCCTGGGATGAGAAGAGAGAGAATCCTAAAGAAGAGTTCTGGACTGGCTTTCAAAACGCCTAATGCTAAAGGCACATGCAATTCAGGGAGACTGGAGGAGATGGTAAAGGCCAAAAGGGTACTTGGCAGTATCAGGGCAGAGAGTCAGAAAGGACCAAAAAGAGCAAGCTCTCCATCATCTGCTGCTGTTAAAATTCCTGGATGAGCCCCACAGGGACTGAATGTGGGAGGAATCCTGCAGAATTAGCTGTAACTCCCGCCATCCCGAGAGGTGTGAGCTACTTAGTGCCAAGGAGAGGAATGGGGAATGGTATGTTATTGCTACATTCATGTGAGTCATAGGCTTGTAAATGCTTTATATCCTGCATAGATCATTCATCATTTGAGTTGGGAACTTAACCCAATTGTCTATGGAGCTGTTCCTGATTTGCCCTGGTTGAAAGGGTTAAGCAGGTCAAAGAATACTTAACCTCTAATATTCGAATTTTCTGCTCACGATGAGTGGGAGAGACACTTAGCAGATGGAGCCCCCGGCAGGAAAGCAGTGCTGCTGGTTTCTGCCAAGAGCTTATGCGTGGCCTTATGTAAGTCCCTGCTTTTATCTCAAAGTTTTTATTTGCAAAGAAAGGGGCAACTAAAACTTCCAAAGTATACTGCCCTAAATGTTGATAAGAGCACATCTGAAGAACCTGCAAATTCTGGGAAGAATGCTGAGGAAAGAGAACAGATTAAGGGACCACCTTAAGTGACCACAGTAAGTGGCTAAAAGCACTGACTCTGGAGCCGAGCTCTGGGTTTCAATTCTGGCTCTGCTACTTATTAGCTGTTTGCCTTTGGACAAACTACTTAATCTCTCAGTGTCTCAGTTTCCTCATCTGTAAATCAGAGATAGTAATAGTACCTACCTCATAGGTACCATTAACGAGTTCATATACGTTAAATGCCTAGACCAGGGTCTGGCAGTATTAGTAAATTTCACTACTAACAAGTACAGCATACTTGCATTTTTAGAGCTGGAAAAGACTTCACAAAATATTTAGTCCTGGGCTTCCCTGGTGGCGCAGTGGTTGAGAGTCCGCCTGCCGATGCAGGGGACACGGGTTCGTGCCCCGGTCCGGGAAGATCCAACATGCCGCGGAGTGGCTGGGCCCATGAGCCATGGCAGCTGAGCCTGTGCGTCTGGAGCCTGTGCTCCGCAACGGGAGAGGCCACAACAGTGAGAGGCCCGCATATCGCAAAAAAAAAAAAAAAAAAAAATTTAGTCCTTCTCAGAAAACACCCTTTCACAGATGAGAAAACCAAGGGCCAGAGAGGTCAAAATAAGTGAATAGAAATGATTTGCATATCCCAACCAGCTTGTCAGAGACAATGACACTCCTGAACAACTATTCGCAGAAAATGCCAAGTCATCATTGGATGTTCTTAATGCTAGACTAGGACCAGAAGCAAGACACGTCCTCCTGGACACTGTCCTCGGGGGCAAATGAGGCCTTACTCGTTCTTAGCTGCCGGATGGGGTCTTGTGCCCATCAGCATTTTCAGAAAGGATGGAAGAGCGTTTGGCCGATGGTACGTAGTGGTCAGCCTGAAACTGCAGTTGCCTTGAGGGGGTGCTAGGAAGGAAGAGGATGCTAGCGGATGAGAGGCTGAAATCCATCACACTGGCTCTAAGAGTCTTTTGGAAGAATGAGTCAAATCCAGAGGCTTCCATTCCTGTTCTGCGGGCTGAGGGGAAGCTTCACCTCGAGGTGACGCAGCAGTGAAGGGTGCAGGCCTGGCAAGCTGCTCACTGCGGGAGGCGGTGGCCCAGCTGATGGGAGAGTCGGGCCGAGCAGTCCCACTACTCCCTGGAGACCTGGAGCAAGCTCATAGCCAGGGGAAGTGAGGATTAACACAATGTGGTGTCCGAGCTAATGAGTGAGCAAAACAGAGACAGATGGCAGTTGCAGTAACTTAACTCTCCCATCTCTGCTTGCAATGCACTCCCACTAGCTTCTCCTCTGTCCTCACGCTGTCTAACTCTGCCCGGCCCTCTCGGTCCATCTCGGCAGATCACGGTCAGAGAAACCATCCTGCATGAAGAAAAAGCTGTAACACCGCCTTCTAAATATAACCATCACCCACAGGTGCGGTATAGTGGCGAGGACGAGGTCTCTCAGACAACTTTGGAGAGATACTGACCTTTGGTTCTAGAGGAAAAGCAAAGTTAATTTTATTGAATTCTTGTTATTTTATACTTGACATATAATTCTTCATAACAACTGCTTAAAAGGCACACAGTTGCATATGAGAATGCTTATAAAGGGGCATAATTCATAACTTGGGGATGAAAACAAGAAAAGGGAACTTTTATTCTGAACCCCAAATTAGTTTCCTTTAGTCAGAACTACAGTCTGCGGAACAGTTTCCTCCATAGGCATTTATCACATGTGATCGACGACGTTCGTGCAGGCTTAGACCAGACCTTGCCACTCTGGGAGGCAAACAACTGCTTTACAAGTTATTTACTACTCTGTACCTCTTTTAGGGATTTGTTTTTTTCTGCTTCTTTTTCAATGGTCATTGTTTCCAGGTGGTATTACTGTGTCAGCTGCTCAGAGACTCACCTGGCACCGAGGCTAGCCCGGACTGAGCCATACTGGAAAATCCTGCCTCCTACTTTGAAAATTGGTTCATTTTATAATAATCTCTTTAATAATAAAATTCCAGTATGCAAACAACTGAAGATCTTCAGAAAGAAAAAGAAGTTTAAAGAAAAATCCCTGACTTATGTGTTTTGGTAAATGTCCCCCCCTCCTCCTATTCTGCCTATTTATTTCATTCAATAAGGTAATAAGAAACTTTAAAAAAAATTAACTTAAACTTCACTGATGCAAATGGGTTTCACTTTTGCAAAGTGAAAAAGCTGACTCATGAGAAGAAACTTCAGTGGTCACCGAATTATTCAATAGATCATGCACCTAAAGAGGGATATTGAGAAAGAGGCCTGTAAGCAGGCTTCTCACTGCTGCCCATATCGCCAAACTTTCCCACCCAGTGACCCTCTGGGGGCTACCTGCTCACCTCTGTCTTCTTAGAACAGGGCCTTGGGACTGACACAGTAAAAGTGATCAGCTGTGAGGCTCTGCAGCTTGTCAGCCAGCAGGGTCAACTTTAGACCAACGGAATTCTGGGGAAATACTTATATTCAACCCTTGATCACATGCCTGGTAATTAGAGGCAGCAAAATATGCTGGTGGAGACCTTGAACACTGGGTACGGAAAGTAACACTCTGAGGGAACCAAATACAGCCTTTCTGGAAGTGGGATTTCACTGTGGAACACACTTTCCAACCCTAAGGGTCAGCTGTCTTTCATGGGAAGTAACTAGATACAACCTCCTTGTAAAAAGAGGAGGACATCCTGAAGAAGTGAAACTGGTAAGTGATCAGCATCTAGTTCAGTTACATTTCCTGCATTGTACACTATAGGGTTTCTCAGCCTCAGCACTGCTGGCATTTTGGGCTGGATAAGTCTTGCTTGTGGGGGCTGTCTTGTACACTGTAGGATATTTAATATCATCCTCCAGAAGCATCCCCCTCCAGTTGTTATAAACAAAATGACTTCAGACATTGCAAAACATCCCCTGGGGTGGCGACATTACCCCTGGTTGAGAATAACTGGTATACTAGTATACATGGTAGAGCTAAAAATTCTGAAAAAGCTTGAATGGGAGACAGTATAAACTTATGGCTGATGCTTTGAAAAGTTAAATAATTAGCTTGTAATATATATTTTTATCTTGCTTAATACGAATTCAACTCTTAAGCAGCCAGAGAGAATGAAATACTGAAGGAGAACCAGCACCAAATGACAAGAGGCATTGAGTGCTTCCAATGGGTAGAAATTTAAGAGCAAATTAAGAATTAACTGCTTTTTGAAATAAAAGGAATCCAAATCAGAAAAGAAGTAAAGCTGTCATTGTTTGCAGATGACATGATGCTATACATAGAGAATCCTAAAGATGCTACCAGAAAACTACTAAATCTAAACAATGGATTTGGTAAAGTAGCAGGATACAAATTAATGCACAGAAATCTCTTGCATTCCTATACACTAATGATGAAAAATCTGAAAGAGAAATTAAGGAAACACTCCCAGTTACCACTGCAACAAAAAGAATAAAATACCTAGGAATAAACCTACCTAGGGAGACAAAAGACCTGTATGCAGAAAACTATAAGACACTGATGAAAGAACTTAAAGACGATACCAACAGATGGAGAGATATACCATGTTCTTGGCTTGGAAGAATCAATATTGTGAAAATGACTATACTACCCAAAGCAATCTACAGATTCAATACAATCCCTATGAAACTACCACTGGCATTTTTCACAGAACTAGAACAAAAAATTTCACATTTCGTATGGAAACGCAAAAGACCCCGAATAGCCAAAGCAATCTTGAGAAGGAAAAATGGAGCTGGAGGAATCAGGCTCCCTGACTTCAGACAATATTACAAAGCTATAGTAATCAAGACAGTATGGTGCTGGCACAAAAACAGAAATATAGATCAATGGGACAGGATAGAAAGCCCAGAGATAAACCCACACACATATGGTCACCTTATCTTTGATAAAGGAGGCAAGACTATACAATGGAGAAAAGACAGCCTCTTCAATAAGTGGTGCTGGGAAAACTGGACAGCTACATGTAAAAGAATGAAATTAGAACACTCCCTAACACCATACACAAAAATAAACTCGAAATGGATTAAAGACCTAAATGTAAGGACAGACACTATAAAACTCTTAGAGGAAAACATAGGCAGAACACTCTATGACATAAATCACAGCAAGATCCTTTCTGACCCACCTCCTAGAGAAATGGAAATAAAAACAAAAATAAACAAATGGGACCTAATGAAATGTAAAATCTTTTGCACAGCAAAGGAAACCATAAACAAGACAAAAAGACAACCCTCAGAATTGGAGAAAATATTTGCAAATGAAGCAACTGACAAAGGATTAATCTCCAAAATTTACAAGCAGCTCATGCAGCTCAATATCAAAAAAACAACCCAGTCCAAAAATGGGCAGAAGACCTAAACAGACATTTCTCCAAAGAAGATATACAGATTGCCAAGAAACACATGAAAGAATGCTCAACATCATTAATCATTAGAGCAAATCAAAACTACAATGAGATCTCAAACCATTTGATTTGATACAAATCAAAACTACAATGAGATATCTCACACTGGTCAGAAGGGCCATCATCAAAAAGTTATAAAGCAATTATACTCCAATAAAGATGTTTAAAAAAAAAAAAGAATTAACTGCTTTTTTTCCCAGTTCGTTTCTTATCTAGAAAGAAGAATCAGAGTAAACTAAAGGAATCTAAGGAATATAAACAAGGCCATCTGGTGTCAGAAAGTACAGTGGTCTGAGTCTAAAGACCAAAAGGGCTAGGCCCAGTTGAGCCAGAAAAAGCCACGTGACACTGTGCTGGTAATTTAACAAGAGGTTTATTTTTTCCACTTGTCCCCAAGAGTCCTTTCAAGTTTTAACCATGTCACCTTCATATCCTAGGAAGCTATCAAAATACCATCAGTAGGATATGTCTTTAAAGTGGTTTTTAGCGTAACCAGGATACATTTATGCTGGTCCAATCAGTGAGATGGCTGGTCCAAGTTAAAGCCAGATAAGGGAATACAACCTTGAAATCTTAATTTCATTCACATGGGTGAGCAAATCAACTATACTGAGTAGCATTCAAAGAGTATTAAGTTCTGAGTCCTTGTGGGACTAGACATAGCAGAGTGCCTGACAAAGTGTCATCTGTAGTAGCTATTCATTCATTAGTGAATGAATGAAGAAATGGTTTTAGAACCTGATTATAGGGAAACTCTACTCTATGGCACTTAAACAGAAAATTCACCATGATCAGCTTAAGGGAATTAGAAAATAAAACAGTATTGCTTTAAGTGAAGCTCACATTAGCAAAATTCTTCTAAGGAATAGGTAAAAATATATTTCCCAGGGATGACTATCTGGTAAAGTGGAAAGACTAGCTAAGTAGCTGTGTGATCCTAAAAGTCACTTACTGTCAGTGGAACTTGGTTTCCTCATCCAAAATAAGAAATCACTTCCAGCAGCTAAATGTGGCAATTGACAGGATGAAGAAAAGAGAATATTTAGGAAAATAGAAAAAGTGAAGGATTTAACATAAACATAAAAATGATTTCATGGCTTAGGTTCTGTTCTATTAACTTAGAAGCCTATCAGGAGATGTTGGCTAAACTCACTCTGTTGATCAGATCTAACTTAAAATGGTTGAAGTGCCCACCTCATTTATTTTTACAAGACTGAAGGTTGCCTCATATGGGTTTCCACAAACACAGCCTCAACATTAGAGAATTAGAACACAGCTTTCCTTCTGCAACCCAAGTATTCTAACCTAACACCGAGAACCCTGAGATTGCAGCAAAAGATATGGGATTATGTTTTCACTGAAATGACACTGGAGGGGTGGTACCAACCCAGCTTCTGATGAGTTATAGCAAAGACATAGCCCAGAGACTTGGCTTTTGTGCAGGCTCAGCGGCCACGGCTCACGGGCCCAGCCGCTCCGCGGCATGTGGTATCCTCCCAGACCTGGGCACGAACCCGTGTCCCCTGCATCGGCAGGTGGACTCCCAACCACCGCGCCATGAGGGAGGCCCTCGGTTTCTTTTTTACCTGATGACTCTCGCCGTGACTGTAAAAGCCAGTGATCCCTACTCCATACCCCACTCCATCTCTCTGTGGGGAATTATAATGTGATTAAATACTCTTAATTATACACACACACACTGACATCCTGAGGAGACTGATGAAAACTACCTGGCAGAAAGCATAGGTGTCTATTAACTCTAACCAGCTGGGGCTGGCTGGGGCACGAACCACAATCCTTGGCTTTTACTCCTTAAGTGAGATGTCATTCCGAGACCATGTGTGTGGTCAGTAAATCATGTGTGTTTCAGTTTCGTTGGGTGGCTGTGCTCTGCAATTTCACTCTGGTGCCCTCACATCCTTAGCTTTTCAATATGACCCACAACCCCTGTCAGAGAGGAGTAATTGGGAGGGAAAGTAGCCTCCTTATTGGCCAGCTAGAGCCAGACAGCCCCACACAGTTCCCAGAAGCTACTTAGAAGCACGCTTTAGCACAAGAACATCTCCAGAACCCTGGGGCTCTGAGAAAGAGGCAACTTAAGAAAATGACAGCAAAATAAAAGACTGGAATTTCAGGAAGTGGTTCCAGGAACAATGAGTATATAAAAATGACGTGGAATCACTTTTTCCAGGCAATCCACTTTCACAGGCAATGCGATCATATGACAATAACTAGCATTTATGAGTATGTGAATATACACTATATGTTTATAGGTACCACAGCAGCCGCCAACAGCAGAAGAGGGTGAGTAGATCCCTTTGTGACCAGGAGCCTCCCTCTTCAGCCTGCTCTAACTTCACCACACCCGCGGGAGCCTAGCTTACCAGGCCAGCGAGAGCTGCCTTGATTGAAACGTGATGTCCCTGGTCACTAACAGTTCTCTTGGGAAGTAATGGGAACGCAGCCAAACCACACCATGGAAGGAGCAGACAAAACATCTCTCCCCTTTCCATTCAGACATTTCCTGACCACAGAAACTGTCTTCTGCTCTCCATCCTCACCTTCTAACTGGGTTACATTGATCTGCCCTTCCACGTACTCTTCACAACGTCCCCATCATTTCTCTCCTCTCCATATGGTGGGAGTTGATTATTTCAGTCAACTCCAGGCAAAGTGACACCATTTCCCATATCCACTCTGAGGCCTAGGAAACCGATCACAGGCAGGAAGGTAGATAAAGCCAGAAAGGGGATTTCCTCTGCTGGCCTACCAGTGCACCTCTTTCTCAGTAGTTCCCCATTCTTCTCCGTTTAGAGCACTTGGCAGTCTTCGAGCAAATCTGATGGACTGAGAACTTAAAAAAAATGTTTGAAAAAATCTGTGCAGAAAAAATTATCTCCAATGTATGAATTTTTATCAGAAGGACGATTTTTTTTTAGATTTGTTCATCTATTCACTCATCATCCAATAAATATTTATTGAGTAATTTCTAAGTACCAGGAACTGGGCTGGGTAAGACCGGCTAGGTCTTTTAGTAAATAACGTCATGTGAATTATGTCAGGCTGAACAAGCCTGGCAATATTAGCCTATTCTTGAATGAGAAGCTCCACTTAGGATTTCCTGGAACAAACCACAGTGGAAGAGCACAATATGGCAAACAACAGCTACCCAGTATATAACTGTTGCTATTATTGGATGAAGAAGCATCACTGGGAAGAACAAGTAAACTGAGTCAAAAGATATGCGGCCTCTCTGGGCCTCTCTGTGTCTTCATCTGTAAAATGGGGCTCCCGCTACTTGTTCATTTACAAAACAAGATTGTACTGAGAATCCAAAGAGATAACCTACATGAAAGAAGGCATTTTGTATACTGTGAAAGTAGAAGGCATATTATAAATTACAGCTGTGATGGCTCAGTCTTGAGGGCATGGATGAGTGGCTCATCTCTTCAGTTCAACCAACACAGAAGACTTTCTAGAGGAAAGTGGTCTCAACCAGGTCAGTTACCAATATATTGACTCATCTGAGTCTTAAAGGGAAAGGGAAACAGCTATTGGGAGAGACATGCTCTGTATGAATTAATATATAGTGATCGAAAACAGGGAATATTTCAGTTATGAAAACCAAAGAAGCCCATATGCTAAAAGACTCAAACATATTGGGGTGGTCCAAAAGTAATTAGGTCGAGTGGGGTGAGGATCAGAAAGTTAAAGCTAATATTTTGTCCCACCTCTACATCCAGTTTATGAGTATATGGAAATAGTCCAGTGTTTCTCAAAGTAGAATGAGATATGGCCTCCTTTGAAAGGAGAAAGATTATTTGAGACACCCAAAACACATTTAAAAACCTCTAGGAGACCTTAGTCTGAGTTTCAGAATCACCAACTTAAGAAACTTAAGATTTACTTTTTGAAAAGGTCTTTCAATTGCAAAGCATTGTCATTATAATAATTTTAAAAATCTTTAAAATAAAAACAAAAGGGCTTCCCTGGTGGCGCAGTGGTTGAGAGTCCGCCTGCCGATGCAGGGGACACGGGTTCGTGCCCAGTCCGGGAAGATCCCACGTGCCGCGGAGCGGCTGGGCCCGTGAGCCATGGCCGCTGAGCCTGCTTGTCTGGAGCCTGTGCTCCTCAACGGGAGAGGCCACAACAGTGAGAGGCCCGCGTATCGCAAAAAAATAAAAAATAAATATAAATAAAAACAAAAAAGTAAAAACCCTACAGAACATGCAGACCCCAAGTTTGCACAGCCCCCAATTTGAGAAATCTTGATTTTTGTCTCACCCCTTCTTTTTATGGATGAAGGAACTCGAGCCTGTGAGGACACAGTGACTCCCCTAAGCCACACAGACGGCTATTAGCAAAAGCAAGCCAGAAGCCCAGGTCACCTGATTTCTGGAGCAAAGCCTTTTCCTTCTTTATACAAGCCCTCCTCTGTTTGTGGCAGAGCTCACTATATGCTCCAGACAGACACTGGTATTGTCTTAGACCAAAGGAAGGGAAGCAGATGGAGGAGAGAAGGTTTGAAAGGGAGGTGATGTGGGTGTGACTGATGCAGAACGTCATTGCAGCTGGGCCAGCAATTTGTAAGAGAGGTATTTCCAAGGAGAGATTCTTTTGCTCCTCATTGAAACAAAGAAACTTTGGGTAGAAAACACAAACAGTTTTAACAGCAGTAGCATTTCTGCCGAACAAGTTTGGGCAGAAACGTAGGAAGAATACGGTCTCAAGCTAAAAACCGGAGAGGAACTGCGGAAGGTATGAGGTTATAATTCAGGGTGGCCAATTTAATCAGCTCATATTCATTAAACACCCACATACACATGGAGCTTTACAACAAACCCCTTTCCTCACTCTGAAGCATCCATGAGCCTGTTTTAAATGGGCCACCCTGTACATGTTGGGAATCTGGCCAAGGTGTTAAGGCAACTGCTTCCCTTCCTAAGAAAAATGGGGTAGATTTTTAGACAACCACAAGTAAAGGTTAAGGCTTCTAGTTTTACATCCCATCTGAAAGCTGGGAAAGACTCAGAGAATCTGTTTTCCAACAATGTGTTTGCAAAACTCAATAATACATTAAACCTTTCCATTTCAGACCAGTAACATCCTATACCATCGGCATTCCCAGACCTTACCCTGCAATTTCCCTGGATGCATTCCTCCTCCTTATTGGAATTGAACTCAAGTGCTTTATGAATATTCCCACATAATGACTGAATCATTATGGCCCCTGAGTTATGTATAATTAGCCAATCAATGATTTTGTTCACTTCCGGCCTTTGCATAATGAGCTCATTGTAACTACAGAAAGCATGTTCTTACCTCTGCCTGTTTAAACTGCCAAGGATATTTTCAGCCTTACTGATTTATCAAGTAACTTTTGATCATTGCAATCTGATGAGAGGACTGAGGATTGGGCCCGCTGCTTTGACCCTCCCCTGGAGCTGGGCCTAACAAGCTTCTGGTATCAGGTGGTCTCTGAATATCCAGGGAGCAATGCCGCACAAGTCATCCCATTTGGGTCCCTGCCCAGCTGTGTTGGCAGGTGCTGTGACTTTTCCAAGATATCTCTGATCGTTCCAAAGATTGTGACCCACACGAGAGGGCATCAGATTATCAGGAAAGACTAAAAAAATTTGCCCTGACATCAGACCATTCTCCAATAACTCTCATTCTTACATGATGATATCCACCACAAGACCCCAGGAAGCTCAGGACAAGACACGAGGCATTCTAATTACAGCTTATAATACAAAGGACACAGTAGGTGCCCAATTGACCATTGCTGGCTGATCGGGTTGTTTTTAGTTTTTAATTTGGTTTTGTTTCAGCGGGTGGTTTAGGAAAGTGAGACGGGTTCAAGAGGTAGTAGATACAAAAGGAGAGACAGGATGGCTTGTTTGCAGTGGCTCTGCCTGTCTCCAGAGACTCGAGCAGGGAAAACCAGGTAGTTTTCAAGGCAGTTAGGTGAACAATTATAAGAGCTGTAAAGCATTAAGGCTACTTAAAAACACTCACTTTTTACAAAATCCTTAGGTGGTCCTGACAACTCTGCCTTAGGTATGCATGGAATAAACAGCAGGTGGCTTATTTGGCATGTCCCCCTAGTTCAGGAGTGAGTCTGCAGCCCTTGAATCCCTAGGAGTCCTCTAGCTTAAGAAATAGAACCTTATCAACATTCTGAAAGCCTCTTGTATAATCCTGTCCAATAGCACCATCTTTTCTCCCACCCAGAGTTAACCTTTATTCTAAGCTTGGTGACTTTCAGTCAAGCTATCATCAACACATCAAAAATCCTATCAACTTTACACAGGATAAGTCTTCCCAAGCCAATATAAGGGACAAGTTTATTTTCACTGGAGTTAAATCAGATAATTTATTAATTCCCCCAGCAAATGTTTCTCAAATGTCCACTATGTGTCAAGTAAAGACTTAGGCACTGGGAAAACAGCTGTGCACAAGACAGGTGTGGGCCCTGTGCTTGTGGAGCCTACAGTCTAGACAAACAAATAGTTACACAAGTAATTAGTTAGTTATAATTGTGAAAAGAGCTCTGTGGGTGAGGTCAAGGGCCCTCTGTGAGGTATAACTTGAGTGGTCGCAGGGTCTGGGAAGGTGGCCCTAAGAAAGCACCATGAAGACCTGAGCCAAAAGAAGATACAGCATAATGACACTAGGTATCAACAAGAAAACAGAATCATTATTTAACCCGTAATGGTTTGTTTACTAGACCCAAACCTTCGAAATGCTGGGTCCGTAAAGAGAAATATAATAAATAGTGAAGAGTTTAGGAACCACTGCTCTAGACTGACCCACTAGCCGCAGAAGCTGGGACGGGGGAAAGAGAGTGTTAGGAAAACTCAACTTTACCACCGCACACAAGATTAAACGGGATCCTTGTACCTCGGCTCCTGAAGTGCCATTTCCCAAGGTCAAGCGGGAGGCAGGTCTCAGGTCTAAATAGGGTAGCGCTAAGTTTCAGTTGTTGAAGCAGTAACATCTCTACTAACCTTCACACACCATGATTGTGTCAGTTTTTCCGAGCAGGAGAAATGGATGGAAAGCCAGGCCACATCTTAACAGGGCCCTGGTGAGCTAATGGGTGTGATTATTTCATTGTCTCGGATTCACGCCAGCCCAGGCTCATCAGATACAGGCACAATCCAGGAGAAACATGACCTCACTTTTGACATGGGACAGCGCACTCAGATGCCAGTAGGAATTTAGCGATCCCTCAGCGTAGGTAAAACTGAGCTCTTCACAGTTCCAGCTAATGAGAAGCATACCAAAGTCACCTAAAACAGCGAAACTAATATTGACATTAACAAACTAGATACTGTGAGGGTAGGGGAAGCCAGGAAAACTTCTGAGACCATCTGTGCTAAGTGTGTCACATCCATGATAAGGGGTGTATTTAAGATGAATTGCCATCTCTTTAAATGATTAAGTACCAGATTCACGAAAAGCTATCACCCCACCAGGACCACAGGGTCATCAAGAGGTTGGGGCTGCAAAGGTGAGAACCTCAAGATTTTAGTTGTGCCACAAATTGTCCACTGACTTGCAAAATCTTTGCCAGGGTGACTTCTGCGCTTCAGTTTTCCCAACGATAGAAAAGCAATTTTATCACTGAGCTCTCACAACCGTGAGGAGAACAAGGGCTCTGCAATCAGAAACATACCTGCATTCACTGATTCATTTTCAGAACCTTCTCATTATATCATGAAGACCCCAAGAAACATAAGACAAGGCTTGATTCATTCTAACTGCAGCTTACAGCAGGTTCAATCACTATTCATTCAATAAACTTTTCTTGAGCATTTACTACGTGCTAGAGTCAGAGCCTGTACTAGACACTAGCGATATAACAGGGACTAAAAACAGACTCGCTCCCTGCTCCAACAGAGTTTAGCGTTTGCTGAAGGAAAGTGCCAGGATTGACTCTTAACTCCTTTGTGAGCTGTGGCACTGGGTAACTTAGTTAATTTGTTAAGTTTCACTTCCTCATCTGAAATGAAGATAATATAACCTGTCTGGCATGTGAACATGCCTAAAATTACATCTGATACATATAAGGTGTCCAATAGATGTTGGTTCTTTTCTTCCTTTCTCCAAATCACAAAGAAGACAATAATGTTTAGAGTTTCAATAAAAGATGTTTCACAACTGCAAATAACCAAGCCATTATTATCATTGACCAGTTAATAAGCAATGAGGTGTAGTGGAAAGATCTCTGGCTTTGGAAACAGAGACAGCAGAGTTAATTACCGACTCTTCCACTTACTGGATATGTGGTCTTGAGCAGACTATTTAAAACTCTCTGGGCCTCCATGTCCTTATCTGTAAAGTGGCAATGATACAGCAGTTTTGAGGATTAAATAAGATGATAAATGCAACATGCCTACGTTAATCAATAAGCTGTGGCAAATAACTGGGTGATTAGCAAGTAATGAAGACACACACACACACACACACACACGGCCTGTCTCAAAGGAACTGGTTTGATTTCATTACTATAGTACTATTCGTATGTACTTTTTTCATTTACTTCATTTATTCATGGAGCAACAAAAATACAGATTAAAAGAATATATCATTAACCATAAGAATGTAGTACATCACAGCAGGATTCCTGGGAGAAGCAATGAAAAGTGCCATAAAAAGGTAACATCACCAACTTAAAGTGTGAAGAAAGTTCTGTTTGGCTCTCACGTTGCCATTCTTTCAGGAGCTCCAGAACTTCTTCGTCATCCACAAGCCCAGCTTTTTTATTTTCTAGTTATCAGAATACCAAGCAAGGAGCTTAGAATATAATAATTTTACTTAACCCCAGCATACTGACAGCATTTGCGTAGAATTCAATTATCTGTCAGGGAATATTCTAGATATATACCATCTGGGAAGTCCTCTAGTCATTATTCTCCTTTCCTAAGCTCCCACTGTTGGGTCTGTAGTACACGCAGATATGAGTCAAGAGCTCTTTCACGAATATGAAAGAGGCATAATGTGAATGTGGAATGATGATACACTTAGCTCATTTGGTAAGTGTCTCTAAGCAACCCAGTAAGGGACAGAATGAACTGAGTCAGCCTTGCCCCTGGGAGAGCGGGGTATCATGCCTTGAGCCCCACGACTTCAGCCAAGTGGGGCTACTAGGAAGGAGGCAAAGGCTCTGATAGCCTCCCAGCTCCACACACCCTATTGGAGGGATGTAAACAGGGGAAGGGGAGTCCTCAGAGGCGGTTCACTTGACCACCAGCATTTTATCCCTTCTTTATAAATCCCACTTCCCCTAGCTCACAGAGCAGGCAGCCACTTAGGGAGTCATCGTTTTTCTGAGCTCTCTCTCTGTTGAGTAAATTACCAAGTCTAGACCTGGTATTCATTTTCTCATGAAATCATTAAGGAATCAAAGGCAGTCGTGGCAAAGTATAAAGATTACCTGACTATTTCACGTGTTCTCCAGTCTCCAACATTCCCTTCCCTCTCCCCACTTTCTGTTGACCATCTCATGTTTTATTTCACAGAGAAAAGTGAAGCCATAAGACGAGAACTACCTCATCCTCATCCTCACCAAATCTACTTACGTGCTTGCGCTTATACTCATGTAGTCGTCCTTCTTCTCCGTTCTGGTGGATAAATAGTCCTGCTTCAACCTAAGGCCAGCCCATCCATGTGGACCTGTATCCCATACCTTCTTACATCCTCCGGGTCTTTGCACTTACTAGTGGTGATCCTTTTTTCTATCCAGCATTATCCCATTTTCCCTTTCTACTAATCATGTACATCAATACAAAAATAAAAACACTTTTGACTTCTCCAGCTACCACTCCATTTCCTTGTTTTTATTCATAGCGAAACACCTTTAAAAAGTTGTCCATGCTGTTTTTACTTCCTTACCTCTGATTCTCTCTTTAACCTACTCCAGTCAGGCTTAAATCCCCAACACTCCACTGACACCACTCTTATCAAGCTCACCATTGACTGTATCCTGAGAAATGCAAGGGTCAATTCTCAGTCATTGTCTTACTTGATCTCTCAGCAGCACTGGGTCTAGCCCCTTCCTTCTGGAAATACTTGCTTCACTTGGCTTCCAGAAAAATCACACTCTCACGGATTCTCCCCACCTTACCATCCCTGCTCTCCCAGTCTTGCTTATGGATTTCTCCTTGTCTTCACTTCCAGTGTTGCTGTACCTCTGAGATCAGTCCTTAGGCCTCTTCCCACGTCCAGTTCAGCCCATTCCCTTGAGCTCCAGACTCATATATTCAGCTGTCTACTTGACATCTCCACTTGCATATTTAATAGACAGTTCAAACTCAACTTTTCCGGGACAGAAATCCCTACCCTACTCCTGTCCACACCAATCTGCTCTTTCCTCCAGCATTCCTAGATTTTTTGGCCTAAATAATATCATGGAACTCCACAGGAAAAAAATAACAGCATTCGGAGTTATCTAGGCCTCCAAACCTAGGTGCAATTCTTGATTTTTTTTTTTTATTCACACTTTACCTCCAATCTATTTGCAGGTCTTATAAGCAGTTTCTTCAAAATTTATCCTGAATCTAACCACCCCTTCATTACCACCACCCAGTCCAAGCCATATAATTATTCACCTGAATTAGTGACACGTTTCCTGACTGGTCCCCCACCTTCTACTCTGGCTCCCTTATAGTCTATATTCCATAGAGCAGGCCAAATGATCTTTCTAAAATGTAACTGTACATCATGCTTAGAATAAAATCCAAACTCCTTACCTTGCTTTACATACCCTAGCCCATGCTCACCTCTCTATCCAGCTTACCAGCTTTACCAGGTTGTTGCGAATATAAAACTAGATACCCGAAGGAACTTTAAAATTATTGGGTGCCATAAGTAGACAATGTTGTTGATGCTATGGTTATTATTGGATCGGTTGACCTCTGGTAAAGAGTTTTAAATATGTCTTCTAAACATACACTGTAAGTCCTGCCAATGGCTGTATATTATTACAAACAGATTGTGTAACAGGCAGATCCTTTCATTCTTGTTAATAGGTTCAGTCATTACCCTCCTGCTATATATTTAACTTTGTCTTTTTCCCTTTCTGGATGTGGGTTGTCCCTTGCAGGAAACAGCAGCTGTGTCACTAACCCTGGACATGGTCCAAGGCCATTTCCATATCCTGTGGGAGAACCATCCCCTCAAAGTTTGTTTTTGCAGCACAAAGTAGAAGAAAGATCATTTAAAAAAAATATACGTTGTACACAGCACTTTTTGTCCTAAGTGACTTCTGTGTGACCCAGAGGGACAACTAGGCTGCAGTCTCCAATTCTGCAGCTTGTACTGAGCTAGTCATTACGAATATTCCATCCATTACTTAAATTCAATAGGCTCTGGAATGGAATCGAGCAGCCAGAAATAATGTATAATGACTCGGGAGGGAAAATGAAGGAAGTGGCACCCATTTGAAGAACAGGAGGAGTTTATGGAATTGGAAAATCATTGACTGAGTTGCACTAAAATTCTAAAGCCAAGCAGCTAGCACTTCTTCCCCTGAGAAGGGCAGAACTCCAATTTCACGTTTTACCCAAGAAGGAACAATGGCATGACCAGGTGAGAACCTTAGTGGACATGGCAATGCTTTGTGGATCACCAATACTACTTCCTGAGTGTTTTAATTTTCTTAGGAAGGCTTTCCATAACTCAATTCAATGGACTCCATCTATGGAAGAGCTGGTGTGCTGAAGTGCAACAATGTCAAATCTGATACAACGCCAAGAAAATCCTGATGGTGGTTCCCTAAATGGGTTTCTAACTTTACAAATAGCCAAACCCATTGGTCCTAGGCTATTTGCCTTAAGTGACTTTTACTTTTAGATGAAAAGTCAACAAACACATGAACAATCTGGGGATTCAAGCAATGAGCCCAATGAATGATATCAATATGGAACCATGTCTCATCTCCCAAGAGGGATGAATCACTGGCCTCTTTAGGACAAGCCAGTGCTGGCTGCAGGAAGGAAAGTTGGATACTGGCTTCACTGTACAGCCAAGGGACTCAGGAGGCTGTTGCCTTCTGTGGTTACCATCTCACTGTGCACAGAGGGAAAAAAATACAATAACCCTAAGAAAAGAAAAGGAAACAACTAACGGATTCTAGCAGCAGCTCCTCTGAAGATGAAAATCCCAACTTGATTTTGCCGTCACACTTCAGATGTTTGTCATCTATTTCATCTAGCTTTCTATAGACTTTCCCTTCCAATTCTTAGGCTGCAAATCTTTCTTATAAATTCACTGCTCATTTTCATTTCTTTATGCAGAAGCCGAGTGTTCCCTACTTTGGGAGGGAGGCACGGCTTTCTTATATTAGGACTTTAGAGGATTTATCTCATGTACCACTTTAGGGATAATGTATACATGCTAATGTAGCAGCCTTGATAACATATATGCAGCCCATGTACCACTCCCCACTATAGAGCTGCTACTAAGCAGTTACAATGCAGCCGTCCAATCAGCCACTACTGATCTTTTGAATGGAAGATAGAACCTATTTGCCACCTCTGGCTAGAAGCACCCAGGTATTGTAGGGAAAAAAAGAAGAAAAATGAAATGAATCTACTCTATAGGAAGAAAAACACAGTCTGTGACAAAACCAAAACAAACATGAAAGAATTCAAGTATTTTGCTTTTATTCCTGTAGGTGGACATAAGCCCAAAGATTTAGCTAAGAGGGGCGGAAGTATCGATAAGAGGCGGACATAGGCTTTGCCAAGTGCTGGCTGTGGGATTCTGAGGATTTCTTTAACTTCTCTGAAGGTGTTCACTCATTTGTGATTATACAGATAAAATACTTGCCTCATAGGTTTCTATTCAAATTATAGGAGAAAAATGAAAATAAATACTTGGGTTATGGTTAAAGTTAGTTCCTTTTCTGATTAGCTTTCTGCAATTTTATTTCTTAGAAGAAACACTACCCTGATTTGGTAGTATTTCTTTGGTAAAAAAATATATAGCCACCTTTAAATTGAATTAGCAATAAATAAATAGCAGGGTTCTGCAAACTCTTCTGGCATCCAGACAGATCTATAGCCATTGATATAAGAATCAATTCTAGACTGTTCCCCCATGAGTTCTTCTATGTGGGTGCCAGAGGTATCAGAATATCTATACCCTTAAAGATATATTTCAAAACAATATATTTTTCAGAAGTTTTCACTTCTTTCCCCCTTTCTACCTAAGTTGTGGCTCCAACAGTTTGCCTCTATCACTAATAATCCGACTTCCTCAGGACCCAACAAGACCCCTCTTGATCCTTCTCCCAGAGAAGAATGACGATTTGGGCCTACATCTCTAATCTGGGCCAGATCACTCATCAACTTGGCCTTGATGCGTAACCTTTTCCAGTGTTGAACCCTCTGCCTAGAATACTCTTCTCCATTTTTCTACCTCTTGGACTCTCCCCTTGTCACCTTTAGCCCTCTCTGGACCTCCCCATTCCTAAGAAGTAATTGCTCCCCGCTCCTGTGTTCCTTTCAATCCTTATGAACCTGTATTTCAAGTATCTGTTCATGCATCTTGCTGTACTTCATGCGTTTTTATATTCTCAAGTCTGGTATATAGTAGGCATTAAATAAATATCGAGTAAGCAAATTAATGAATAAATGAACAAATTAATTTTTTTTTTTTAAGTTTTCAGCTTCTCAAATGGCTCCTTACGACTCACACAAAAACATATAGGTCTGCGGTAAGTCTTGGAATTCACTGACTCAACTGGAAGAAACAGGAAGATGGTGAGCTTTCCATTCTACGGATGCATGTACTTTAGTCTAGATAATTAAATGATGACCAAGGAAGTGAATATCAAGCACAATTTGAAATAATATTATTGTCATCATCTCTTAGTTCTAATAATACATCTCATGAATAGTTTTATTAAGCGGCTATTTTGTAGAGGCTTTCAGGTTGCCTGCCCATGAGACTGGACCATATACAATAACACAGATTCCACAGCAGCCTGCAGTCCCTTCCTGCCTTTTATAAACAGCACTTTGAAATGCTCTGGAAAAAATCGGTTTTTATGTCCTAAAGCTCCTGAGAGTGAAATGTTACAGTTGGAAGCCGCCTGAAGTTCACTTATACACTGAACTTATTAATCCTCTTCTTATATGTTTGATACAAGCCCTAGGGCACTTGGGAGGGTGATCCAATTACCCAATTCAGAGAATTGCCCTTTTCTTTCAATCAAGTTCAGAGCTCTGAAATTTTGTTCCACCAATGACTTTTTGTTTCAGTCATACAAGGTCACAGAAGAGGCCAATATCTGCCAAGGCCAACAGGGGTTTCATTTACATGCCCACTAATGCGAGCAACATAAGAACCTCTTGAGAGCGTTAAACTGGGGTGTGGGACAACAAGCCTGTTATTTATTTACCAGCTCCCGAAGCCACCAGGGCCAGATTCTAGCTACTCAACATTTTGGGTTACCATTTTGGACTTAATCAGACTCATCTTCTATGCATCTAGAAGATGCAGTGAGATTTGCCAGGAGGCAAGGAACCTCTGGGGAGATGTTGAGATGAGCCTGGAGGGAAGGCTGCACGAGTCCAGGCGGACCAGGAACAATCTGCGTGTCCTTAGAGTCAAACATTTCCAAAGGTAGCTTGTCAAGGACCCAAGATCGGGTGTTCTTTTGCCATTCATCGCCTGCTACAGCTCTTATATTAGTGACGTTAATTTATTTATTTTTATCGTTTCCTTTGTAATGAATACTAAAGCATGGGCTGGTCTAGCTTTAGCTAAGACTGGAACACTTCCATCATGGCCAGAGAAAAGATGGTCTGGCCAATGTCCGATTACGGTAAGAGAGAGACTTTGGCTCTCTTTTGGGAATTGTCTGTGGTGTGTTTGTTATTTGAAGTTAATGAACAGTTAAGAATAAGCATTTAACAGATGGTCCAGCAAAATAAGGCAATATGTCAATCCATTTATCAGAACTTCCAGGACTCCCACTTTAGAATTTGTGAACAATTAAAATGACACTAGGGTTGTTAAGAGTTAACCTTAGGAATGTTTATTAACCTCAAGGATAAATAGTTATCAAAAAAATATGTTTCTTCAATTTACCAAAAAGTGATACCAGTCTTTGAATTGTTCTGTGTTTGCAACAGAGCAATCAACAGAAACATCTGGAAAACTCTCCTTCCTGCTTGAGTATTTCACAAATGTATTAAAATTATCACTGGAAAAAAGTCAGGAAATGAAAAGGTAAGGGAAAAAATATTCTTCTAGTGGCCCAGTCATAAAGCCAACAGTTTTGGGGTCTGATGTGGCCAAGAGGTGATAAAATTTTGTAAACAGTTGGAAATATGACATACAAAGTAAAGGAAGAAAAGATAGTTTTAAAATATAATAACTTAAACAGCCATACGGTTTCTGATAATACATTCAGCTCAGACGAGAGAATGTCCCAATTGCCTTTTTTTGGGGGCGGGGGGGGAACAAGGAGAAACAATTTGTAGATCACACTGATTAATGATCTGGAAACAAAAGGATCTGGGTTTTAATCTTAAGCTTTGAAATTAATTCATCATGTGGTTTTGGGAAAGACTTTAATCTGCCTAACCTCAGTTTCTCCAGATGAAATATCTAGATTATATGATGCAGTATAATTCACCAGATAAAAAGCCTTTACAAATAATAGTGCATGCACACGTAAGCTCTAAGGGTAAATGACCCTCAACAGTCTGAAGACCTAAAACACTGGAGAGCATAAGACAGATAGGACAGAGCCTTGTTTTCCAGTGGTGTGGGGTGAAATCAGGGTGTGGGGAGAAATAACCTCACATCTTTCCTCATTAAAAGCTAACTCAGGCACAGAACCTGACTTCTCTATATCTCAGATTTCACATACAGGCCCTTTTCTTTCCACATACTCCCCTGTATCTCTGGCATTAAAGCTGATGGTCTGTTCTGAGGTGGGCCACGAGGCACTGTTTCCTCCCGCCTTACTTTCACTCTGCTGTGAATTGCAGCCTTAGCTATCCAGTCCCAGGCACTTTCTGTGGGCCTGGAATAGGATCAGAAATGTACGGAGCACTAAGTCCCGGAGGTGTTCACCCCTGAGCAGCCTCACCACAGTCGAGGGCAGTCAGGTGACAGCGTGGAGCCCTGGGCATCTCTGTCCCAACACCTGCCAATTCCTGCCTAAAACTATCCAAAGAACGCTGGGGTCTGGGGAGCGGGAGTGGGAAAAGGGTAACTGGCAGAAGGGAAAGTACGATCCTGGTCTCAAAACAGCAATAAAAATAAAATTAAACCCTAACACACACACACACAAAGATTCTTTATGTCTTCAATTGAAGTTGCCTGCGTCCTTCACACTGGAACTACGAGCAAGAGGATTTTCTGAAAAAAAAAAAAAAAAAAAAAAAAAAAAAAAACCGCACACACAACAGACTCTACTGCTCTCTTGAAGGGGCTTATTTAAGGCAAAACAAGGCCTCCCATCATTCCTGTGAGAGATCATTGTCCCCCTGGTTGCCACAGCGCCCTGTAAGGCTGTGGGAAACAAATGACCTCAGAGGCACTGCAGTGTGTGTCACTGCGAAAGAAAAGAGAAGCGAGGGGGCTGGGGGAGGGAGGGTGGCTGCCTGCGAGCAGAGCCCTCCAGGCCCAGCCATCCTCCAAGGGCAGCCCTGCAGGCCCAGCA
>NW_020172672.1:413398-430757 GCF_003031525.2 Neophocaena asiaeorientalis asiaeorientalis | reverse complement strand
AGGCCCAGCCATCCTCCAATGACAGCCCTGCAGGCCCAGCAGGAATGAGGCTTGTGGGCCCCAGGAGTCTCCATCCAGCCAGTAACGGGATTAGGCTCCCATTCCCCAGAAGCAAAGCGTCTTTCTGGATGTCCCGCTGCTCGCCCTGGTCAAGCCGGCCTCTAATTGGCCTTCCCCACAAAATACCCGATGATTGTTAGTGTCTCACTCTTGTTTAATGGGTGTCTTGAGTCAAGAGAGGGCTCTTCTGGGGTCTGTGGGCAGCGAGTGGTAGCAGAGGGAGGGGAGGGGAGAAGGGAGCAAGGATGAGTGGGCGGGGGGCGGTGCTGGGAGCCGGGAATTGCACAAACCAGGGCGATCCTGAGAGGGAAGTAGACAACAGGGGTGGAGAAAGAGTTAGGATAGCCTGATGGTGAGGCAGAGCCGAAGCAAATGCTGAATAGACATTCACTCTGCCACACGCTGCCGGTTCCTGAGAAGGAAGCCCACTGCATCGCTGTCTCCACTCCGAGCATGTGCATGAGAACAGGCAAGCAGCCTGGCCAGAAGCGGGCCTCTCCGGGCCTCTCCACAGCACAGTGCTCTCTCGCAGACGCTATAACACATCATTGATTTTACCTTTTCTTTGGGCACCTCTGTGATTTCCATCTTATACGTGGGCACACAGAAGCACAAAGTGAAGGGCAGGCTCTGAGTCTTACCAAGTTTCCAAGGCTGGTGGAAACACCACGGTAGAGCATCTTCTTCAACACTTGGAGATGACACCAGCCCCGGCCCTCTGCCCCTGACCCCACCACTTGAACAACAGAGTGATGGTCTGTGGTGCGGTCACAGGGTGACGAGCAGAATGAGAAAGGAGGATGGAAACGGGCACAGGTGAGGAGAGTCCAGCACACTGCTGCCAGGGAACCTCCCAAGTCCCAGCCTGCACCCTTGAACATGGTCTGTCTCTACACCGAGGAAAATTCAGAAAACACAGATAAGCAGAAGAAATTTAAAAAAATATATATCAACGTACACACACACATGTGTATGTATACACATAAATGTATGGTTTATGTATAAGATTCCTCTTATATATGTGTGATTTCCTATGGAAATATGTAGTGTCTAGGTGTGTACATTGCTTTTTACTGTTTAATCACCTAGGTTAATTCTACCCTCTGCACAGGACCAGTTTCTGAAAAAGAGCTGCAAAAACTGTCCTTATCCATAGAATTTGTTTTGGCTTTTAGCAATAGGAAGACATGGTATTTTGCAGGCTCAAGAGTAACAAGAGTGACTATGAAAAATAATTTTGTACCAAAAAATCTTCCCTCACAAAACAGACTCAACTGTGGTAATGAGGGGTTTCGCGCCAAACTGGCAACTGGGAAATACTGGTTTGCAGAGGCTGGGTTTGGTGCACGGGGTTCTGCCCATTTTGAGCTGTTTACCAGGAACACATACAGCTCTGGGTTACCCACCCTCCTCCTGGTAGTGCCTGAGACTGTGCAAAATCACCAGCGGCAGTGCCTCTCACAAATACACTCATTCCCCTGAAAATACACATTCGAGAAAGGAATGAGAAGGAATTAAACAGATCACATTTCTATTATGTTTCTCTTAGGTCTGGTGCTTACTTTTTCATAATCAGAGTAGTGATGATTATGAAAGAGTGTAGACTCTAGAACCAGCAACTTGAACCTGAGCTCCCCAACTTAATCTCTTTCTTGTCTCCATCTCCTCGCCTGTAAGAAGAGCTGGTGATAGCACCCACCTCATCAGATTATGAGAATTAAATGAGTTAATATATTAAAAAATCCTTTAAAAAGTGCTTGACACATAGTAACAAATATTAATCGCTATAATAATTATTAATATTAATGTATCTCCCTTTTCTCACTCTCTTTTAGGAATTTTAGTACCCCAGTCAAGGAATAATAAAAATAATGACAAGAGCTAACCTTTACATTTTTTGAGAATTCACCACGCACCAGGCACTAGTGGTCTTATTTGTATGTAATTCTTACAACAATTCCATGAGGGAAGTTCGCAGGCATCTTCTTAAGGCTTCTGATAGAGGCACTATATTAGTTTGAACCATACGATATGACCAATCTTCAACTGTCTTTGAGCTTCATTTCATTTAGCCTAATTTCCTTCAGGTGACAATGAAGCCTTCAGGGCAACAAAGGCCAGTTCAAGGGAAGATACACAGACAAAGACCAGGAGGCTACCCCTTCACTCCATCCCCACCCCCCAGAGCTAAAATGTGAAGAGAGGGTATGATTCTTAGGGGCAAAACAGGAGACAAGATGATATTAGGTGTAGAAGAAGAGAGACTAAAGGTCAAGGGAGCCAAGTGTAAGGGGCCAAGTATAAAAGCTGTGGCTCCTGAAATTCCTGGAAAGATCTCCCGAGGCTCGGGAAGCCATTTCAGGGCCATGTGTTCTATCAATAGATATTTATTGAGCATCTATTAAGAGACCCGGAAATAGAGTGGAAATGAGTTAAGACCTTGGTTTCAGTTATTTGTTAGCTAAGTGACCCTGGCTGAGTTTCTTAACTTCTAAGCCTCAATCTCCTCATCTGTAAAATGAAGATGATGCCACCTATGATGCAGGGTTATTGGGAAGATTAGAGGCAATGCATGTGAGAAGTACCTAGCACAAGGCACCTGCCCAATAAAGAGCAAGTATTACTGTCACCACTCCTGCTGCTAATACTCACACACTGCTGCCCCTAGTACCACAGGTACTGCAACAGACACCTGAGGGTGGGTCCTGCTTTCAAGGCCGTCAGCCAATGGAAGGAAGGCTCCGTGCATTTAGGGCAGCTGTGGATGTCCAGGAGGACTTCAGCAGCCAAGGTTGGGGTGAAAGCTTCCAGGAGACGGAGTGGCACCTGCAGAGGTGGAGAAGCCCAAAAGGCAGCTCAGCCTAGGAGTGTGTTTTGGGGGAGAAGGAGTGAAGAGGAATAAGAGAAGGCCTAGAAGGGAGGTTGGAAAATGAGTAAGTGCATTTTCTCTTTCAAAAACGAGCAAGCTGGGGCTTCCCTGGTGGCGCAGTGGTTGAGAGTCCGCCTGCCGATGCAGGGGACATGGGTTCGTGCCCCGGTCCGGAAAAGATCCCACGTGCCGCGGAGCGGCTGGGCCCGTGAGCCATGGCTGCTGGGCCTGCACGTCCGGAGCCTGTGCTCCGCAACAGGAGAGGCCACACCAGTGAGAGGCCCGCGTACCGCAAAAAAAAAAACACCAGGGCTTCCCTGGTGGCACAGTGGTTAAGAACCCGCCTGCCAATGCAGGGGACACGGGTTCAAGCCCTGGTCCGGGAAGATCCCACATGCCGCAGAGTGGCTGGGCCCGTGAGCCATGGCCGCTGAGCCTGCGCATCCGGAGCCTGTGTTCCGCAACGGGAGAGGCCACAAGAGTGAGAGGCCCGGGTACCACCAAAAAAAAAACAAAAAAACAAAAAAACAAACAAAAAAAAAAAAACACCAAAAAACAAAAAACCGAGCAAGCCTAGAGAAGTTTTAGGAGTTTCTTTCAAGTGCCAAAGGATTTTTCTTTTGGACTCTTTGAGGGTTTGCTGTTCGAGACCCAGGAGACTAGCACAGCTGACCAGGGTTCCCCTGTAGCCGACAAACACGGAGAAAGGTCAAAAGTAAACAAGCAAAAAAGTCCCCAGGCCAAAGGCAAACCAGAGGATTTTTTTTTTTTTCTTTCTTTCTCTGTCTTCTAGTCTCAGAAAGGACTGGTTTCCAAGTCTCTACTTCAAACAAAAAGAACAGACAGTTCCAGCTTCTAAATACTGGCAGAGAAGAATAACTACTCTTTTTAGAGAGAGAGAAAACACACCACCCACCACACACAACTTTCAGCAACATTTTTGCCAGCAGCATTCAAAATGATTTCTTTGAGTTAGCCAAGAGGAGCCTTCAAAAGGTGAAGAAAAAACTCGAAGATATGCATGGCTTCTGAGGGAGGTAATTGCCCTGAGGAGTTGCCGGTCCCGAAGGCTGCAGCAGACTGGCCTGGCTGCCCGGCGCCCCACGTGTTTTCAGGCAGCAGCTGTGTTTACCACTCACCGCCTTGAAGCAAGATGAGAGGGGACTTGGTTTCTTCATTCTCCCCCAGTGATGGCCACGCTGCTTTTCCCCAACCAACCCCCCACCCTCGCTCTGCCCTCTCTCCCAACAACAAAAACACCCTGCCTGCCCATGAGCTAAAGGCATCCAATCACCCAGAAAGGGAGACTTTATCAGCTTTCTGGGGGCTCTGGGCGGATGGAAGGGATTAAAGCGAGGTGTGCTTTATGCATTTTGTCGTTTACTCTCCCACCGCCCCAATGGAGTAGCTAATTCCCCACCCTTGGACAGGTCTGCCTGTCCCTCTTGGTGGGTTCTGTTTTTCTCTCCTCCCACCGTGGTTTTTCGTGAGTTGGGGAGAGGGTGCAGTAAAACTTCATTTCAGATGCATCATAAAATTTGGAGAGGCAGGCCTATGGCATCGGCGAGCAGGTGAGGTACAATCGGCTGTTTCAGCGGCTCCTCTGCAGGGTGGTATGGATTTGGAGAGGTTTCCAAGAATTCTGTTACTACTTGCCGACCCGCAGCAGAGGGGCACAGCCCTGTCCCACCTTACTCCATGGCGTAGTTCATCATAAAATAGAATACTCTGAAAATAGCTTTCTAATGGTTTTTAAAATTTTCTTTACCATAGGCTTTCATATCGTGCCATCTAACTGAAGAATAATTTATAGCCCACATCCTGCATTCCATGGATCTACCAGAGCATAACCCTCCCAGAGTTTGCAGACTGGACTAGACAAGCCTGTCACCATAGGAAAACTACAAACAGGCAATAAACACACAAAAGCTGCTCAATCTCTCTAGCAATCGAGGTAAAGCAAATACAACCAACAGCGAGCTATTTTCACGTGAGATTCACAAAGACTGAAAAATGTTCATATAAAACAGAAACATGCATATGATCCATCAGAATCACTTCAGGAATGTATCTTAAGGAGATGATTAGACAAGTTTGGAAATCTGTGTGAAAAAGGATGACTTAATGACCTAAATGACCAACCACTGGGAAACACATAAATGGGTTATGGCACAGTTATGTAATGGAATATTATATTATATGTAGCCACTTTAATTAATAGTGTTCTTTATTTATAAATGTTCAACTGACTTGGAGGATAATGGAGCTAAACTACCACTCAGTAAGATTCGTCTTAATGTTTTCTTTATGCAATCCGAAGAGTTAAATCAAAAAAAAAAAAAAAAAAAGTTGTGTCTCCGAAGATAGACAAAGTAAGAAACGGTATGTAAAAACATATTTGCACTGGGCTCACCAAAGCAGGAGCACCATCTCTGCTATTCCTGAGCAAGGTCACCCCTCCAGTGACAAGACACAGTCCCCTCCATACTCAGAGAGCTCACTCCCTTCACTGGAATTTCTCCTAAATGCTGAAAGGTACTGAGATACTACTCTAACACTGGGACATCTTCTCCTCTTACAGAAAAACTGGAAACTGAGTCACACTGAGACCACGTGGCTTACACAAAGGCATTCTAGACCTTAAAGCTTGATGCGAGGTTCCGGATTCAAAATTCAGTCCTGAATCCACCACTGAGTTTTCCTTTGCTTCCTCACATCAAGAGTGATTCCAGAGGCCGACCGGCAGCTTCCCGAAGACTAACCGGATTCGTCTTCCCTTCCAGACAGCATAAGGTTTTCCGGCTTTCTGAGTGCCCAGGCGCAACAAACTTCAGTCTTCTATTTTAAAACATTACTGGAAGATGCAGAAGTTCCTATAATAAGCAGGTCACCTATGTAGCACCAAAATTAGTAGTGACTATGGCTCTTTTTCTAATCTTATTACAAGTAGTCTCTTTGTCAAGAAAACATTACCACTAACTATAGTCAACAATTCTAAATATTTCTTTCATGGAAGTGGTGATGAGAAAGGATCGCATGTTTGTTTGTTTAACATCAGGGGTGGTTCTTATATTGAGTACAGGTGCTTTAAGTGCACCCCTTAGAAACCCACAGGCTTGGGTTACCCCATGTGGTTACTCCAGCTGGGTGGCCTGAGCTGCCCAGAAGCCTCATAATAGAAGCACAGCTATGTGGACACAGGGAAGGTCTTCCTGAACCATTTCCCCAAAGTGGCAACTTTTCAGAATTTTTTTTTTTTTGCGGTACGCGGGCCTCTCACTGTTGTGGCCTCTCCCGTTGTGGAGCACAGGCTCCGGACGCGCAGGCTCAGCGGCCATGGCTCACGGACCCAGCTGCTCCGCGGCATGTGGGATCCTCCCGGACCGGGGCACGAACCCGTGTCCCCTGCATCGGCAGGCGGACTCTCAACCACTGCGCCACCAGGGAAGCCCCAGAAAAATTTTAAGTGAAGCGTTGACAATTCTGTGCTCCCCTCCTCCTGCTGCAACAACCAGACAACAATGGTCCAGGCCAGCCCCCCTGAACACCCCACTCTATGTTCTGTTGTAACCTGGTTTCACCTCTGCCTCCAAATTTTTATCCTCTCTGCTGTTGACACCCATAGCTGCTTGGAAACCCACTTTTCTCAACCCTGGTCTTTGCTCTCGTCTTGCTCAAGTGCCAGTCTGAATCTCCCATGGGTAGACCTGGTAGTGGAGGGAGGAAGGGACAGGAGAAGAGGTAGACACGTGTCTGCGGCAGCACCCTAACCCAGTTCCAGCACCTCACATGCATCTTGCCCTCCACTACTCCGTCCCCTACACTGGCATCCTTAGAGGCCCAGTCCAGCTGCTGGGACAAAATACCAAGAAAGCTGTTCTGCTGGCTCACTAAAATGCAGATAAAGGTGATTTCAATCATTTGTGAATCCATCATTAGCACCAAGGCATCGCTCTCTCTTTCTCTTTGGGGTTAAATAGGGTGTGGCCATAATTTACCTTCTAAACTTTTTAAAGGGAAAGGAGGTGCTAGTGGTAATTATGGCAAGCCACCAGGTGTAAACCACGACTGACCTCAGAAACTGGGATAGGCGTCTGAGGAAACCAGCACAAAATAAGGAGAGGCGAGGGAAGAGGCCCAGAGGGGGCTGTTTTGCTCTTAACCTGCTTTGTGACATTGCTAGTCATAAAAACCCTCAGAAACTTCCAAAGAGCCATGTGCTTGCTTCAGGAACTAGAAGGATAAGGAAACGTTTTACGATTACACTCTGCAGGCTAAACATGGGGAAAAACCCTGCCATCCCACCTTCCCCATTATATCCCTCCCCCTGACCCCACCAGATTTCCTATCTGCTGGTGGTAAAAGCAAGGGACACAGGCAGGCCAACACTGGGGGTTCTTGGAAAAGATGACAAAGGGGTGAATGGATTCAGGTGCAGACCTAGAAGAGCCTCAGGGAGCTTGCCCTTGCAGGAATCCTAGAATCCCCTGGAGCTCCTTCTCTGAAGCCCCAAACCCCTCCTGAAAACAACAAGGTGGACAGTCCTGTCTCTCAGTGCCTGGCAAGTGGGATGGGAGGAGAGTAGGGAAGAGTCCCCAGAAGCGTACCCAGGGCAGCAGTGAGGGAACTCTGTCCTGGTACCCCAAGGTCCTCATGAACATAATGTCTCATAGAAAGGACCCTGGTCAATTAGGGTCACTGACGGCACCAGCCTCGGAACCTAGGGGCTTCACTGGGGAACAGTGTTTGACAAACATCTTCTCTTCACAGAACTCTTAGAGTCCACCCACTTGTAAGTTAGAAGTGTTAGGAGGGGCCGCTCCTTGTGGGAAAGGGGATGCCTGGTCACTTCCCAGGTTCTTGTCAGGTCTCCAAATGTGTCCACATGAGGAACAAGAGCTACAGCCATGGGACCAAACACTCACCTTGGCATCCTCACAAGTGACAATTCGCAGTCACAGAAATATGGCAGAGCGCACAGCTGTGCAGGCCCTCTTCGTACTCTGTGCTCTCTCCTCTCCCAATCTCATTCATTCATTCATTCTACCATTCATTCATTTAATTACATTTATTTATCCGCACTCATGGTTCAATTATCATCTACAAGGAGATGACTCTCAAACGTGTCTCTCCAGCCCAGACCTTTTTGCTGAGATCCAGACTCCTGTATCTTCCTGGTGTGTCTTCTCAGTGTCTTACAGGCATCTCAACGTCTGTAAGGCCAAGCTCATCTTCAGCGCTCAAAATCATTCCCTCCTCTTCATCTCACCACCATTACCCCAGTGCAGACAACCAGCATATTCCCCCCTGGAAAATTGCATCTGCCTCCCAGCAAAACTCGCCGGCCCCTCTCTAAACCCGTAATTTAGTCTCTGCACTGCAGCCAGAGTGATCCTTCCAAAAAACACATCTCGTCATCCTGCTCGTTGCTCAAAGAAAATCAATAGCTTCCCTTTGCTCTTAGAACAAAGGCAAGAGCCCCACTCTGCTCCCTGACTTTCCGGGGGCCGCATCTAATGCCACACATGTCCTCACTCTCACAGTGTCCTGCACGTTCTGTGTATACTCCAACTTCATTCAATGCCCTCCTCCCATCGATGCCTACTTGATACCCTGAGAAGTGTGTTGAATTCTCCTGCAATGCTCTCCTAGCCAACACAGCCCTCTCCTTGGAGGTAAGGGTCACAGCTGTAACCTGTCATTTACTTTAGGCCCCTTGACCCATGGCTGTCCCCTCCTCCAGACTGTAAGCTTTGTGCGCACAGGCGCCACGTCTGTTTGGTTTACCACAGGCCTTCACTAAATAATTACTGAATAAAGGAAAGAGAGAAGGAAGGAAGCCTGGGCAGGGCTCAGCCCCACACTCCTTGAACACGTTCTGAACTTTTCTACTTTTGGAATTTTGTTCATGCTGTTCCCTTAGTCTAGCAGATTCTCCCTCCTGCTGGTTAAAACCTGATTTCTCACTCAAAGCCCCGTTTAGATGTTACTATCCGGTATCTGCCCTTCATTTCTGGCATTCTTGGAATCTGGTCCTGATTAGCGTGATTCATATACACAGTCACCTTTTGAGAGGGTCCACGTCTTACTGGTCTCTATATCCCATCACCACCCCTGTCACCGACCTCTAGGCTTAGGACAGCGCCTTCCACAAGTTTACTGAAAAGAACTGGATTCAGCAGAGACACTATTAATAAGGTTGGAGCCACGAAGGAAGGATTCCTCTTCTAGAGTCACAGACACCATGTTGCACGGTCCCGCTGCTGCCCAGTGCCATCCTACTTAAGACTTTATTGAAGCTGTACTGGCAGTTCTGCTAAACTTTCTTTTAAAAAAAGTCAAACAGATTCAATCCTACCTTCTAACATCCCGCTGTCTAAAACAGAGAATGATAATACGCCAAATGCTTAAATGGAAGCAGGACAGTAAGTGTGTTCTGTGGACTTGATGAATGGAGATGGAGGGAGTGAGATCCCTGGGGCAACCATCACCTCCCCTTCACTAAATCAGGGAAACCGTCTATCTTCACTTAATTTTATTTTCTTAACACGAGCCTAAAGAAAACTTGTTTTATTTTATCTGTGTGTCTCATGGTTGCCACAATATAATTTTCAAACGAAATTTCTAAATGCAGACCACACACGGTATTTCAGTGGACCTAACATTGATTTATGCTAAGACTTGGGGGGAGGGAAATACTCTCAAGAAAGATGCTTAGCCAGCAGTTTTCTGACTGCCAGACTTGCTTGCTCGGCTGTAGCAGCATGCAGATGTAGTTTAGTGTCTCAATTACTTTTGGATTTGGCCCACTCAAGGCTTATATCATCTATACTATACCAAGTAGGCATGAAAGTCAAAACCGTGATTCCTCAGACAACCATGGTGATAGAATATAAATTAAAAGGCCCCTGCTTGCTTAGCCTTCATCTGAAAACATGAGAATGCAATTTGTTGGACAGATTCTATAATCTGCAGATGAAGGCAGTTATAGGGCTCAAGTTTATCCAGCGTTAACAAGCCCTAATAGTCTAGTTCAGCTCAGACATAACAAACGGAAATGGCTTTAAATTATCCTTCCCTAGAGACATGATTTCATAAGAGAACAAACTCTATATGCGCACAGAGAGATTTCCAATGTAAACATGTGGTGGAAGCTAAAAGCTGCAGCCCGGTTTCAAGCCTGGATGTGCCAATGGCAGGGTATTTGATTTCAAAGACACAGATTTCCTCCCAGTGCAAGAGTATGCATGCGTTTTTTGCTGACTACACTTTGAACTGCAGAATACGCACAAGCCTGCATATATGTGTAATTTTATAGTTTTCTTTCTAGCTAGGATATTAATAGACTTTACTGAGCCTTTTCCATGCATAAGTATGACTGGGATACAGATGCTTGAGGGATAGAGTTCCCCATGGAAAACACAAGGCTCACTCATCACCTGGGCTGTCTGAAATGCAGACTAGCCTCTGAGGCTTTGGGAAATGCGAGGTGAGAAACTTGGCTCTTCCACGTTCAAGTGGGACATCAACCCAGCTCCTTCTGAATACGAAACAGTAAGGAAAGGAGAATTCCCTGGCATTCTACAGAGAATAGAACATCCTAGCTTGTTCCTCTTGGACTAGTCAGGACTAAAAAGCCTAAGACCAAAATTTTTTAATGATAATCATCTAACGTCCATTTGGCTCATGGGCCAAATGAGGTCTGCCTCCTGTTTTTTGTATGGCTCATGAGCTAAGGATAATTTTTACATGTGTAAATCGTTGGGAAAAAAGAAAAAGGAAAAACAATATTTTGCGACATGGAAATTACATGAAATTCAAATGTCAGTGTTCACGAATAAAGTTTTTTTTTAATTTATTTATTTTAGTTATTTATTTTTGGCTGTGTTGGGTCTTCGTTGCTGCGCGTGGGCTTTCTCTAGTTGTAGCGAGCAGGGGCTACTCTTCGTTGTGGTGCATGGGCTTCTCATTTTGGTGGCTTGTCTTATTGCAGAGCACAGGCTCTAGGCACGCGCTTCAGTAGTTGTGGCACGTGGGCTCAGTAGTTGTGGCTCGTGGGCTCTAGAGTGCAGGCTCAGTAGGTGTGGCACACGGGCTTAGTTGCTCCACGGCATGTGGGATCTTCCCAGACCAGGGCTTGAACCCGTGTCCCCTGCATTGGCAGGCAGATTCTTAACCACTGTGCCACCAGGGAAGCCCCATGAATAAAGTTTTATTGGAACACAGCCATGCCCATTTCTTCGTGTATTATCTATGGCTGCTTCCACACTTCAGTGGCAGAGTTGAGTGGCAGTAACAGAGACCACATGATGTGCAATGAAAAGCCTAAAACTTTTATCTGGCCCTTTACAGAAAAGGTTTGTTGATCCCAGATCTAAGCCATGAAACAAAGGCAATATTCATCTTCAATTGCTTTTTTTTTTTTGTGGGTTGGGGGGATTGTTTTTTAACCAACCTATGCATTATGCCTAGGAACTCACAAGTGAGCTAAATATTCTTTGTGCAAGAATCCACTTATCCAAAGTTGAAAGCCTTTGTACAGTTTCCCTCCAAGAAACCACAAGTAAGAAATCTTAATTTTTATTTAAAAATTCTTGAATTTGAGAATATTTTATATGACTCTGGTCCAGTGGGCACCAGCTTAAAACCTCTCATTTAGAACATGACCATACCTTGGACTCTTCACTTTTCAGCTATTATAAGCTATAAGAAAACAGCCTGTGCTTTGCAAAGTATTTTATATTTTTATACAATTAAAAAATAAAAGTAGTCTAAATTTCTCATCAGAACCTATCACAGAAGGTATGTTCGTTTTAGTGACATTAATAAGTTTGGACTATAAACTCTTGGAGGAATGTTCTTTTTACTTAACTTTCGTCTGTTCCCTCCCACAGCATGAGCCATGCAATGGTCACGTAGTAAATCCTTGCTGACTTTACCAACAGTCTTTGCTTCTCAGCTTCTCTCTTGTCCTGTTGGTTTTGAGAGCCTGGATGGAATTTTGAGCCAATTCCTTTATTCTATCCCTACGCTGGGGAGATGCATATTTAAGCTCCTCCAGAAAGATGAGGCTCTTGAAAGCTTTAAAGTCCTCTCTCAATCCACATAGATATTTTCTGCTTGGATCTCCATGCAATCTTTCTGTGTGTGGGTGTTTGTAAGATAAAGACCAAAAGTGGCCAACAGCCCTTTGAACCCTACAAGGAACAAAGGCTGCTAACATCAGTGGCTGAAATTACTGTAGGCAGAGCCTGCTGCCTTTCACAAGGCTGCTTCTTAAAGCCAAATCTTTACAATACAGGCCCCCTCCCCGACCATTTTGGGGGAGCAGCTAATTCCATATTCTCAAAGCTACAGGAAGTAAAGGAATACTGCTAATAAAAGTTCCTGAACTGCTCTTCTTTCATGCATATACACATGCATTTAGTCAACAAACGTTTACGGGACATTGCTAAAGTGTCAGACAGCAAAAGGATCACAACTTGGACTTAGTTCCCAGGATCTTTTCAGTCTGCTGGAGGCAGATTGTTGCAGACAATTTATGGAAAAAAAAAAAAAAGTTAAAGACTATAAGACACAGAAGGAGACACATGGAAGAGAGCGCTTGATTTTTCCTGAGGGTGAGATGTCAAAAAGACTTCAGAGAGGAAGTGGCACTCGGGTTGAGTCTTGAAAGCTGAGCTGTCTTGGGGGCAGGAGGAGACTGGAAGGGGTAAATTATAGGCAGAAGAGCAGCAAAAGCAACCCCAAATGTGAACGAGCCTAGCCTGGAAGAGGTACTCTGAGTGCTTCACAATGGCTCTAGTGTCTGTGTTTTGGAAGAGGAGGGGTAATGGAGAAATGAGGCCGAGAGAGAAACCATTCAGAGCCATGGCTGGAGAACCCGGCAGCTGCCAGATCCTTGAGGTCCCTGTACGTATGCTAAGGAGTTTGAACTAAATCCTAGAGGCAGTAAAGAGATGCTGAGGGATTTCAAATATAAGAGTAATACAATCACACTGTTGCATTAGAAGGAACACTTTGGCCACAGTCGGAAAAGGGAATGAAGGATTATAAAGGGAAATGCTGGGCGGATCCAGGAGAGAGAATATTCAAGGCATGAACTTAGACACGGGATGTAGGGCTAGATATGGAAGGTATCAAGGAGAAAATCTTGATAGAGTGGATAGCCAGGGGGAGGGGCAGCAGAGAAGAAAAGAACTCTGAGTTCATTCCAGGTTTTTGGTTTGGTGATGGGGTAGCTGGTAGAGCTTTTCACCATAAGGAGGAATAGAGGATGAGAAATAGGATCTCTTTTGCTTAAAAACAACGACACCAAAAGGAATCAGGGCCTTCCTGATTATAATCTAGGCTAGGAAACCGCATAAATGAAGTTGCACTTCAGGGTGTCTCGGAAAATCCTTTTTCTGTCCTTGTGGCCTTTGAATGTCATGGATTAGATTAGCATGCCAAAGATGAAGCCACCTTACATTTGTTTTGGAAAAAGATGGGATATAATTAATATATAAAATACCAAGGTATTTATTTTTTAATCCATTCTCTGCACATAGCTAAAGACAAACATAGGATCTTTCTAAACTCTTTTGTGAGGTTTGAGGGGACCATTAAATTATACACTCTTTCCACACCTGAATTCTGAACCCATCAAGAGAAACAGAGGAGGTGAAAGACATGGCTTGGGTGAATAGCAACTGTAGGCTCCCCCCAAAGTGGATTAGGCAGTGGCTCCTATGACTCTGTGGCTGGTAGAGGACCATACCTGAGTGTGAGACGTTCCTTCCTTATCCCAGACTCACCAATCAGCTGAGCCATTCCACTTTCCGTGGGGAGCAGTGATGAGGAAAAAGAGAGAGGCCAAGAGTGGCTCAGGGAAAACCCTCCTTCATGGAGAGTAACAACTTTCCCCCAATGCCCTAGTCCAGCAAACTTTTTTATTATTATTATTCTCCTAATGTAAGCAGTACATATGATAGAATCCAATTCCATTTAAAAAACATCAGGTGGCTTCTGGGTCCCAGGCATTGAACTAGGCACTGGGGATAAATAGATAAAAGACAAAGTTCTTTCTTCAAATGTTCACACCCTATTTCAGGAAGATAGATCTGTAGAAGAAAGATAACCAAGTAACAGAGCAGAGGGCTAAGCAAAATATTTACAAGCAAAGAGGAAGTAATAATTAGTTGTAACCTTGGGTCACTGGAGAGAATATTAAAAAGCACCTCAAATTTTTTTCTTTCACTACTTATAATATTTCAAGCTTCACTTATTTTTCATTAGTGAAGGCTTTTTTTCTTTTTCTTTTTCTTTATTTTTTGTGCCAAGGATGTGAAAGTGTCTGACAGGCAATTGTGTAACGTATGGGTCGACATCTGTTCTTTCTGCCTACTCAACACCCCTTCTCCCATTTCTGGTAAAAGAAGCCTCTCTTTCCTTTAGAGAACTGCCCAGCCCCACCTTTAGGGCCCTTGATTTCCTGCCTAGGGGGTAGGCAAGTGATCTGGGCCAACTGGATTCTTTTGAGGGATGCTGACTTAAAGGCAGAAAGAAAAAGGACCTCATGCTTTTTGAGATCCTAAGTGATAAGGACCGGGGAAGCTGCTTTGTCATCATGTGGCAAACCCTGCTGAGAATAAAACCATCAGGAGAAAGGCAGAGCAGAGAGGTGGAAATATCAGTAGAAACGATGACGACATCGTTGGAAACCCAGTTAGCTCCACCCCTTAGATTTCCCAATTAATTACCCAATAGATTCCATTAGATCTGCTACTTATAGCCACGATCCCCGGATAACACAGTTTTTATCATAAGCTTACAAATTACGTGGAAACATTACTTATAGATTGTTTTTATTGTACCCTTGACCGAAGATGTTAAAGTTGAGACTTCCGCAAAGCTTTATGAAGACCCTTCCTTACTGCTTTAATGCTGTAAGATATGCTCCAGGAATTGCCAGTTATTCTACAAATGACATAGTGTCATCTAATGATGAAGCTACTCTGTATGCTTTTTTTTTTTTTTTTTTGCGGTATGCGGGCCTCTCACTGTTGGGGCCTCTCCCGTTGCAGAGCAACAGGCTCCGGACGCGCAGGCTCAGCGGCCATGGCTCACGGGCCCAGCCGCTCCGCGGCATGTGGGACCTTCCCGGATCGGGGCACGAACCCGTGACCCTTGCATCGGCAGGCGGACTCTCAACCACTGCGCCACCAGGGAAGCCCGATGAAGCTACTCTGATACAGTAACATTTATCAACTATCACTTTCAGTTTTTAGTTTTCCTATTACATCATACTTATAACTCAACCTTCACTAATACAAGTTTTGATGATTTATTTGATCCATTGTGATTTTTTTTTGCATTACCATTTACTGAAATACAGTCACCTTGGTCCTTGTTGCCCTTTAAAGAGACCAAATTCATTTTCAGTTCTAATTTAGTCATTAACATTGCGCTCTATCTTAACATTCTATCTGCTTAGTTCATCTTATTGATGGCCGCAATATTGTCACCATGATATGTGGAAATCGTTGCTTCACACCTTCCCTGAAGGTGAAAACCTCGGCAAAATTAGAATTTTTAATTCTAATTAAATGGCTGACCCTCTGTTAACGCAGCAGTAAAACAGAGACAGTGAACCCTATTTCCTTGTTCTTACCCTGTAAAATTGAAATGGGACAAGTGAAAGCATGTGGAGATCTCTGAATACCAAAGGTAGGAGTGTTATCCACTGCTTTTGTATTTTACTTCCCCTCCCAATTTCTGTTCTCATAGAGAGCCAAGTATCATGGGCCTCTGTGGCCATCCCATATATGTAAGATGGTGGTAAGGTGATTAAAAGAGGACAGAATAAAACCTTACCTACTTTCCTTGGTAACTTATTCCAGTGTTTCAGTACTACCAGGAAGTTATTTCTAATAAATATTTCTAAGTAAATACTACCGGTAAAATACTATTGAATACTAATCCTTTGCCAGGCACTATGTTTTATTCCTTCTAAAAGCATTTCCTCTTTTTTAACCCTTGTGTAGACAAAGAAAAAGCAGTAGCCTTTTCTGTAAAAATTATAAGGTCACACCTCAGCATTGTCTGCAATAAACTACCTCAGTGCCTTTAAGCATTCTTTATTTCGATGATGAAAATTACATATATTATAGAAAATGACTGTGCCATTCAATTGCTATCTTACTCTACCACTTTTCAACTTTTACTACTTGGGAGAAGCAGATTTCCCAAGGCTCTAATTTTCTCAACATTTAAACTGATGCGTATTTATAAAAGGAAGAACTAGGAACAGAGGACAACGCATTCAAGGTTTGCCTCAGTGACATCTGCAAAGTTAAATCACCCTGATATGTGGAAACTGTTGCACCTCAACTTCCTTAAATGTGAAAATATTGGCAATAAAGCTGAAATCAAAAGTAAAGTTATTTGGTATGATGGAGAATAAGAATATAGCAAGTAGATAAATATTTTGAGATATCTGAACAGCCTTCAGTCTGAACTCACACAGGGGTGGATCCTTGACAGCCATGTTTGAACCATGTTATCTGATTGGTAAGGGCAGACATATGACCTGTGCTAGGCCTATCGATATTCTCGTAGGAATTTAGATTGAGAGGTGCCAGCCAGCCTAGACTGGTCAGCTGAACTGAGGACACGTAACTGGGTACTGAGGAAGCTACCATGTTGGGACATGTGCTTACTTAGCAGTGAAAGAGGCCAGCTGAGAAAGAGAAAAAGGAGGAAGCAGATATACAGAGAGAAGCAGAGCTCTGAGTCCACAAGGTTCTGAAGGGAGATGGGCAAACAGAGGGATGCATCTGGGGAGCAGGGACTAGTTCACCTGGGTCCTTGTCAGTGCTCCAGTTCCAGGCTCAGGTCTCTTAAGAAGCCCAGACAGATCTCATGCCCTTGGGTTCTGCAAGACTCTCCTGCTTTCTTGTGGTAGATTTCTCTTTTTTCTTTGTTTGAGTGGGTTTCAACTATTCATAAACAAAAGACAGTGGTTCGCAGCTCTGGTTCAGCATCAGAATGCCCTAAAGAGGTTTTTGAAAACCCAAATAGCCCTGCTCTGTTCCCAACAGGTCTGATTCAGCAGGTCTGGGATAGAACCCAGGCACGGGAAATTTTTTAAAACCTCAACCTAAGAACTATGGTTCATGGAATGGCAACCAGTACATAGCAGAAATCTGGGCATCAAAAGAAAATGGAGGGCTTCCCTGGTGGCGCAGTGGTTGAGAGTCCGCCTGCCAATGCAGGGGACACGGGTTCGTGCCCCAGTCCGGGAACATCCCACATGCCGCGGAGCGGCTGGGCCCGTGAGCCATGGCCGCTGAGCCTGTGCGTGTGGAGCCTGTGCTCCGCAACAGGAGAGGCCCCAACAGTGAGAGGCCCGCGTACCACAAAAAAAAAAAAAAAAAAAAAAAAAAAACA
>NW_020172672.1:405306-413097 GCF_003031525.2 Neophocaena asiaeorientalis asiaeorientalis | reverse complement strand
TACAAAAAAAAAAAAAAAAAAAAAAAAAAAGAAAATGGACATTCCAGACCAAGATAACAATGGCAAAAGGGGAAGGAATAACCATAGGATGCAAGAGTGCACATCACTTCCACAAAGCTGCATGCTGTAAATGACTCATCTTAGCGTGTACTTCCACACTGAACAAACTCTGGGCAACTTCAGTCATCAGTCATGAAAGGGGTTTAAGTTTCCAAGGATTCAAAGTACTTCAGGTTTGCTTCACATAACAATAAACTATCCCCTGCAGCTTTAAATCTAAATCATTTTGGTGTCTGGAAGCATCAAATCTTAAGAAAACATTATTTAGGTAGACAATTATAGGTTGTGATGGGCTAGGCAAGGCACAAATGAAAACAAGATGTGGGTGTGCAAAAGAGGCAAGTAAGTGGGAATTTGGTATAGAAATTCTCCCCTGCACAGGGAGAAACTGAGTCTGAAAGTTGACCGTGTTCATCTGACAGCAAGATTAACACCCAAATTATGGAATAAATTAGTAAGTATAACTACAAATGAAATCACCCTCTTATAACTTTGACAAAGGAATTTATCTCAGGTTTAGAGACTAGATCTTGTCTGAGATAGATGACAAAGATTACAGTAATATTTGTCAATTTTTCTTTCAACAACTATAAAAAAGTTTATAATATTCTTCTCTATAAAAATCCATCTTTTAAGAACTACATTCTTTGGTTAAGAGGCACTGGTAACAAAAATATGCTTAGCTCTCCTGCAAACCCTGGGAATGAATTCTCCACCAGGGAATGCATTCATGTCTGAAAGGCACACAAGGATTCATACACAACAACAGGAGTTTCAATAAACTGATACAGAGAAGGAGAATCTGATTTAGGACTTAGAAACCTCCTCTGTATAATAGGTACAAACTTGGCAGCGAGTAGAACTCTGGCATCATCTTCCATTAAAGTTCAAGGCACTTCTGTCAAAATGACTGTAGGAATTGCAGGGGTGTGCGTGCGTGTGTGCGTGCGTGTGTGTGTGTGTGTGTGTGTGTGTTACGTCCTTCATGAAAAACCTCAAGAACCTGCTGGTAATTGATTCGAGAGCACCATGATAACTTCAGCATTGGACAGTAGGACAGTAAGACCCCTCAAGGAATGAGTCCTCTACTATGGTCACTTCACTGCTTAGTATCTTCCAGCTACAGCCCCATGTGTACCAAAAGGGAGGGATAAGTGTTGACTGAAATGCAGTGAAAAGAAAATATAATCACTACCACTCCTTTATGACACTATTCTGGGCAAATAAATGATCTTACCTTTTGGAATTATGCTTTCTTAACTCCAAACTGAGACGTATCCAAGTCAAATACAAAGGAAGATACTAATGACAGCTTTGAGAGTTAGGTGTGTGGTTTAAGGCAAAAGCTGGCAGAACCATAATTAAATATCCAGTTTCCTCAATAGTTTGTTCTACAAATGATGTAATAATTATAGCTAACATTTGCTGAACACATATATCAGACACCATTCTCACAGGTTACATTTTTAACTCTTTTAACCCTCATTTTGTCCCTGAAATCAGTTCTATTAATACACTCACATTTACAGTGGCACAGAAGGGTTAAATTACAGCCAAGGTAAAATATCTGGAAGTGACAGAGCCAGGCGAGACCCAGGCAACTGCCACTTGTGATAAACCCCTTCACCTCTAAGCTTTACTGCTTCATATACTGCAGTGACCACACAGAGTTTTCACTTTTCTCCTTCCAGTCTCTTCAAGTATTGCTGGCCTGATGGCCATTTCCATAACACCAAACCCGCAGTGGGTACCTGCTTGTCCACAGTGAAGGCTCCGAAGAAAGGATCTGCAGAGCTTCCATTAATTCCCATATGTCAAACTTTTGTTACTGGAAAACCAGTAGTCACAGATTCTAGTCCTTACTCTACCTTTAATTAGCTGGTGATTTTGAACAAGACTCTCAAGGCCTCAATTTCCTCATTTAAATAAAAGAATTGTATTAAATGATTCCTGATTTTCCAGCTCTACAAAATGTTATGATGAAAAGAAAAAGATTCTAGGTCTCTTCTACAACTCCCCATGTTGGCAGGCCTTATAAGCATCTCTAGGCAGGAAAATCAGTCGTGGTGAAACCTGTTGGTATCATAAAGGAAAGCTGATGTGCTTCAGGACAGGAAAGACGCACACCAGAAAACTACTGAAGGACTAAAATATGCTGACTCTACTAGTCAAATGCATGATGGCTCTCTTCTTTTTTTTTTTAACTTCGAAAAACTTTTAAATACAGAAAATTACACAGAGAAAAATACAACAAACACTTTCTATATTTTCTTCAGTTTTTTTTTTCTTTGTTGTCTTGTACATTTAAAAATATATCATGGGGCTTCCCTGGTGGCACAGTGGTTGAGAGTCCGCCCTCCGATGCAGGGGACGCGGGTTCGTATATATCATGCTGGGGACTTCCCGGGTGGTCCAGTGGGTAAGACTCTGTGCTCCCAAGGCAGGGGGCCCAGGTTCGATCCCTGCTCAGGGGACTAGATCCCACTTGCATGCCACAACTAAGAGTTCGAATGCTGCCAACTAAGAGTCTGCATGCCGCAAGTAAGAAGCCCACATGCTGGAACTAAGAAAGATCCTGCGTGCTGCAAGTAAGACCTGGTGCTCCATAAATAAGTTAATTAATTAAAAAAATATATCACATTGAAGTACCACGATCGCTTTTCCTTCTCCAGGTGACAACCATTATCAAGAATTTGGTATGCCTCCTTCTAGTCTTTTTAAAATAAATATAGTCTTTTTGGGTACACAACCTTATCAGTGAAGCATAGAGTATCTCTAAGGCGCAAATTTAGAATTGTATTCACTGTGTTGCAGTGTTTGTGCCTTTTTACATCTAACGTGATGCTGCCAGATTGCTCTTCAAGGTGACTGCTCCAATTTACTCTCCCATTAGCCATGGGAGTTCTTGTTTCCACACACGCTCACCAACACTTAGGAGTTTTCCGTTTTAGTTTTGATTTTTGGTTCTTGGCTTTGGTAGAGTTTTTTGCTTGCTTGCTTGTTTGTTGCCAAACTGATGGGTAAGAGTGGTATCTCATTTTTGTATTAACTTTTGTTTCCTTAATGACTTGGAAAGTTGAACACTCAGGTTTCTTCGAAAAACTGCCAGTGTGTAGCCTTTGCCCATTTTTCTGTTGGGTTGCCGTTTTCTTATTTATTTAGAGAATATGAATAAGCCTAACTTCTTAAGGCTAGAGGGTCACAAGTTACCGACTAGTTTGGGAGCCACTGGTCGGCCCTGATTGCGCAAAGGGGCCACCCAATCTGGGGGCAGGCTTTGTAGCAGAGCCTGTATCCAACAGCAGAAAGAGTGAGATCGTGCCATTCCGGAACCAGCTAACTAGTTACTCATCTGAGTGGCTAGGTTGTAGACAGGGCTTTTGGGATCTTTTTCATTTGCTTGGCCATTGGTCTGTTCACTCTGCTACTCTACACCTCTATTTCCTAGGCAGTAAGAAGGAGGAATCTACACCAGCCTTTTCATGATCTCTCATAGACTGAAGAAGAAAAAAGGCCTGGACTCTCCTATGCTTTGTAAAGACAGGTTTCACCTATATGAGACAATCTGAAAATGTTTCTTCTCAGCTTACAGAACGTTTAAGGAAAGAGCAGATTAAACTAAACTGAAATGGAATTTTTAAAAAGGCATTTAGCTTTATTTCTCTGCACCTTCTGAGAAACAGGAGGAAATATTTTTGTTTTCTTTGCCCTGGGGTTAACTAGAGACAGCCTAGTGTTAGAAATACAACAGATGTAAAGTCTCCTCCTCTGTGAGGTGAGTGACTATGTGGCATAAGCTCCTTCCCCAAGACAACTTAGATCTTTGAACATGTGGGCACCAGGCTGCTCTGCGGCGCTGTCCCCAGCTTCCTCAGTGGAGAAGAGCCATGCACCCTACAGAGGTTTAGAAAGAAAACAATGTTATGAAAGAGAGCTTAGTCTCTTTGGATTTTCCTGAAATAATGATCTCGTGTCAAGCCTTGACTGTTAAAATGAATTGTATTTTGATTAATGACCTTTATTCTGTTAAAAAAATAAATGACCAAAGTGTGTGTTTATATATGCAGAGAGGTATATTCTATGTGTCTGTGTGTGTGTCTCCTTTGTTTGTGTGTGTATACCCAGAGTGAAAGAGCCAGCTGTTTTAGCCATTTATATTTGAGGGGGTGGGGGGTGGGTAATACAGTAAGTTCTGTTGAAAGGAGATGATGGGAGAGAATCTGATACCCTGAATCTTTCAACAAGACAGAGGTCAGAGGGCAAGTGTGGAAATAAACTTAGAAACTAGCTTCTTGTTTCTAAATCAGTTTTTCAAAAAGTCAACCTAAAATGCGAACTCCTTTTGGAAGCTAGGTTTCGTTGCTATTGTTGTTAGGAGGCGTTTGGTTTGTTTGCTTGTTTGGTTTTGTTTCTCTGTTGATTCTTCCCACAAAATTCAATCGGGAAATGAGTACAGGTGGGGGATTGTGAGGTCCTGTTCTATCAAAATCACCAGCTTCAGCAAACTCTTCCCCCACTCCTTTCAACAACAGGTTTGTAGACTTGCTATTCTTCTCTCTTCCCAGTTATTCCCTGTAACCTGAAAACTACAGATCTAGACATTATCATTTGAATTTATTTAGAATTACTGACTGTGAAGTCAGTCATCCTCTGCTTGTTAAGAGATTCACTTAAAGATTGGAAAGCCTCCTGTATAAATGACTTGTAAGCGACCATGTGGGCTCCGTGAAGAGGAAATGACTGCTGCTGTGTAATATGCAGAGACTGTAACCTCTAAGCAATGTGGCCAAGGGAACTGCAGAACCCGACAATGGACCTGATTAGTAGATATGTAGATGCGTGAAAAGTATAGTCAGAGGGAGCTTGAACTTGTACAAAGCACCCCAAGTCACCACATAGTAGAACGTAATGTAGTGGCCCAAAAAAGTACAGAAGAAAGTGAAGCGACATACGGCCTTTACTTTTTTTTTAACCTTAACTTTTAAAATAAGTCTAGATCCAGCAAAGCAGTAGTATGCCAAAGCTATTGTTCTTTAGAATAGCTTTTCCATATGTAAAACTAGAATTGTTTCCCTAAGTAAAATCCATTTTCCTGAGTCTTGGTTTGAAGTCTCTGAATCTCAAATTGGACTAGTAAAGTTACAGTAGGAAATAAGCCAGAGACATACCAGAGCCAACATTACATGCTCCTGACTCAATATGGACCCATACACTTAACTCTACCCCTCCAAAAAGATTGGCACCAGTGCTAAGCTATCCCATGATTTGTCTCATTTCTATAGTTACTGCAGAAACAAATTATCATTTGCTTTCTAACAGAGAAAGCGAAGGAGCAGAAAACAGAAATCCTAGGCTTTATCATTACTTGACCACTAGGTTTCTTTTTCCTGTTGGCTGTTTGTCCATACACGACATTTGCTTCTTCACAGGCATGTTATGAGCGTTAGAAGTAACTCCTGGGCAGACCTATATTCAAACTAAACCAGCCAACGTTTGTTCATGTTACCTTTTAACATATGCACCAAGCAGTTTCGCAACTCTTTTGATAAGCAAATTCTCGACCTAGTAATCACAGAATCTTAGTGAAGAGGAATATAAAGTTCATCTAGTCCAACTTCTTACCCAGTACAGGAATCCTATATGCTTGAAAAATCCCTCTTTTATACAAATGAAATGTCTAAGGCAATTTTCTCTTCATATATTCAGTGGAGGAGGAAAACATCGGCCACCTTTTTCATTATAAGAACTCTTTCTAGACTTAAATACCATTTATTTTCTCCCTTCAGTCTTCCTTTCTTTAGGTTAAATAGCCCACTTTCATCGTTCTTCAGAGATCTGATTTTCCATGCTTTTAATCAGTTCAATTGCTTTCCACATCCTCTCATAATGCAGAAGCCCAAGCTGGGCATGTAACTGAATGACAGCTTTGCCACTAAGTGTCTCATTAATACTGAGTATGGTGACTCAGTTTTCATGCCATGCTCCTGTTAATACGGCCCAGCAACATGTTAGATTTTAAAGTATCTTTAAAAACAAAAAAAATATATATATATATACACATGTATGTATGTACGTGTGTATATTATGTGATTGATTCTTTACTCTGACCTCTTTAACTCTGTTATTTAAAAAAATACTTTTAACATTAACTTGTTTAAAGGTGAAAAGTCCTCAAATCACTTAGAACGTGTTTGTCCTAAGGTAAAACCCAGCCCTCACAGGATTGAAACATATTTAATCACAGATGACACACATAGCTAGTAATACACCTTATTACCAGTCCCAAGTCCACTCCTGGAATTCCTGAATTTCATATGTGTATCATCACGTTCTCTGGCAAAGTGACAACACTCTGTGTAGTTCTCTGGGCCCCGAAGCTCAAGCTGACCATAATCTCTTTTTAGTAGCTTATGGCCTCCCTGGGGCTGGGGTCCCAGAAAGTGCTGAATTCTCAGATGTGTGGATGCTTTACTCAGGAGCCCAGGCTGTAAATGACAGAGTGCCAACTCAGATTGTCATCGTGGGCAAAACGACAGGTAGGGCCTGTTAGTGGGTCACACTACCAAAGGAGCTGGACCCAAGTGCTTAAATGATGATTGGAGGCTATCTTCCTCCATCTTCCAGCTCTGTGTTCCAGTGCGTTGGCATTCCTAGGCAGGCTCCCCCTAAGTGGTGGCTACAGGCTTACATAATACCAGTAGAGGGACCCTAGCAGACAGAGGGGACTCCTCTTTTCTGGTAGTTCCAGCCAAACTCTCGTGGTAGATTCTCATGTCTTGGGTCACATATTTATTCCTAAACCAATCACCGAAACTCTGCTTGGTCTGATCCAAGTTCAGAGCCAACCTCTAGCGCTGGAGGGCGGCATCAGCTTTATGCAAACCACATAGATGGAGATTAGGATGGGGTAGTTCCCCAGAGGAAAACCGAGGTGATGTTTCCAAAAGAATGGGGAAGGGAAGCGTGGCAGAGGAGAACACAACGCTCTTCTATTCATAGCCCTTCAGTGTCTCCCCATGGCTTTCAGGGAGGCCACAAATGGCACGGTCTGTGACACACAGAATGGAATCGATAAAGACTTGAAGAATGAGTCCACTGGCTGGCAGTCTGGTCCCTTTGTGACCACTGGCCCAAGACCTCAAACACTTAAGGACAACAGGAGCATTGCTTAGCAATGCACCAGAGAAAATGCTTGCTGGGTTGGAATGGCTGGGGGTGGTGGTAAGGGGTTAGGGTTGAGAAGATACAGTCCTTTCTGTGTAATTTCAGGGAGGGTAACCCCAGAATTAGAGAAATCGCTCCCATGCATCTAAGAAGCAGCATATACTTAAAGCCTATAATGAGAATTCCTTTAGCATTTCTTTGATCCCTGGTTCAGTGAAGTTCCGATCAAAATTTTGCAGTGACTTTAGGCCAGCTGAGTAAAATACTCAGGGTGGCCACAGAAACAAGGCTGGATAAAGATGTATGAGGTATATGGAAAGGAGGAAGAAACAAGGGGCTCCATAGGGAAGTGAGTGCCTATGGGGCTCTTGGCAGAGACAGGATAGGTGTTCCAGGAAACTGCCTACCTTTTGAAAGTGATGTAAGGGGTTTCTTGCTGAATATCATAGTAAAATGAATGCCTATCAGCGAATAATCAGAAGATAAGATCCTATTCTAGTACTGTGCTGAAATGTGCCACAATCATATTTACTATGGCACAGTGATTAACTTTTTTTTTTTTTTTTT
>NW_020172672.1:315546-405144 GCF_003031525.2 Neophocaena asiaeorientalis asiaeorientalis | reverse complement strand
TGTGGCCTCTCCTGTTGCGGAGCACAGGCTCCGGACGCGCAGGCTCAGCGGCCATGGCTCACGGGCCCAGCCGCTCCGCGGCATGTGGGATCTTCCCGGACCGGGGCACGAACCCGTGTCCCCTGCATCGGCAGGCGGACTCTCAATCACTGTGCCACCAGGGAAGCCCCACAGTGATTAACTTTTAAATTCCAGTTTATAGTCATTGATATGCCTTCGCAATTATGCCTTGATATTTGTGAGTATTTTATACTGTGTTTTAATAACACCTTCTTAGAAGATTACTATCCACTCACAGTAGTTAGAACTTGAAATAATTACAGTCTGTTTACCTTCGGTGCCTTATTGAGTCTTAAGTTAATTATAAAAATATTTGTAAGTAATAAAAATAACCTCGTGGGGTAATATGGGCATTGGTATTGAAAGCAAAAGAAAACCAGGAAATTTAGTTGGATTCCCAAAGGAGTCTTTGTCTGAGAAAGGTTTGGGAAGCACCATGCTAGATGTCTCCAAATGTCCTATACTCTTGGCCTAAGCACAGAAGGAGAAAGCAGTAGACAGAAAAAGAGAGAGGAAATGGAACAACTCTCTTTGCAAAAAGGAAAATCTCTGGAAAATAGCATTTTTATTCTCTGTGTGCTCTGGAGGAAAACAGGCTTATACACAACATCCCCTTTAAATAAAAAAAAAAAAAGGCTAAACTAGTAAGACACTGAGAAAACTAACTGAGAACATCAAACTGATGGTGTAATAAATATGGCAGAAATATTTTATAACCTTATTAAAAATCTAGCTGGCCAAAACAGATAAAATTGAAATACACATGCTTACCTCTAAAATCAAACTTGTTTGCCGGGTGTCTTCCTGTGTGTCCCTCCAGATTTTCTCTCCATCCTTCTCTACCTTGCTCTCTGCTTTGGCACCTGACCTGTGTGGACCACATCAGTGGGACCCTTTCCTGGGTTTGGCCACTGGAGAGCACCAGCAGGAGACTGGAGGGGGCAGAGCGGCCTTGGGCTGTGGGTTGCCCTCACCTCCTGAAGGTTTCAGATCCCCCCCACCCCGGGGCAGCCTTCTCTGTCTCCTGTTTCCAGAATCCAGCCTGTCCCCTCGTCCTCTCAGGTCTAGGGGTACTAATGGAGCCCCACTATTTTCGCACTGGCAGACTCACACAAGCCCATGACCACTCCACTAAAAGTACTCCTTTTATTATTCAAGTCTCCTGAATGATTCTAATGAAAGTCATCTCTTGATGGGATCCTGGCTGATACAACCTGTAATGTATTCAGTTGAAGAAAAAGTAATTCGGTTGTAGAAAAAGTTCTAATGGCAACCTGTGCCTTGTTTTATTTCTAGTCCTAACATTTACTAGTATCTTTTATGAGAGTTGAATGCAGGCCAAGCCAAGGCATAAGGAGGTTTATGACCAAAAAAGCCTTCAGTCCTCTACCGGCGACCTAGCACAGAACAGAGTGTGGAGTGAGGACTGCTCAGCTTTCAGCATGCTGACATGACCCTGCTGCCTCCTCCCCACTGCCCTCAAAATCCCTACCTCGTCCTTCGACCTGTCTGTCACCTTTTCTTTCCATTGGGTAGCAGTGGGGCAAACAGCACTGACTGTAATAGCATTCAGGACAGTACTAAGTACACAGTGAGTTCACTTGGGGAGACAAGCCTTATTTATTCATGAGTCATAAAATTATTCAATTAGTGTTTAGTAAAAGATGAAAGGAAATTGCTAGAACCTCAAGCACCTCGACAGCAGGAACCATGTCCCAGTCATGTGTCGGGGCCCCAGACCTAGCACAGTACCTGATACTCAGTAGGAGCCCATTACAACACTTACTTACGAACTGGAGTGTTCCGTTCTCAGGGACAGTAGGATGGCAAGTGCCATGGGAAGCCACACTTGTGTGTCTTGAGTGTACGCTTCCACCGTGTGTACAAGTTCCCTCTCACTCTCCTTATCAGGACGTCATCAACGTCTTCCGCAGTGGTATCTAACCTATTTTGGCTCACGGACTTCCCCCTTGGAGAATCTGATGAAAGCAATATACCTGCTCTAACACCAACAGATAAGTATAGGTCAAAGACTACAGGTAGAAAAAAAGAAATACTCTTAGTCAAGATGGTCCACACGATCCTGAAGCGGACATGTTGCCTGTGTAGGAAAAGGGCAGGGCACAGGGTACTCCCCGAGGGATCTAAGAAGGTGCATTCTAGTCCAGACTCCACAGGAATAGAACCTCGAGGGACTAACTTTCTTTATTCAAACCCCAGCGTCTGATAATGAATACCTGTGGTGCTGGTGGTTGATGATGTTGATGGCTCTCAGCATGGGCCGGGCACTGTGCTAAGTGTCGTGCTTACCTTAACTCTTAAGTTAGACCTTACTGCATCTTCATCACGTAGGTACTACCACCGTCCTCATTTTAAAGATGACGATGTTGAGACCCAGGGAGGTTTGGCAGACCGCTCAAAGTCATAAAAGTAGTTAGCGACGAGGCCAAGATTAGAACCCAGGCAGTCCCAACCAAATTCTTATACTCTCAACCAGTCTGCTACTGCTCCCTCACTAACAAGCGAATACCTGCTCTTAACTACCTTGTCTCACCAATGGAACTTTATTAGCACCCATCTGTTGAGCATCTACTGGAGCGAGAGGCATTGTGTTAGCTGCTATGGGAGGCTCAGAGATGCATACGACAGAGTTTTCTCTGGAGGCATAAGTGCCAGGAAAAGGGATGGGTAATGTCTCATTGACATTAATAAGGCCATATGGCATAGGCAAGGAAGAACTGGGGCAGAGCATGAGAGCCAGGGAGGTAAAGTACGGAGTGGGTGGGTCAAAAGCAGCCTGAGAGGTGATATAAACTTCCAGGGAAAAGGAAACTTGAACAGGAATTCAGAGAGTCTGAAAAAATTATGGGTAGGAATGAAAATGTAAAGCAACTGGTAATAAAGACATTCACACTCTAGAAGGAGAAAGTCTGTTTAACATTAATCTGTAACATGAAGCACAGAAGATTACATCTTAAATATATTATTTGCATGATATAAAAGGAAAACAGTATAAAGAGGTTTTAAATCTCATTAGAAGATACCACTTGAAAGCAGGAAGGTTCGGAATGAGGCACGTGTGCACTGATCCCGGTGTCAGCTCGGGAATGTCTGAGATCAGTGCATCCAAAATGGACCAGTCCTGGTTCTGGGTCTCGCTGTGATCCAGGCTCTGTGCCGGGTGTCAGAGACAAAGAGATGCACAGGATAGGGGACCTACCCTCAAGGGGCAGACCATTTGTTGGGAAAAACAAACTGCTTTGTGATTTACTATAAAAACTTCGTGATGCACATGAAAACAGGGGGACGAACAAAGAGTCTATACGCCGAGGCCTGGAAGGTGCACAAGAGTCTTCCCTGCTCAGACAGGCAGGCTGCGAACAGCTGTTTTATTCAGGCTACCTGGGCTCAGATGGTCCATTCTAGCACCGTCTGAGTGGACTTCAGAACATAAAACAAGAGATTATTTGAGAACCGTCAAAACAGCACTATAAGTAAACGACACACGGCTTACTATTTTGCACTTATCAAACGAAGTACAGTATGTGCAACTGTGGGTGCGGTTTTATTTATGGTCCTGAAAGAGCTTAGTAAACTCTTCCAGCCATTGGTGACTGGAGGTGTCTGTACTTGCTCCTTTTCTCAGCTGCTTCCCCTGCTACTCCTGGCTGGCTTTGTAGCTTCGGAAGACTCACCATGGCCTACCCTGGTCAGCAGGGTCTCTGGACTCCTTCTGCAAGTTCTCTTAGTATCTGAATACTACGGCTGGAAGTCAAGCTTGAACTCCCAGAAGAATGTGTCTGCTCCTGCACTGCTCTCCGGTGTAGAGCTTTCGTGCATCACCTCCTCTGATGGTTTCTCCAGTGCTTTCTTGTTTGTGCTGTGCCTCTTCCCTGGCGGACCTCCCAGTTCTCTAAGGAACGTCACCCTTAGCTGCCAAGGCCTCGGACTCAATGCCCAATGAAGTCACAAGTTGGGGCTCAGCCCAGTATCTGGCGCATAATAAGAACTCAGTAAAGGTTTGCTGAAGAATGAAGACACAAACGAAGGCAGGCTCACACCCCTGGGCCTCTAAGGGACCCTGCCCTCGGCTGCACAGGCAACAATGCTCAGCTATCACAGATGGACGGAGCGTCCAGCCCCTTAGCTAGTCCCAGCCTCACCCTGGACATTCCACCCCTCCCATCTGCTCCCACTCCCAGATCCCCTGGTCTCCCTGGGTGTTCCTGTCTTTGGGTCAGGAAACCTATTTATCTTGTCCTTGGGCTCTCCTTGGAGGAAAATCAGCTTCTGGTCTGAGGGCTGCTGGGAAGACTGCACCCTAGAAATAGCAGATGTTTTCCTCTCTGGACTCTTGCTTTCCTTTTTGAAATTCTCACAGTTGCCGTATCTACTAGTCAAGGTTATTAAAACCATACATCTACAAACATCAAACGCTGCCCACAAATGGGGAGAAAACACACGGCACTTTTTCATTCTTCCAACTGTCTTTGCCAAGTGTCTTTCTACCATGTGAGAGCTACGTGGCCATGTGAGTTAGTGTAAATATATTTATAAAAGGGTGGACATACATACCATTGTGCTGGAGTGGCAGAATTTACTTTTAGAAAACAGTTTTCCTCGTATAATTTTATTTATCCATCCACCAAAAATCACACAGGATATGAGTAATAGCACCCCGCTGATTTATTTTTTTAGAGATGGCCACTAATGGTTATGCCAACTTCTCGGTTTCGCTCCAACCTATACACCTCTTAGCAGTGGTGCTGTGATTTTTCCCAACTCTGTGTTTAGTCCTTTTCCCACTAGGCCTGCAAAGTTGGAACATTTTCGGAGGCAGCCCATTGCATTATAAACAGTACTTTTTAACTGTCCCTTTTTGCCCGAACTTTTACAAGGTGCTAAATAAAAGCGTTCCTGGTAATTGTGCAAAGCCACGGCCTTTAGCCTTCTGCTTGCAGGCACTTCCCCTTTTGTCCATCCCACATTTGAATCTCAGCACACTGCCCCCAACATCCCAACCTCACAGTGGCTTTGTCTGCCCTGGCCCACACTGGAGACTCCCATCATCTTAACACAAAGCAGGGAGGCACTGGCCTTTCAACAGACCATATCCATGAGGCCTAGAGGCAAGATTCATCTAGGTGCCACTTGGCTCTAGGCCAACCGTTTCCTAGTCTGCAAAAGCTCAAATCAGCCGATCAAAACATTTATAGAGTACCATTTATGTAAAAGGCATGAAGAATGGTACACAACCATCAGAAATGTAGTCCTCACCCCTCAGAAGCAGCTCGTGATCCAGAAGAGAAGAAAGGCTTTGCACTTAAATAGATACCCAAAACTACTGGGCCATACATGCTGACAGCCAACCTGAGGTAAAGGCAGCAAGGGCAACTGGATACATGTGGAAGGGATGGGGAAGGGAATTGAATGGGAAGTTGGAATGGGAAATAGTCAATCAGTCTGGCCAAAATGCAGGTGAGAAGAGGTACATTAAGACCAGATTGTCCAAGTCCTTGAGTGAAATTATGGAGCGTGTTGGGTTGCAGTCCTTGGGTTTATTTTAGAACTCTAAGGTGTCAGAAAGAAGCTGAATATACTTATTCAGGCATGAATCAAAAGAAGGACATTCTTATTACTTTTTGCCTTGTTATACTTCCTTATTTAATATAGTACTTACTATGTGCTAAGCCCTATTCTAAGGGATTTATAAATGTTAATTCACTGAATACTCACAGCAATGCTGTGAGGTCAGAATAATTATTTTGTCCTTTTTACAGCTGGGGAAACAAAAATACAGAATTTAGGAGATTTGCTCAAGGCCTATACCTGTGCCACCTCACCTGCTCCCAAGGAAGAGCAGATGATGGACCAAATGCTTCTGCTGAGCCCCTCAAAGAGGCAAATGAGATACCACGGACAGAGACTAATCAATAACATCTTCCCAGAACTTCTTTTGAAATATTCTAAGGCCATCACTGAATTGCTCCTGAAAGCCCCCATCCACCAGCATTCCATCACCCAAAAGGAGGGAAGCAGAATGTTTGCAAGTTTACCAAGTGCAGAAATTGACTAAGTTATACCTGAAGTGGGGAGAGGGGTTACAAAAGAACAGAGGAATGTCAGGAGGCAGAATAGAGGAGGGAGTGCCTGGGGCTGCCCTTAGTCTCCATGGAGAATAGAACAAGGTTCTTTTTCTCAGACGTGAAGGGCTAAGGAAGAAGACTGTAACATTATGCCCCTCACCTCTGCTGTCTTTCCTAGTGTCCCATTTTTTGTTTTAACTTTCCTTTGAGAGTTAGATGGTCTTGGTTGTGAAAACTATGAGGACCTAGTGGTTAAAGGAAACAGGAACACCGAGAAATGTAGCACAATGGGGAAAGGAGACAGATGATGGGAGTACAGAGGAAGAGGAAAGTGAAGGCCCACTACGCTACTCCAGGGGAACAGAAGGATGGGAGACAGGTTGAGAGTCAGAGGAGGAAGGCCGGGGTAGCTTTTCACCAGAGAGTCAGTGTTGGAGCGTGACCCAGTGAAAGAAATTCTTCCAGACCCTTGAGTCCATAACTCATAGTTTGAGAAATGCCACTGGGTAGACCACACCCACAGAGATATTTTACACTTAACAACCAGGCCAGAGCAGATGATAGGAACAGAATGGCCAACTTCATGGACTTTTCCCAGCTGGAACAAGTAAAACTGTTTACTTGATGAGCTCAAAATGCTGACAACTCATTTCATATAAGGAGAGAACCAGGAGGAGCACGTGTTGGTTCAAGAAGAAAAAGGTACCTGGCGGGGTAGTTTTGCAACTTCTTTACCAAGAGGAGAGCTGGGAGGAGGGAGTGGGCGGGGAACAGAGGGCCCTGCCTTTGGCAGGAGCGTTGGCTGAGCACTACAGCAGCTCTTCAGAGTTAGACAAATGGCCATTTTGGGACAATTATGTGATTCCTATGTAAGCTCATCTTGGAGCTGTTAGCTATTTACAGTCTCATGCTTGAAAGTCTCTTCAGGCTCTTTAAAGATATTAAAATGATGACACATTTTAAAATGTTGGGCTCTTTTTTTTTCCCCGATTGGTTTAATCATTCTCACGTAAAATAGGAAGCATCCAAAGTTAACATCTTCCAGTGTCCAGCTTTCTGTGTCTATTCCACTGGTGCACGACACATATGGACAAAGGTGATTTAGGGCCAATTCCAGCTAGTAAGGAACAAGGAGAGAAAGGGATCATATTCCAATATCAAGTCAAACTGGGGACTGGGGAGGGAAGAATGGGGATCTAAGGGTACCACGTGTGGTAGCACAGTGGTTAAGCAGTGGGGTTTTAGAGTCAGACTGACCTGAACGCTAATGCCAGCTCTGCCTTTCAATGGCTCTGTGACCTGCAGCAAGTTACTTCATCTCCTTGGGCCTTCATTCCCTCATTTGTAAAATGGAGACAACAGTACCCATCTCATAGGGCTGGTTGTTAGGAGGCAATATGAACTCACGTAGGTAGATGCTGGTAATGTAGGTAAAGCACTGGCACATATTAGGCGCTCAGTAAATAATAGTCATCATTATTCTCACATGTCTAGTCAGACCCCACTTCACTAGGCCTGGTAGGAATTTTGTAGAAGCAAAAATTCAAGAGGGTCCAGAGCTACCCTAAGGAGGTCAAGCACTTTGGATTTAAAAGGGAGCTCCAGTTCTGAATTGACCATCTGAGTTAAAGCTGGGACAAAGAAGCCATCCAGGAGGCCTACCAAGTATGACTTTGACCTACAGTAGAACTAGGAGGGTCAATCCCAACAGAAATGGATCCACAGAGCAACACCAAGACAAAGAAATGAAGAAGGACTCCCTTCACCTTTGTATGACTGACCTGATTCTGTTTTCAGTTTTATCTCATATATTGTTCTGTTTGGGTTCAAAACTGAGAGCTACTTTCAGTAATCGTGAAAGCTCCCAGTCTCCTCGGGTGACATTTTTATTGTGCAAGTAACATAGGGTTGCCAGACCTAGCAAATTGACACATGGGATGCCCAGTTAAACTTAAATTTCTGATAAACAACGGATTTTTTTCTGGTGTAAGTATGTCCCAGTGCAGTATTTGGGATGTACTTACACTAAAAAATTATGTTGTTTAGCTAAAATGTGAATTTAACTGGACATCCTGTAGTTTATCTGGCAACCCTAAACAGTAGCCAAGAAATTGCCCTTTCTAACCTGCAGACTGGCAAAGCAAAGTTACCTCCCATCCATAATTGGTACTGGATTGGAAAACACAGGAAACAAAACAAAACAAAACACCACCAAAACCCCAGAGTTTCTAGGGCTGTTACTTCTCAGCAAATGTAGTACTAAATTTACAGACTTTTAAAAAAATATCATTTCCCCAACCAGAGATTTTTTTTGTTTTTAAAGCATCTCAGTCTAGACAAACAAACAAACAAACAAACAAATAATGGGAGGGGACTTCCCTTGTGATGGCATGTGAATAATTATTGGCTGACTGACGTTTAAGACATGACACTTGTAAGAGTATTGACCTCTTGCTTTTTTAGCTTTTTCTAGCAAGGCCAATAGGAGGAGTTATGTCCTTCCAAAAATCTCTCTTCTTTATCCTTCATGAAAAAAAAAATACACATACAGAAATTATATTTCCCCAAATGAAGCAGCATTCTCTTTGGCAGGTTCAATGCCACAAAACTATGAAATTAATCTTTGGGGCCTAAACGGCACTGCCCAACAGTGCTGGCCATTGTCTCTAGCTACAGCTGCAGCCTGGCTATTCACACTGAACCCAGAGAGAGGTCGGCCATGTTGTGAACAAGGCCACACAGTAGGTGGACCATCCAGGCAAACAAACAAATACAAAACTCCCCCCTCCTTGGTTATATCAAAGCCAACTGAGTTCTTTCCTTCCTGATTGAAAGCCAACAAGATTTCTTACTTTGCAAAATATCCCCAAACAACCCCAGGTTCAAGGTCCTTAGCAACTCAAATTTAGAAAGAGGTTTACTCTGTGGAGCCCTGGGAATTTGAAGCAAGTGGTACCATTCTTCCTCATTATTTTTCTTCTTAGACTTCCAGTGTACTTCCTAAGTCTACTCAGGTACAGCAATGACTCCTTCAAAAGTTAGGACCCAGTGTTTCCGGGAGTTGTTTTTTTAATCTTCTTGCAAGTGTTGCATGAAACTTCTGGGCCAGGGTGCGTGGCCAGGTGGGACTGGACACACACATGAAACTTGGTCTGGCTCACCAACCTGGCACCAGAATGTACTGGTCAAAGAAGTGCTCTTTTTTTTTTTTTGCGGTACGCAAGCATGTGGGATCTTCTTGGACCGGGGCACGAACCCGTGTCCCCTGCATCGGCAGGCGGACTCTCAATCACTGCGCCACCAGGGAAGCCCAAAGAAGTGCTTTTTAAATCATGGGAACCAGTAGTGAGAAGTCATTGGTGCTTTGATGGTGGCCACATGCTGAATCATGAAAGAAGAAACTGAAGGAGAAAACGAATCATCATAAACCCTTGGCAGAGAGCCTACATAAGGGTCAGAATGAAATGAACCGCTGCTCTAGGAAGCCTTCCCTTGATACAGTCAAGGGAAGGCAGAGCTTCTGATTCACCTGATTTCCCTGTTTCTGACATAGATGTATAGAAATAGTTCATACTGCAGGACATGAGTATCAGTCCATCTTGGATTGCTCACTGTTCTCAGAATACATCCCAAGCTTCTCTACCCCTGAGCCTTTGCTTGCATTTTTCTGCTGGACTGCTTCCCAACTCTCACCATGCCTGCTGAAATCCTACCTATGGGTCAAAATTCAGATGTTGAGCTTTATGAGGCCCTTAAGTAGCCTCTGGGCTACTTCTTCTACGAAGGCTTCCCTGAAATGGCCTCTCTTTTGCCTCTAAATTCCTAGCGTGTCCTGTTCTTTTCACTTATATGCAGTCATTACCATCTTACTGGAAGTAGTGATGGAGTTGTTTTCCCACCAGTTATAATGCTCCCTGAAAACAGGGACCAGATCTCACAGAGCCTTGTTCAAATGGAGCAGAGGGCAGGTACTCAATCTATCTTAGCAGGATTGATGTAATTATTAATTATGTCTTTGATTTCTTAGTAATATCTTCTCTAGGAAATCTTTGCTGATGACCTTTCTGATACTGCAGAGCACTTAACTCTACCACAGAACTTATGACGTCATATTGAAATTATCTGTTTACATATAAGCCACTGGATGACAAGCTGTTAAGGTAGAAACCTTGTTTCACTCATCTATATGTCTGCAGTGCCTAACACAGTACCTGAAGATGGGAGGACAAGTAAATAAATACTTGATGAGATGTTCAAAGTGGACTATAAGCTCTTTGCGGGAAGGGTACATACATTCTCATCTTCTGCACCTTTGCTTTATAATCAACAAACATTCATTGATGTCGACATGCGAAGTAGGTTCTGCAGCAAACAGCTGCTCAGTTCTTTCAAGTAGGTCATACCATTTGATGAGCAAAAATATGGAAAATCTTTCTAAATATAAATGCTAATCTCAAGGCTTCATGTAGTCGGAGAAACTTGAGACTTAGTTGTCTCAAATGTCTTCCTGGGTGGCCCTCTTCCTTAGCCCAAGATAGCCTCAAAAATTAATTTTTGCACCAGCATAACCTGCATTCCAATTATGATCATTATTTGGCATTTTCAAAATAAATCCAACTAAAGTTTTAAAACTAGATTGTGGTGATGGTAATATAACTCTCTAAATTTACTAAAAGTCATTGAATTGTACACTTACGATGGGTGAATTTATGGTATGTAAATTATACCTTGGTAAATCTGTAAAAAAAAAATTAACTTAGACTACTCCACAAGGAAAACATCTTCTTCTTCATTTTGACCTCCAGGGTCTACCATAGTACCAGATAGTGTGGCTGTTCCTTGTTAGCCAGGAGGTGCATCCACGCTAGCAGGGGAGATGAGGCAGGTCACCAAATGTCAACAGTTCTGCAGAGGTCACCACGAAGGTGCTGTTGTTCTATCTCACGGCCGAGAAGGAAAGGAGAGTCACCATGGAATATCTACTCTCTCTTGCATCCCTAATTAGAAACATGTGGAAGAGGGCCCACCCACGGGTCAACTCAGTGAGAAAGGCCGCGCTTCTTCTGCCTAATGCTGCATGTTGGTTGAAGTCAGACCTCTCCCTGGGCCTGCCATGGGAATGGTTTCAAATTATAGAAGTATCTCCAAAGGCCACCATCAAAGCACCAATGGATTTTCACTAGTGGCTCCCCGTGATTTGAAAAACACTTCCTTGACCAGCACATAATTAGTGCCAGGTTGGTAAACGGTAACCAGTTCCATTGATTTGTCCAGTTCCACCTGGCCATAAGCCTGTTGCACCCTGGCCCAGATTATACACTGCTCGGACCCCCGTCGGTAGGTGCAATGCAGCTCGTAACAAAATTTAAAAGTTCTGGGCGGCACCTCGGCAACACAGATCACACAGATGTCTGCATTCTCTCTTGTCATCCACCTAAGTTGAACTTAATACTTTGGTTCTTTCCATTTTACAGATGGAGACTATAGGACCAGTATCCAAACTGTCTCAATGAGATATCAAGAAAATGAATAAGAGATTACATAAACTCTATTTGTTAATGCCCTAAAGAAAATGCCAGATTAGTCTAAGATGTTATTTATTGTAATGCTCCCCAAAGAGAAATGCCTCTGTTCTCATTCAGAAAATGAACGTTCACTTTTCTTCAAACTCTGAGAGACAGTTACTTGTTTTAGTAGAAGAAAATCCATATTTACTTAGCATGAATAACACTAAAGTTTTACTTCGGGTCCAAAGAGCTACAAATGCTGGCAGACCTAATTATTTAAACACACTAAAATGGTCTTTTTTTTAAACACAGGGAGCATTACACGCAAAGACTGTTGTGCTGGCCCAACATGGGGTCTTCTGCAAAGATCAGATCATCCAAGAGGCCTGCTTTGATCTGACCAGAGACTGGTATTTAATCTCCTATGTGGAAGAAAGCCATAGTTCTTAGCTTAATTACGCAGCCACAGATCTGCTGCCAAGCTGCTCCAAGTCTCCCTTCCTCATGTGAAATAAAATGGCATTTACTTCAAACTATGTGGTGGAGCCAGCTTGTGTCAGAGAATATGCATTCCTTCTCCACTCATTTACAGATACATAAAAGGTCAGTGCATCATTCACGTGCGTTCAGAGCAACGATCAGTCTATCCTGCATCACTTCTTCTAAATGTGCCAGACAGAGAACTAGGGACTGACAGTGGGTGATTCTTGGAAAGAAACTGTGAAAACTAGAGGAGGTTAATTTTACATGTGAAGAATTATCTTCTTGGTTGAGATGTAACACCTAAAATGAGACAAAGACTGAAAATTCTTCTGGTGGAACTCACACGAAGTGCCATTAGCTGGTGTTCTATAGAAAACCAACTGGGTTCTGGCAACTGGATGACGGTTTTAGTAGGTGGGGAGAGGGAGTCATACTCAGAACCCATGATTCCAGTTACACTGGTCACATGCTCTACAGGAAAGTCACCACTGTTGCCTGTCATAGGGGCCAGAGGATCAAAAGTTGGACTCGCTGGATGATCTTGAATGAATTTCTGACCCTCCCTGTGTCTCTGCTGCCTCAACTATTAAAACACAAATAAACATACCCACCTGCTTTGGTGTGAAATGAGGTTGCATCACCTTTTTGGCTCCACAAGCAAGACGTGTCTTGCTATTATCACACTGCTCTGTGGGATTGAGAGTGTGGAAGCTTTGGGCTTCCAACATACGAATGAATGCCAGTATCCAAATGACCAGCAGCCAATATGAAGTGAGAGTCTCTGAAGAGAAGCTGCAGCCACACCCAACTACCTGGGTCTACATGGAAGTGACTGAACACCGTTTGGCTGAATTTTTTTGGCTGGCCAATGCCTCACTGACCACCTCTGAAAGAGGTGTGCACAGGGTGAGGGATCTGAATGAGTGCACAGGGGTCAGAGGGCTGGGGAGCAGCGACAGAGAGGACACAGTGGAACGGGAGTAAACTGGGCGGTGGAACTGTCCTTTGATCAAATGCTTGTTTTTCTCTAGGCAGAATGATTCCAGGGAATTTGCTGTCAGTGCTTTTGGACTAATTTCTCCAGACACTTCTCTGAAGAGTGCAGGACTCTGATCAAACCCTCCCAAAACCAGCAGTTGAGGAGGTGGAAGGAGGAATTTCGAAAGCGGGTGATGTACACAGAATTCTTAGTCGGAAGCTAGATTCACTCCGCCGGCATACAGCACTCGCTAGACCCTAATCTTTGGCTGCCAGGCCTGGAGGGGCTACAGCAATCAGAGGCCACAGGGGTCTTCATGCTCCTGGCTTCTTGCTCCTTGATTTCAGACTAGCCAAGGGGAAAAGGAGAAGACCAGTCACTAGGATTCCCAGTACCAAACAATCCTACCTATTGTCCCACCATTCCGTATGCTTCCTATCAGCAAAACCATTTACAGCACTCCAGACCTATCCCTGGCCCCAATCTCGTTGACTGTCACTCAGCCTAGGGTGGTTCTAGGGAAATTGCAGGCCAAAAATGAAGGATACCTTTGTTTTCATCTCTATGATAGGATGGCATGTGGTCCTGAGTGCCAAGGTACTAAGATAAGAGGGGTGCTCAAAATGCCCAGATGGCTGGAGAATGAAAACCCGGAGAACAGAGCCAAGTTTGCACAGCAGACAAGGGCCACTGTGGCCGGGGCTGAAGTGGAGTCCATGGAGGCCACAGGCAGCAGCGGAACTAAAGGGAAGCCATCCCCCGACTCAGCTGGTGGGAGCTGGGCAGCTTCCCAGCTGGAAGGGGCTCTCAAACACATCCCTGTAAGCTACCCATGAAAGACAGAGATGCCTTAAAAACAACAAACAAAAGGAGCTGCTAATCAAGAGGAACTTTAGACTTAAGAACGGGATTCAGTCATCCTTCCAGAAAGATGCATGTCTGGGCCAAGGCCCAAGAGCATGACATTCAGCTGCTGTCCTCCTCTCTGGGGCCCAAATTTGGAGGGACTGAAAGGAGAAGAGATTCACAAAGGAAGCAGATGGGAAGGCCCCCATACACATGCAATGCAGTTTCCACACAGACTATTAGAATTCAACAGGTATAAGCAATCACAGTTGTAATCGGCTGATCGGAACTGAAACAGTGTTTGGAATAAGAAATCAGCAAAGACCACAAAACTCGTATCATTCCCTTTCCTCTAAACTTTGAAAGTTATAGCCATCTGGTGGTTGACGCACAGTGCTGGAAATCTCGGAACCACCCCAGGTTCTGACTCCTCAAGACACCCCAAGCAAGGGCTTTTTCTGTGGTTCGTAAAACAAAGGTGTTTTGTATATATAGCCCAAATGGCCTTAATTCTCTTCCAAGCTTACTACTTATAACCAGGCTATTTTGTTAACAATGGCTGCTCCCTCCATTTCTTCCCTAATACTTTCAGTACCATCCCAATTGCTTTTAGCAATATTCTATCTTCTGCGGATTCTTCAGATAGAAAGGCTATGACATTATCACGTGACTCAAACAAAACAAGACAGTGGAAAAGAGAAACAGTAAAAGCTTGATAATGATGCTGGCAAAATCCACAAACGGTGGAAAGGAACTGCTAATAAGACATTTTAGTTTAACTGGGCTTTGAGAACCGTTTTTCTAGAGTTGGGCCTTTTTTTTTCCTGAAAAGTCCAGCTGCCTGGGTTCAGGGAATAGAGCGGTGTAACTGTTGCCTCAGCCACCAGACAACAGGTTGAAGACTGAAGGACCTCGTAATCTGTGGAGACCCTTCCTTCCTACCAACCTTGCCTTGACAGCTGGATGGGGCAGAGATGGAGCAAGGGAGTCTTCTCCCACTGGACCTTCGTCTGCAGCATGTTTTAAACTGAAGACAGCAGGGAAGCAGAACGATGGATTGGTTCTATCTTCCGCTTTAAACTTGCAGGGATACAAAGCAACTGACAGGCTCCAGGGAACTGTATTTTGCTCCTCCCACTTATTTAGGTAGCATCCAGGCAGCCGGAATGAATCAATCTCCATAATCAGAAACAGCTGTTGTTTATAACAGCCTTGGGTACAACACCTTTCACCAGCACATTTTGTTTTAAACACCACATTTCTCCTCCACGATGCTGCTCTTCTATAGGAACCTGGGCTTTTGTGGACGAACAGCACTTAGTAACACTCACTAATGGACAAAATAATATTTGTTTGATTTCTACAACAGGAGTTGAAACAGTAGCATTGAGTTTTGGTGGGTTGATTTGCTGCATTATAATATGTTTGGGGCCAATATCCAGTTATCTTCTTTTTTCATCCTGCCCTCCCTCCAGATGACATCAACATCCATGTGTAGAGTCTTCTAAACAGCACTGGTGCTATTTTAAGTATGGTAACTGGTGGGGGGACAAGATGATCTTGAGCTGAGATAGCATAAGGATTGCAATAGGAACAGGATACCCTTTGAAAAGAGAATGCAAGCTCCTCCTAAGAGCAAGAATTCAGGATGTCCTAGGTCACTGCTGGTTGCATTGTCATTTATCACTGGCTGCAGGACATAGTGACCAGATTTCCTGGAAGTAAAAAAAGGCTTTTTTCCTGAATTTTCTCTTGACGTAAACCATTATCTGTTTGCAAGAGATGAGGGGAAAAAAGGCATACATGTATGTTAGAACCTCCAGCCTTTAAAATAGTCATTACCTGCTTCGCAAATGGCCTACTTATTAAGTCTCATTTTTTCATTTTGCAATTATTTCCTCTTCAGAAAAAGCGGCCTATGGGTAGTCCGTTAAAATTGATTTTGCCGGACTTCTTTCTTGAACAGGCCTCCTCGCTGTTCCTCCAACACGCCAGGCGTGGCGCTACCCCAGGGCCTTTGCACATGCCGTGCCCTCCGCCTGGGTTGCTGTTCCCCCAGATGTCCCCATGGCTCCTTCTTTCACCTCCGGGGCTCTGCTCTAATGTCACCTTCTCCGTGAGGCCTTCTCTGACTACCCTAGTAAATTGCAACCCTGCCACACAGGGTTCTCGTAACTTTTAACGCGCTCCTATAGTTGAATATTAAAACAAAACAGTAGCAAGTAGTGAGCACATTATGGTTACAGTCCTTCACTCAATCACCGCTGCAAGCAAAATGCCAGCAGTGAGTGTCAGTCGCTGGCCCTATTAAGACCTCTGACACTGAACACCACCCCGAGGATGACGGTCATCGCCCTCATATGCTTCTCCATTGTAACGGCGCCCTCCTCCCTGATATGGATCACAGTCCATTTTTTTTTCTTGTTTACTGGATTACATGTTGGGCTGCAATTAACAGAGTTGATATGGCCCCAACACTACTCTACCTTCCACCACACTCACAGGAACTTTCTGGACACTGAGTTCCATCCGTACAAAGATGAGGTGTATGGGTTGCGGAAGTGGGAGATAAGGAGGTAAGACGCAAGGGAAGAAAGGCCACTCTCTAAAGAGGTTCATCTCCAACATACTGTCTGAAGAGAGACGGGGCTCCCTGCTGGGAGGACAACGTGGCCGAAAACGTCTCTTGACTGCAGCGTCTTGGGAAAGCCTCCGAGAGAGGAAGTGAAATGGCTCGCAATGGGGTTAAGGGAGAAAACACCAGAGAACAGGGTGGAACCTGATTCAAATAAACAAGGCCGCTCACCACTCTGCGGAGTTTAGTTTTGTTTTTAGATAAATTAGCTTTCCTTAGAGAGAAAGGTGACCTGCTTTTTCGAAAGAGTGCCCTCTTCCCTCTCACACGCAGCCGGCTGGTCCTACCTCAAGCACTCAGGCCTACAACAGGCCTGACGTCAGTATGGCGTTCTCCCCCAGTAACGCTGTAATCACATCTGTCATGTAGTTTTCTGGCTTTGTGGCTTCATAAAAAGCACAGGCACAGAGGACAAAAAAGTAGAATATTTTAAAATTCATCAGGTGATGAAAGGAAATCAGCTTTGGGTGCCTGAGGGGGAAATAGCCCACAAAGTATTGATGTGATCCTTTCCATCCTGAAGTGAACAGGGTATCTGATCTTACTTCTACCCAAAGGAAGATGGCAGAGGAGGAAGAATTTTATGCAGGAGCCGTGTTGGCATCCTCATAAGACTTTACTGATTCAAAACTAATTTACTTTTATGGTCTTGAATTATAGAAAACAGGAATATAAACGAAAGAATGTCCATGCATGACAATGGCTCCAAACTAACATAACATATAGCAGAGTCAAGTAACACCTTACAAAACATCTTACATATTCATCAAATTATGTTTCCTTGTGATTGACATACATCATCCCGGTAAGTCTAAAAATATTCCTTATACAACACTATGACATTCTATTGAAATTCTCTAAGCATCATAGGTAGAATAACCATTTCCCATGATTATCCATTCTTTTGGTTGGAGGAACTAACTCTGTTAGTGTCCAATACCAGCAGCTCTGTGTCCAGTCCCTCACCACATCTCCAGCAGAGATCCTGAACCTACCATTAGCTGGAATGTTTTACAGCAAACAATACTGCATTGAAAGATGCTTCTTTAGCAGGATTTAATAAAAATGATTACTATCTTTATTAATATTGTTGTTGCTAGGAAAATACTGTGTAATGTTCCAAGAGCAAACTGAGAACTCCATGCCCCTAGCATGGAGTGGCCTAGAGCAGCAAATCTCCAGGCACCTTTATCCACCCTCTGATTTTCATCTCCAAACATAATAAAAGTTAAATCTAGCAGGAACTATTTGGCTTTATGATCTTGGAAGATACACTGGTGCTTAATGTCCAGCTGTATTCATCTTCTGCCCTTTGCCTCTCTCTACTTCTCTGTGATTCTCCTTTCTCCCTACTGGAAAATAAATGTTCTTTACCCTTGGGCCTGCCATTTTCTGCTCCAGAGCCCTGAATCGTGAGGCTGGTGATGAGTGGTGACCTCTCTGTGGCTCATTTCACTGCCAGTACCGGTGCCAATGACTTGGCTTCTACTTTAATAACTGGAAAGTGGACAGCAGACACCACATTTGATGAGGCTGCTCTGCCTCGCAAGCTTCCTCATTAGGCAGATGAAACAGAGCTGCCTTTCTTGGTGGAGAACATGAGCTATCTTATGCCCTCTTAGTTAATGAAGGGTCTTGCTGTAAGAATAGCTTTCCCAGTCCATTAGCAGGACAGTTCACTAAATAACCTGTTAACGTTTCTAAGAACCAAATGCGGAACACCAATCTTCAAGGGGTACACTAACATCACAAAATAGAGTGACGCTGCCTCAAAGATGTGTTCAGAGGCCTCACAGTGAAATAAGTGGTGTCAGGATATAACCGCGAGGATTTTTTCCCTGTCTTATAAGCGCCTCCCCTCTTAATATTGTCTGTGAGCTGAGATCAATGGCAGCTTTTCCAATAGAAAGTGCATTTGGTTTCAATTCACTTTCCTAACAACAGCGACTAACCCTTAGCAAGATGGAGAACATTAAGCTCCATTGTTCAGGCTGAGGATGGCTTACTTGGGTGGCAGGAAGCAGAACAGTCTTTTCTCTGGAGAAGAAAATGCCTGTGGGTAGCAAACCTTATTCCCAAACAGCCTTTTTTTTTTTTTTTTTTTTTTTTTTCCTGTATGACAGTGAAAGAAATCAAAGAATAATCTCTAATCACAGAACTGGAAGGGACCTCAGAAAATCATCATCTGACTCCGCCTCTCCTAGAAGGTTTTGTTTCTTAAATAACTATATAAACCCCGAGGCACTGTGATTTAATAAGGTCTAAGGGCACAGCAAAGTATTTCATAAATTATTTTAGTAAGCCCCTCATGGAGCCTTTTGTTATCTTAAAGAACGAGAAAATGAATGAGATGCTTTAGGCTTTGGCAGCTTTTAAAATTTTAGACGGTGGTGAGCAGAAAAGGTAGGACTAGTATCCAAGTTGTGTTCTTTTGGCAAAAGAAAATACCTGTGCCCCTGGTTCATGTCTCAAATAACCAGAAACTCACTCTCCATGATTGTAATTATTCAGAAGCACCCTGCCAGTTACATTCTCTTTTCTCTCACTGACAGAAAGAATGGCACATTGGATAGGCTAATACAATGGAAGAATTCTGATGCAAGCAATGTCCTAATGAAGGGTCCTTCAGGAGAAAACAAACAAACAAAAAAACCACCCAAATGGCAAATTATGTAATTCTACCCTTGAGTTCTTTAGAAAATGGTAGGGGGAAAAAATACCATCCACTGTCTGTTCCTCGAGCACCTCCTATCAAGGGCTCTAACCATTGAAAAACATGTTTCCTGGCTTCAGACTGGCTATAAATAAATTTAATAAGCATGAAAAAAAATCACTGCATCATTTACAGTTCTCTCTCAACTCCAGCTGACAAAAATCCACTCCAGATGTTTGTTCTGCGAGAACAACAGCATGAGGGCGAACTTCAATCTCAAGCATGAGAGCCCCAGAAGAAGAGGAAGTGTTTCAAGAGAAAAGGACGGCAAGGTGGGCGGGGAGGGTGTGGAAGAACCTGGCTTGATACCGATTTCACAGAAACGCGGTAATGAACTTATTTTGTGTGTAAGAAATCCAGTTTATTAGACTTTCCCGTCTCCTCACCCCTTTCAAAGCCACAGGGGCTTGGCTGGTGAAGCCTGAAATGGATGTTTCATAACCTTTGCTTTTAAATTAAACAAATGACCTCAGGTTTTGGAGAGGTTGTTGACTCAGGAGAAAGTATGCCATTAAAAGTGTGCCAGAAACAGATTTAATTGGTACAAGTCCCAAAAAGTGTTCGAAAGAGCACAGGCTTCCCGCATATAGATTTCAGGGAAATTACTCAAAGGCCGCACAGCTTTGTCAGAATTGGAGATGTGAAACAAGGCAGCTGAAAGACTCCGTATCAAAAGGGTAAATTCAATTCGGGAGATATTCATCTGATTACCTACGCCAGGCCGTGAATCGGATATGCTCCATTGTGCGCTCATGTTCAACCTGGACGGCTGGAGGAGCCAATGGCTTCCTTTTCCCTAACATATAATTAAGTTTTAAGAGACGATCGAGTTACAGATACAACGTTTTAAGAAATATTTCATTCAGGAGTGGCATTTACAGTGCTTGCCTGTTGCAAGAGACATTGCTCACTTTACTTCCTTGAGCCACGCTGGAGAGTGTGGGGATCAGGGCCTGGGGGCTCGGTGTTTGCGTTTCAGGCTACAATAAATGCTCTCTGTGCACCTGCCTGCAGGAAAAACCAGTCCAGCTGCCTCCTAAGACAAAAGGGCCCTGTATTAAGTGCTGAAAACCCAGACGTGAACTGACCCTGGCAAATTCCAGCTAGAAAAAAAAAATTCAATATTTTCGTCCCGTCCGAGAGAAGCTGTCATGTAGGTTTCTGGATTTCCTTTCCCATCACCACTGAGTCTGAACAATGGTGACCTGTCAACAGAAGTCACCTCCTTTCTCATGAGTCTCCTTGCATTTCTAGATTCCTTTCCTGATGGCAAAATCCATAGCCCGGCACACCATAATCTGTCCTCCAGAAATCAGCACACACTCTCCTACTCTTTCTCCGCCAGGCTCTTCCCACAGGAATCTTATTTGGGTCATTAAGGACACACAAGTACATCCTCCCAAAGAGACAGCATTACTGACTTAACGTGTTTTTAAAGATTTCCCGAATACACACTTTCCACAAATTCCAGGTACATTTAATGGCAACAGTGTTTATCACTAGGGCAGGCAAAAGATCAAGATTAGAGTTAGCTCCATGCCCAGCGTAGTTCCTGATGCCAGTTGGTCAAAGGCCATACTGGGTCATGCAAACCAATGACTTCTCCTGGGAGAGCTGTTCAGCTTGGGCTTGCTCTAATTCGTGTCTGGAATCAATCATACTAGTCTCAGCTGATCTGTGCATTCTCATGAAGTAAAGAGATTTCTCACAAAATCTGAAACGCAACCAGATGAGGCATGGGCAGCTTTACCCCGGGTCACAAATGAATAAACTAAGAAGGGCAAGGTGATTACCTCAACTTGAGAGTGTAGCTTGGTTACAAAACCAGCAAAGGATCCATGAATTGTAACCTCCTACTTCTCTAAGCCAACCTTGAGTAGAGGGCAAGATGAATTAAGTAGTGATTTTGATGATTATTTAAAACTGCCATAGATAGTAAGGCTTTGGCTGCAAACCATTTCTGAATATATTTGGTGATAGAGAGCGAAACTTTAAAGGGTTAACAGCTTGCTCAAAGTTGCTTCAACAGCTTCTCCAAAATCTCGCCCCAAGGGGTAGGAAAACCAGATGATCAGCACAGGAAAGCCAGGTTCCCTAACAGGACCATTCCAGCAGGATGTGCTCAATTGCTTGTGTCTGGAGAGCACATAGGACCCAAGGGCAGTTTATCTGATTTGGTGCTCATTAAACAGCTGCCCCAGAAAAACAGCCACCCCCCACAGGTGCTAAGCTACATGAAGCTACCCTGGCCAGCCTGGCAAGTTCTCAGCAAGTGTGGGGCTGATTTACAGACTGCCACTTCGCAAGTGGGTCTGACCCCAGGATGGAGGTTGGCTGTTGGCTGATATAGAGGGCCCTACACACACTGTGATTCGGGACAGATGGATCAGGGAGTCCACCGTCTTTATGCCCTGATACCTTAAGATGGTGCCACCACAAGGTCACAATGATCTTGTGTTTCCTTGACTGCCTCTGACATAAAAAAATCTGTCTCCCTCAACCTGGCAGTTCTCTAGGTGCTGGGCGGTAGTGTGACTTTAGCTGTTTCATGCGTGTGGGCCTCATTTTTCTTATCTTTTCCTGTTCTATCCACTGTAGTACAACACATACAGCCAGTTTAGACGTAAGGTTCAGCTCATTACAGTATGTAGGAATTCTAGGGTTCCAACCAGATAAGGCTGCCAAAATTGAGAATTAGCCTTTATGTTCCAGAGGGCAGAGGCCAAGCCTGATACTGTTCTTGTTACCCCAGAACCCCCAGCAAGCATTTCATATCATACATGTTCCATTTTGAATGAATGCACGATTGGAAGACTAGACCAATTCTCAAGTTTGAGAAGTTAAGGGACTTGCTCAACATAACACAGAGGGTTTGCGGCGGGGCTGGCCCTTGAACACAGGTCTCCTAAATCCAAAGGTAGTGCTTTATCTACTGTTAAAACACACTGCTTCTCTAATGTCCATTTGTAAGGAGATTTCAGGGGGCATACAACCTCTCGCCACCCCCTTCCATGCCAGTCATAATGGACCTCCCACCGGTCTCCCATGGCACCCTGCCTCTTGTCCATTACATGGGCGTTTCCCTTGGCCCGGAGCACCGTCCCCTCCTTTTCCTCTTCTTGAGAACTGCTACTGATCCATCAAGATCCAACTCGAGTGTCTCCTCACTGAAAAGCCTTCTGAGAACACTCCCAGCCCCAAACCGGGGCTCCTATGTGCTTCCCCAGCAAAATCCTGACCCTAGAGCCATCACAGCACACGCTGTATACTCATACACCATGATTCCCCAACCACCTGACTGTGAGCTTTCCAAACGGCAGAGCCTTAGCTTCTGTCTCTGTATCCCTAGCCATCTGTCTAGCACAGGACCCAGTAGAGAGTCCTAATAAACACCCGTATGGTAAATCAGACTAAAGTACTTCAATCGCCACTCTTCTGTGAATGTGGGAGATTCCTCTTTCCAAAGCAGAGCTGTTGAGCCCCTGTTCTTTCCTCTCTGACACTTTCCCTGCACTGCCTACTGTCATCCGTCAATACAGTCAGCGCAGGCACATAGCTAAGGCTGACTGCACTTGGTAGGAATTTTAAAGCATACGTGATATATCGGTGAGAAAGATCACAATGGCAGTTTCGTGCTTCTTTTAGGTGAGTACAGGTCTAAAGCTTTAAATCATTCTTTGTCTCTCTTGTAGCTGTAGGTGCCTCATTCATTCATCAAATATTTAAGATGTAACTACTATTATCAGGCACTATTCCGAGAGATCCAGCAGTGAACAAAAGAGACAAAGATGCCTCTCCTCAGGGAGCTTACATTGCAATGACCCTAAGACAAGATTTTCTTGCTGATTTACCTTAATTTTGGACTATCGTGTCAAAGTGCAAGCTATTTCCCTTGGTTCCAGTTGGGTCTCTGAAGGAGCAAAGGCGGTTCTGCCTGGCTGGGCTTTGGCTCCCACCTGGTGCCCTGGCAGCCACTTATTCACTAATGTTGGTTTCCTGAGCTCTACCTTTAAAGATTTCAACGATCTATTCTATCTCTGGTCTAGTGGTCTCTTGCGGGAATGTTCTCCTTGTCACTCAACTCAGAAACAATTTATTTTGGCGCTTTTCCAGCCTCATTTATCTATACGTTATATTGATTGATTGATTGATTTTTATTGAAGTATAGTTGATTTACAATGTTGTGTTAGTTCTGGGTGTACAGCAAAGTGATTCCGTTATATATACATATATATCTATTTTTTTCAGATTCTTTCCCCTTATAGGTTATTACAAGATACTGAGTATAGTTCCCTGTGCTCTACAGTAGGTCCCTGCCGGTTACATATTTTATATACAGTAGTGTGTATATACTACACTATTACTATACAGTGTGTAGTAGCATGTACTGTTACACTACAAATTCCTAATTTAACCCTCCCCGCATACTATATTTAAAAACAAAACAAAGTTTGTCTCCTTAATGCCTGGCCTACTGGGGTGTCATCCATCCTCTATAGCTGGAAGTAATACTCCTGGGAAACTTAGATCCTCTTAGCTGCTTTTATGGGCCTATTAGATAGAAGGATGGCTGAGAAAAATCAACATCAGAACCTAAAAAGGCCTCAATGTCTACTATTAAAACATAAGAAGCCCTCTCCAACACACACACACACACACACACACACACGCACGCACACACACTTGCATTTCATCCATAAAACTCAGACCCTTTCCCGAAGGTAGGGAGTAATTTTGCTCCAGCATATTGTAAATTATGGAGAGGATGTAACTGATAGATACAGAGTTCTTCCTGCACACACTTCAGTTACCAGCTGCCATCTTGGCTTCTCTGCCTTATCTTGTCTTAAGCAGAGGTAAATGATGGCTGACCACAGGACAGACATATAGTCTGTGCTAACGGGCCTGCCATATGACCCTCAAGAGGAGGCGACTTATACACAGGTAAGCTTAGGCCTCATATCTCATCAGATAATAATTGTTTGGAGTAGGAAGTGAATTCTGAATAAACAGAAGAGACCTCTCTCCACCCTGAAGAGAAAACGCTAGGGCTGACTGTGGGCATAACAAAAATTAGATCAAAGAGGAGCCAGAACTGGAACTAGAAATAAAATGTTTTCAAATGTTTAAAAAGAAAAACAATATGTTGGCTTGAAGGCATGGACTAGCAATAGGGAGGTAATACCAAAAATTTGATCTAGAAGAAGACGATTTTGAGAATGGATGTGACTGGAGGGACCGACAAAGGTACACAGACGTCTGGGTTTACTAGCAAACTAATTAAAAATACTTGCTCAGTTGGACACAGTTGTTTAACTAGATGTTATAGTGGGGTACTCAGTCCATAGGTACACCCTTCTAAAGGAATCTTATAAGGGGAAAATGCCCCTTATCCATGGACCCTACTGAAAGGATAGGTGCACTGGCCAGGTTTTTTTTACCATATGACTTCTTGGCATTGGCTGATTAGACAAAAAGATAACCCAGCCACAGAATTAGCAGGTGTGAAAAGGTAAATTGGGCCGATCAGCTTATAAGGTCAATGTTCAGTGCCATGGAAAGCTGAGGCAGATATGAGAAAAATGAAGAGAATGACCTAAGTTTAAACCTTTCCAATTTTCATGTAATCTGGCTGTACTTTACTTCCTATTTGCACAAAGCCATGAGAATGCCAACTTATCCTTACAAAAGAACTCAGTGGATGAAAATGTAAGTTCTGGAGCCAGACTCTCTGGGTTGGAATCCTGGCTCTGCCCATAATTGTGTTGCTTTCTAGGACTCAGTTCCTTCATCTAGAAAATGGGATAATGATTACCATCTGCCTCAGAGGCTTGTTGTGGGTATTAAATGTGATAGTGGATGTACAATGCCAGGCACATGATATACGGTCCATGAATGTTAGCTACAGTTATAAGTAGGCCTGACTTTTTTTAAAGCAAACTTGAGTGGCTTTCTGTTTCTTGCTACCAAAAGAACCCTGAAACAGTCTAGTAAATACTCTCCCAGACATGAGACAGAGCCTGCAGAAAACACCACTGGCAACCCAGTGGAGGCAGGTGGCTGCCATGAGTCTGATGGTGTCCCTTCTACATGCCTATGCCCTCTCTTAGGGTATTACCTCCTTGAGAGCTCGGATGGAGACACATTCATCTTGGTATTCCTATGCCTAACGCGGACAAGAGACTCAATGAATAAAGAGTGGTTCTCAAAGTGTGGTCCCCAGAACAGCAGTATTAACAACTCCTGAGAATTTGTTAGAATTGCAAATCCTCTGGCCCCTCCCAAGACTGACTGAAACCCTGGGAGCGGGAGCCCAGCAAGGTGTGTATTGATAACCCCTCCAGGTGATTCTGATGCATGCTAAAGTTTGAGAACCACTGGGATGAAGGTTCTGTTGGGGAAACACTACCACCCCATAGCCTTGACTGAAGAACAGCCTACTCTATCTCGGGAGACCATTCACCTTTGAGCACGTGACTTGGGAAGAGACGCACACGTAACTATAAGGGAGGAAGGAGAAATGCTCCCAGCCAGTCGAATAAGTCCCATCAATCATGTTGATCAAGGAAATGACATGTTACCGATGGATCATCCTCACATTCTTCTCACAGAGGCTTCAAGAAAAATCGACTCCCTAACATGGCACGCCAGATGTCCATGATCCACACTGCTGACTTCTCAAGTCCTACCCCCCTGCATTCCCGTACATGCCCCCTACACTCCCAGTCATAAGGAATGACTGGGAGTTCTTCAAATGACCATGCCCTTGCCACCATACCTTTAGTAATGATGTATCCTCTACCTAGAACATCATTTCTTCCATCTCTGTATCCTTAGCACTAAGTGTAGTTCCTGGTGCCTAATGGGTATCCCATTTCCCTAAATATTTGATGAGTTCATTGTCTCCTTACCTCCCATATCCCCATCCCTAAGCCATCTTACACATCTCGTCTGGACAGTCTTCAGAGTACAAATTATGATCATTTTATCACAAAACCTTAATTCAGTCTGGCGTTCAAAGTCTGGCCCCGATCTACTTCCAAATTCATTGCACATGACCTCCTATATTTACCCTAAAACCCCAGGCAAATGGGGCTCCTTTGCTACCTTCCCAACATATGCTACATTTCCCTACAACACAGATCCTGTTATTTACTGAGTACCCTCTAGGAACTAGGGGACACAGGGGTGATCAAGACGAAGTCCCTGACCTTGAGAAGATGATATGAACTAGGGGATACAGGGGTGATCAAGACGAAGCCCCTGACCTTGAGAAGATGATATGAAAGCAAAGGAGGCAGACCATAAACTCATAAACAAATAAACTTATAAGATCAGGTAGTGATAAGGGCAATGAAGAAAATCAAGTAGGCTTAGGGGATAGAGAAGGCTGGGAAGGGGGTAGTGGTTTCATCTTAGATAGAGAGGTGACGGAAGACCTCTCTGAGAAGATGACACTTGAGTGAGACTGAAGGTAGTGAGGCAACAGGCCAAGGGAAGTTCTGGACAAGCGCGCCAGTCAGTGGGAAGAACAAGTTCGAAAGACCAGAGGCAGAAAGCCCAGAGCCTAAGGAACAAGGGAGTGGGCTGTACAGCTGGAACAGGTTTGAAGAGGAGGATAATGATAGGAGATAAGGGCAGACAAGGCCTATTTTGAACTTAATGTCTTAGTTCTCAGCATTTCCTGATCTTTCCTCTGCCTATTGAAATCCTATCTATCCCTCAAGGCCTATCTCTTACATCTTCCTCCCTGGACCCTTCAGATCTCCCTTTGCTGAAAGAGATGTTCCCTTCTTCCTGAATCCCGGGGACTTTGGTCCATACCATACTTGCCTAAAGCATGGCACACATTCTACCTAATACTGTTCTTCTTTAGAATGGTTCTCAAACTGCGCTGTAAGTGTCTTGAGGGCAGGGACCATATCTCGCTCATTTCTGGATTTCCTGTAACATTAACACAGTGCATATAGTAGAGGCTCCACAACTCATGAAATCATCAGGCTGGAAGGCACTCAAAGGTCTCCTCATCTAGCCAAAAAGGTTTTTTTTGGAGGGACCATAGCTCTAAAACTATGCTACTATATGCAGGAATGCAGCTAATGCACAGGAAAAGTCAGTCTGACTGAATAAAATACAGTTTAATCCAACTGGTATTTATCGAGTGGCTTATCAGAAGAAGGAAGCAAAGCAAAGCCCTCAGAGAGATCCAAACCTAGGTCAGAGCTCAGCTGGACTGTCATTGGGCCAGACCACCTTGCCAGACCTTGTTACAATCCTCCCCAAATCCTAGTAAATATCACCAATGCATTCTGAAAGTCTTCCCTGCCACATAACAACACAAACTAAGTTATCCCCTGGCATCACTCCTAGGAACCAGCCATTCTTTATGATTGCTGACCTGGACGCCTCTCATCTTTGGTATAGAATTCTCTTCGATGATGTAAACAAGGATCTCTTCTCAGAGAATCCTTTGGATTTGAAGACCTCCGGGATCACACCCCCTCTTGGCATCCCATTCTCTGGGCTTCCAGCCCTGCCACCTCTGTAGTTGAAGCAACTGGCAAAACTGGCTTTGGTGTTCTCATCCCTTCTGCCTTCATGACACTGAGATGTGAACAGGAACATATGTAGATCTGGGAAATGAGCCAGTAAATCCGCCTCGAAGACTGCTTCCCGAGGAAAACTTCTGGCTCTCATCTCATTTGATCTTAATGCACCTCCTGCTTCAAATGTGTCTCTCTGGCAAACTCTCACTAGCAAAACAGAACTCCTGACCAAGAAATGCTTCCTGGTGCTTGACTTCACTGTTCCTTTCTCCTTTTGATCCCTTGGCTGTGGTTCTATCGCCCGCTGGCCTCTCGGCTGAAAATCCTCAACAAGTTCCTCTCCTTTGTGAGATCCACAGCTTTTCAGATGTTTGTGGGCTGTGCCCATTCCCCCCTCAACTCTAGTGGCCCGCACCTCACATAACATTTAGGCTTTCTTTAGCTAAATGCTACAGGGCTTGGGAGGTATTTCAATCTTCTAAGCTTTTTCTATAAATTAGGCCTTTCATGGCAGCTGAACCGTTGCGGGAAGTGGTATATACCCAGCTAAGGGCCGTGGATTCTTAAATACTAGGGGGAGTGGGGCACGGGTAGGTGTGTGTCCCCTTGTGAACAGAAGCACGTGAAGTTGTGTGTGTTGATATGTGTCTATGGCTTTGGAATCAAAAACTGAAAGGTCACTAGGACACAAGTATTTGTATCCCAAACTCCCTCCTAAGAGGCAGCAGTGTGCAAATCTAGGATCTCACAGGAGGGGCTCTGGCTTCGGTTCCCGGCACCGCCACCTCTCACTCGCTGTGTGGCCTTTGGGCAACTCCCTTCTCGCCTTCAGGCTTCACTTGCTTGAGGTGGATTAAATGATTCATCACGTTAAGACATTTTTAAATACTATGGAAATGCTAATGTTCACAATGTTGATCATCATTGTTAATATTAACCTTGAAGTGACATTTCATGTTTTCAAAGCACTAATTATAACCAACCTGCACCATGCCCCCAAGAGGTGGATTTTTTTTTTTTTTTTCAAGAGTTGGATTTTTAAAGCTGCTCCGCCCACACTCACTTGCACAGGGTCCTACCCAAACCAATGAACATTTAGTTTGAGGTTGGGTTATGCAGGGCTTTGGAGCCAACGTGTGGACAGAGTCCGGCTAACTTGACCAACCTACCCCAAAGTTTGTGGTTAATGGATTACAAATTTGGGTAATGCTGGACAATAAATTACAACTATAATAATAAAGCTGAAAGGACACACAATTTAAGCAGAAACACCAGTGTTTTTTATCGGAAATGAAAGAAACCATTGATCATAGCAACTGTCTGAGATTAGCAGGGAGCCACATTTTCAAACATCCTGCAGTAACTCCAGAGCAGATCCAGCTGGAAAGCAAGAGTGGAAATAAAACTTGAAAATTCCTACCACGCTTTGAAGTCTGCCTCTTTCACAACCATGAGTCCCTGATTCGTCCCAACCATTCTGAGCTGCTCTTGCTTGTTGAATTTATTTTAAAAGAGACACAAGCCACGCACTTGCATATAATCTATCAAATGGACTCCAGCTTTTTGCAGGGATGGTTTGTTAGGGAATATGAATCCCAAAATACCTTCTCTTGCACATGAAATCAGCCATCAGTTCAACTGGAATAGAAAGGCTTCCGATACTAAAACTAGAAACCACTCTTGTTTCTAGTAAATACTACTTTTTCCTCTTGTGTTCTTTCCTTGACCCATCCAGGTACTTTTAATTTTTAGTTTTTTAAGGCTGTTATCTATGAAAAACTATTACTACAGATAAAAGGATATTAAGTGCCACCCTAGGCTCCTAAAATGGGCGCGTCACCACACCGAAGTGACTGCTATCCCGGTAAATTATCTGAGGAAGGATAGCCAATGACCTAGGTTGAACAAAGCTTCAATCTTGCACAGGCAGGGCCCACTGTCACCGCACATCAGCCTCACCTACCAACTGTGCCTGGGTGGATAGGGGCTCAGCCAGTCCTTTCTGTTCAAATCCCAGGTGACTTCAGAATAGGACATGGTGTCTTAGGCCAGCTGGACTGTTAGATCCTTTCTCTACTGATCACTATGACTGAGATCCAATCATCCTTAGCATCTTCGACGAACGCCGGGAAGAAATGTCAAGGGCATCTAAGAAACATGTCCTTGGTCACAGAACAGTCACAATAACCTAGTAAGTAACCAGACACTGAACTTCATAATAACCTACACGCCTGAGTTTCTGTCAACAGAGCAAAACACCGAAGAAGAAAATAGTTTGATTCACAGTGCCTGGTCAAGAACAATGTAGATCATAAAGTCAAAAATCCTGATTTCTGCCCTTGGGTTCACAATATAACTCTGGTCAATCTGCAGAAGTCTCAGCCGGTCCATTCCCCCACAGGAAGAAAATAACGTTTGTGAAAGGCACGCTGAAAACTGACAAGCACACTTGCACATATGAGGAGTTATTTTAACTAAATAGGAAAAATTCAATTTGCCCTCTCATGCCTTCTCAGGACACAAAGCTTACGGGGTAGGAGCAATGTCGGGGGAGTCCTTTGGTGTCCACTTCTCCCTTCTTTGGCTCTCCCAACTGGCAGCTGAATAATTCACTGGGGGAATGAATCCTCAAAGGGAATCAGACCGTGGACCCTAGCAGTGAACGTAGGTCTACATAATCCAAGCAACAACCCAGGCACAAATTTAATAAGGAAAAAAAGCCCCAGCAACACAAAAACAAAGAACTCTCAACTTTACAAACACTGGGAGTGCAACAGCTGGTCAGCCGAGATTAAAGGAGCGTGAGAGAACACCTCCCCATCTCCTGCCTTCTCCTCCCCCGTCGAGGTCCCGCAGCCAGCCAGGGCTCGCTTTTACAGCCCTGTGCAGATGACCTTGTTCCAGCTAAGATAGGAACTCTTTGATCTCAGCAGGGGGATGCTCTGGGCCTGCAGCTGGTAGATATTAATAGTACAGGATCCGCTGGTGTGGAAGAGATCTCTCAGTTGGGCCAGGTCACTCAGATCCCCTGCTCTGAGTCAGAGCAGAAGGAACTTCATTTCCCCGCATCAGCCCCTGCTGGGTACTTCTCTCGGGTCAACTCAGATCATTTTCTCACTGGCTGCTCTCGGTCGCTTGTTCTCACCCCGCAACTGTTTTCAAGGGAGCGCTGTTTAAGCCGTGCCCTCTGCTCTTGTAGCTGAAATCTGTTACAGGACAGGGTGAACCCTGGGCTCAGCCCATCACAGTGTGTTTCTCACTCTCACCAGCTTGCACACACTTCTAGTGTACATGTTTGCGTGGGAGAGAGGGTAGAGAGAGTAAGAGACAGACAGACAAGCCCAGAAGTGTTTACAGAGAGAGAGAGAGACAGCAGTATGGGGAGAGGGGGCTGTTAGAGGTATGCTGATGTATCAGTGCTAAGATTTCCGAGGATCCTTTCCATTATGTTTAATCTAGGACGACGAGGTCACTCTTCCCACCCTGTAAATCAGAATTTTAAAACCCCATCACCAAGTGAACACTCCTGACCTTCAGACCCACATCACATCTTACAGAGTCAGAGCTAGAAAAGGCTTCAGCCATCTTATATTCAACCTATCTGTCTGTCATTTAACAGAAAAAACTGAGGCCCAAAGTGATTAAAAGAGCTGCCCAAGATCACAGAGCTAATAACACAAGGGCAAAGCTGATGATACAACGCATGCTTACAACAACAGAGAGATTTGTACATTTTAATCATAGCAACATTAACCACCACTGCAATATATTTGAATAGGTATAAGTGTTCTAAGAAATGTATCATTTTTTTTCATTCACTGGTAAGGAACTTCATTATAGGCTTCGGAAAAAAAATTCTATAGACTCTTTATCTGCTTAGCTATGGAAGGAAAAGATCTAGAAAACTCAATCGTTTCCATTCTCCCTTGGGTTTCATAATAAGAAAATGTTGTCTAAGGATGAGCTGGTAACTCTCCCTTGGCCAGGAACAGGACTTTACCATTTTTTTGAAGCAGTCACTCTGTAGCCACAAAGCAATTTCCTTTATATCTGTTTTGCTTCTGTTCTTTGCTTGAGATAAACCAGGAAGCCAGGACAAAGAAAAGTACTCTTACTTATTGGCTTTCAGATAAGGAAACAAGATAGTCTCTTCTGGTCTCCTCCTTGGAACTGAATAAATGTGTACGTGTGTAATACTTATAATAGTAATTTTTAATCACGTTCATAGGTCTTTATGTGATTCTCATGGTTCACTGTTGTTACAAAGCATTTACTATGGTACTGGTTCAGCATTTATTTACTGCCTACTACGTACCTAGAACTTTGCTGGTCATTCAGGCACAACAAAAAGAATACAAGAGATCCTGTGACCTTAATCTTAAGCTGGTGGGGAAACCATGAAAAGTTAATTTCTTTTTTTTTTTTTTTTTACCTTTTCTGTCTATTGCTGATCTGGTAGAAGGGCCACAGAGGAAGAAGAGAGAGTGAGACCAAGGCAGACTGGAACAGGCAAGGAGGTTTTGTGGAAGAGTTTATTTTTTTAATACAGCAGGTTCTTACTAGTTATCCATTTTATACATATTAGTGTATATATGTCAACCCCAATCTCCCAGTTCATCCCACCACCACCACCCCCTACCCCCATTTTTCCCCCTTGGTGTCCATACGTGAAGAGGTGGTCTTTAAATAAACCTCGAAGGAGTGGGAGGATTTGGGAAGAAAAGAAGAGGTAGGAGTGAAAAAGGGAAATGCTGTTCTAGAAGGGTGAGTTGTCTCTGCAGAGGCACGGAGCCAGGGCTCAGGAGAGCAGGCAGAAGGTCAGCACACTTGCTGGAGGAGCTTCACAGAGGGTGAAGAGGAAGGAAAGGACAGACTACAAAGAGTTAAGAAGCATCAACTTAATCTAGCGTATTTTTGGGGAAACTGATCCACACAAGAGAAAAGAAAAAAACCTGATTTGCTGATTTCCATGGTGTAAATACGTCCACCCTGGTTGACTGCAAGCTAACAAGCCACAAATTCCCGAATATCTTAAAATCAGCTTGTTGATTTTTGCCCATTCTCAGGAAATGGGCTAAAACAATGTCAAGATTCCTGAATAGGAGACTGACACAGTAAAAGGAAGCCAGAAATGGGGAAGTTTAACTTGGTAGTGTAAGATGTACGTGGGAGAGGCTGGAGTTGGGAAGGCCATTTTGGAATTTATTAACATAATCCAAGTGTGAGTTTTTAATAAGTCAGCTGATCACAATACAACTCACAAAAAAGAGGGCACAGATATATTTGGAAAGGACGACCCAGTAGACTTGATGATGAAAGAAGTGTATGGAGGGAACGAAAAATGATGATTCAGCTTTTTAGCGGGAATGACAATGCATCACTGAGTGTGGAAATACGGTACACAGAGCACCCTACAGTTGTTATAAATAAGTAATTCGTTTCACTCTGAAAAACACTGCTGAGAAGCAGGGATGTGGTCCTTGCCATTTTTGAGACCATAATCCAAGGCCAATCCACGGAAAACCACCTGGGCAGTTAGGAGCCTTGCTAGCCCTAGAGGTCCCATATATTCCATCATGAATAATTCTCAGAAAATGGAAAGTGCAGAGGGGCCTGGAACAGCTATGCTCATCCACCCAGGCCCACAGCATACTGCCCTGAAAGAGATCAGACTACGACTAGCAGAACTCAGAAATGTCAAGTGAGAACTTTCAGTAAAACTAGAAACCACCCACTGGCCCAGTGGTGTAATTCCCCTAGCTACATAAACCAGAGCCAGTCTGACCTTTGCTGGCATGGGAGGGAGGAGAAAATTTTGCAGATTTACCAACGTGGCTAGTTTTTCTTAATCCTTCTGTAAAGCTGATTGGGAACGCCACGTCTCCAGCACCTGATACTGGTGTACACTTTTAGCCAGTCCAAAAGTACCCGGCACAAACAAAAGGTTAAATTGCTGTACAACCATGAGTAAAGCCAACATCTGAGCATCAGTCTCAAAAACGAAGTCATTTAGCAGTTCACCAGCCCTCATACTGAGGACCCAAAAGAACCTACTGAGGAGTGACGAGCCTTAGGTGGAGGTGATAGATGCCTGTGAAGATGATTCACTCAGGTGAAAAAGGAAGCTCACTTATAGAGACAGAGCAACACACTCTCCAAATATAAGGGATCAGATGCCAGGAAAGGTGGCCAAGCCTATATCGCCAGGCTCCGGCTGGGTTCACTGGCCAGGGCCTGTTAGCTGTGTGTCTCAGTTCTCAGCAGAAGGCAGAGAGGCAGTGGCGGAGCCGTATGTCAGTGTCAAGTTTCAGCCCCTCTAAGACAGATCCCTTACCTTCAGACAGGGACAAATCATCAGCTGGAGACACCAGGTCTGCCTGAGAAGCTAGGGCTCCACTCAGATGGGTTGTAATTTGATTCGTCAAGATAACCTGTGAACAGACAAGGAGAAGGCGGAGGGAAGGGAGAAGAGAGAAGACCAAATTAATTATTAGAGCTATCAAAAGGCTGTAGTTTAGGGGAAGACTGATAAGTACGCAGGTAGGAAAACCCCAGCTCTGACTTGCATCAGTTTTATCTTTAGGCCAGAACTATCTGGCAACGCCTCCAGGTCATTCAAATCACAGAAGACCGAGGAAACAGACTGACTTTTTTCAGAGCTTAAACCACTAATCAATTCTTTCTAAATGCTGAGTAAATTGGGACAGAGAAGTGTCGCCATATTACCTGAATAATAGAAGGCCAACCAGAGAATTAAGATGAATACGTGCACACTTTATCATTTTTAAATTATATTCACAACATACAATATGACTAGCGCCGAAGAAAAGCAATAATTTAACATCTGGGTGCCTGGGGCTTCTTCCCTTGTTAACTGGAAAGTCAGAATTTTATTTCCAAATTTGTGAAATTAGAATAAAATTCATCTCTAAAGGAATAGCACTCTTCTTCTTTTCAGTACGTTGAATTCTAACAAAAGAATTCCAAAGTCTCACTATGTATTTAAAACACAAATTAATAGAATCCGACCTATACAAAGTAAAGTTCATAACATTTAAAATTCCTAGAAAGGACTCTAAAGTTACCTAATCCACATGATTTATTTCCACACAATATTTTTACATGTGGTTCCATCCAGAAATTATTCTTTTCCTTAAAAAATCCTCATTTATAAAATTTGCTCTATTGTTTAGAAACCTAAAGGAAGAACAAAATACAGATTCTCTCCTGGAGAACTGCAGCAAGACTAACGTTTACAATCATTTCTCAAGATTTGAGGTGTTCCCATCGTGGGCATCTTGGTGAACCATCTTGGTCCCTCAGAGGAAACGTAACTTCTGAGAAACTAGGCATTTGGTACCTGGAATATGCAACTAGCCAAATCGTCATGGTCTGTCCCAAGGGTCAGCTATGGTTTTGCTGCCACCCTGATTGGAGCAGAAATGGAAATTGTCTCCATTCTTTATTGTCCAGCTTTTCAGCCACACCTCTGTCGCTGTCTCTTGAATGGACCAATGACACGTTATAAATCCTATGCCCATGGCAGCTTAATTGGGGGCTGAGAGGGGAGCACGATGGCAGGGTCAGGAAAAGAAGTGAAGTACTCTATTAACAAAGACAGCCTGTCCGAGGTCTTTGTGTGTCAACTAGGCTCGTGTGAATCCCCAGCTACTCTGCAGCGATGACCGGATGTTGCAGTATTCCACTGAGTATTTGCTAATCTCATCCTTCCTATTCTTTTGTATTGCTCATTTTCATTTGGACTGGTAAGAATCACATATGATAAGTCTTTCAATTAAAATGGCTGGAAATGGCCAAATAAAAGCCTGCTCTTTTAAGAAATAAATACTCATATTCAGGAGCAAGAAAAAGCAATTATGTTCATTTTCCTCTTTATTATATAGGGTACGGGCTTTGGTGTTCAATAAAACTGGGTTCAAATTCTGACTGTGACACTGTGAACCTTGGGAAAGTTACTTGAATCTTTGAGCTTCATCTATTCATAGGTAAAATAACACCTATCTTATAGAACCGTTATGAGAATTGAATGAGATAATCAATGTAAGGTATTTAATATAGTGTCTGGCACGTGATAAATATCCAGTAAATGTAAGCCATTGTTGTTGCTATTATTTCCTTAAGAAGAATGTTATATAGGTTAATAAATTACTAATAAAGTATATGCCACATGCTTCAGATCACTGGATCTAACAACAGATCATGAAATCACAATTTTCTACATCAGGATATATACTTCAGTACCTGATCATTTCTACCAGTCTCAGTCCTTCCTAAGCTTAACTTCGTTTCAAAGAATTTGTGTAAAAATCTCAGTAAGAAAACGATAGTAATTATTTAAAGCAAGACCAGTAAGAAACCGGCATTGTTTTGAGAATAGCACGTGAGTTTTCTACCAGTGAAGAAAATAATGTATCTGTCATAGTTTAAAAAAAAAAAAAAAAAAAAAGTGAAGCTTCAGGAGATCTAGACATGTAAGCTCTATTTTGGGGGGAATTCTTCTAAAAGGTGGTTTGGTGAAAATGACTAGAACACTAGTGATATAGTAACAGTAATGAGAAAAATAATTATTGAATACCAACCATGCAAAGCATGTCACCATGTACACAGGGGAAAATAAAGAGGTGAAGGCTCTGTGTGTCTTCTCTAAAACTTGCAAGTTAAAAGATAAGACATTTACTAAGATATTCAGACCACTTTTTCTCAATTTTGTTATTATTTCCCTGGTCCTACAATGGAAACTTATACTGAGATGATGGCTTTATTGTACATAGCTAACAAGATGACACCCTGCTGAGCCTAAAACCAAACTACAGATGCGCCTCCAAAGATACCCACCCCCAGTGCCACTTCCAATGCAAGAGTAGATGGAGAAGAAACCATTTGTACTCTCCAATGGCAAAAGAACAAGCTCCTAAGTGGTTTCGCTAATGACCCACTCCCTTTTTATTATGAGTCTGAAAGCCAAATTGCTGAAGGGATACATAGCAACCAAACGCAGGGGGTTGCTTTTGCTGAATTGTTGTGATTTTCTAAATCCGTGATCAGCAAAATGATAAAATGGAAATATTTCCAAATAGCACTGATTACAAATAATCATGACTTGGGCAGAAGCCTATAGATGTGTTGTCCTCTGAGGCAATCTCGAGACATGAAAACTACACTCCTAAAATAACTTATCAAATACTATTACACATTATAAACAGAGTCTTAACACTATCTGCTTTCCAAAAGTGAGTTCTGACTGACACTTCAGAGGGTCTTTCGGGCTGCTCTGCTCCACTGGAAAGAGGAAGGCTTCTGACACTTGGTACTAAATCTGTGCGGGAGCAGTATGCACCATGATTAGGCTGAGGGCTTTGGAGTCAAACAAACGTGAGTTCAGATCCTGGGTTCCACCGCTTACTAACTATGTGATGTTGAGCAAGTTTCACAACTCTCTGGGTATAATTCTTAACTCACAGGGTTTTGAGGATTAAACTGGATAATGCACATAAAGTCCTGAGCATAGTGCCTGGCCAATGGGAAATGCTTAAATGTTAACCTCCGTCACTGTCTTTGCTGATTTTACACCTTGCTTGTTGAGAAAGAAAACCCATGCCTGCTTCCCTTTTGTACAACACAGAGCACGCTGATGACAAAGAACAAATATTTGCTGGTGATATGCTCAAAAAGCATAAGAATTTAATTGGAAGTGCATGCTATTTTTGCCATTTCTCTAGAAGTATGACTTATTAAAAACATACAACACACCCCACCCCCCTTCCTGCTACTACCATCAATTTCAAATCCAACGGCTAGAGTGAGATTCTTGGACGAAGGGGAAATTTTGCTTTTGTTTTTTTGAGGGTAGTGATTACATCTTTACATCTGAAGCCAGGAGAAAATGGAATTCAGCTTAGTTTACTCTTCAGGCAACAGAAGACCATCTACCTACTGAGGGGAAACAGGCAGCCCTCTACATTGTATAAAGTAACTGTTAACACCATGCAACTCTGTATATGAAGAGACCGCTTACTCCCAGGGCTTCCTTGCAAAGCCGGCAGGTTGTAGGATGCTTCAGGTACACATGAATAGGAAACGACTCCTCATATCATGTCACATATACCTTGAGTCTCGTTTTTAGTGCTCCCCTCCCAAGGCAAAATGGGGGGGGGGATGCTAAGCTTGCCCCTGGGTTCTAAGTTTCCCTTGCATCATTCAACTTCCCTAAAGGCATCCTACTCGACCCTTCCATGCACTGTAGTTCAACACCTAAGCTCAGTTCAAGGGAACAATGAAGCTCTCAAAGAAGAAAAAACTCCAGAGTACAGATTCATAAATAACCTAAGAGGCCCCGCCATCAGAGAGAGCAGGGCTTCTCTTAGAAGCTAGAGAGGAGATGGAGAAACAGGAAGCAGTTAAAGACCAGAAGAACTAGTAAGGCGGATGGTTGGGAATGAATGTCATTTTGGTCAGAAGGCAGAAGGTCCTGGGGATGAAAACCTAGCCAACACACAAACAAACAAAAACATATGACTCTTTTCCACTAAGTATCAAAAAGGTAGCTTCCGAAAGCAAATAGCTAGAGGTTAAGGGGGAAGGAGCAGAATACACTGGTCAGAAGAACCATCAGCCCCCAGGGTCAGGGGACTGGTGAGCTGGAGCCCACTGACCAATCGAGCCTGACTCCCCACTAATCTCTGTGTCCATTGTGGACCACCTGCCTTCAGGTGGCACAGCTTTCTTCAGCTACGCTAGGACCAGACTAATTTAGGCTATACCCACACCCCATGCGTGTCTCCTGCCCCTGGTCCAAAATAAATCCTGCCTTAAGGGGCCTCTGTATGTGTCTAATCTGATCTACTCTACACTGAAGTATTAAAGACGAATCTCTTTTGGGAGCTCCATGAGCAGCCACTTAGTTAGTATATTCCAGCCCAGTGGAAAATGGTGGAGAGAAGAGAAAGTGGGACAGCCCTGGAGAAATCAAAGTAGGGAACTGTCAGGCCTAAAGTTCCAGCTTTTGATAAAGAGCCTCCTTTCATTTGACCCTTGGGAGGTGACAAAGAGGGAGTTTGTGGTCAATCAGGAATAGGATAAGTTGGAATGGGATATCTGGCCCTGTTCGGTCAGCAGAAGAGAGATGCATGGTCAACAAAACAATAACTCAATACTTATAAGTCAGATTCTTTTAAGGACCTAAGAATATGGCACATGCCCTCATTCAGCTTTCTGTGGGGGCAGGTGAGAGGCAAATTTTATAATCCCCGCCTTCCAGAGAGGGAACTAGAGTCATCTGCCTGAGGTTAACAGTCTAGATAAGAAAGGGGGTCTACAGGCCTCCCTCCTAAGACAGCACTGGGCAGAGGAGAGGAGAGCCAGGAACCCTCAGCCCAGAGCCACAGGCAGGTCCAGGCCTTGATGCCCTGGTCTCCAGAATTCAATCTAATATAAGTAACGAACAAAGGGATCTAACACCTAGAAATACATTAAAAGATTATGAAAATGCTACATTGTAACAAGCCCAATCTTGTGACAAGAGTCCTTTCATACTCTGACGTTAATAAATAACCACAAACCAAGTAGCTTCAGCTTCTACAGGAGTGTCAAGCATTTGAGGCAATCCTAGCCCAATTCTGCCAGTCTTTTTAGTGGCTTTCGGTGGCTTCAGATGCATGTGGCTGGTCACTTCGGAAACCCACAGGAGGCTTGAGAACTAAAGCTCTTCGTGTCCTTGGTGCAACAGAGTTCAAGGATTCCTGGGCTAGAGGAGTCATGAGGCAACCTCAGGCATCTCGGGGGCATTTTTATGCCCAGAAGGACATCTGCTTTCTCCTCCCTCCCGCCCATTCCCTGCTAGAAACCTGCTACAGCCTAACACAGAGAATCAGAGAAGTCTCAAGACCACTTTAACTAAGCCTGAAGGGCTAGGTGCGGTGATTATCCTTATACTCACAGCTCCCAAGGAAACAGGCAGCCCACTGGATAGCCTGGCCAGCCAGAGAAAGGGCATCAGTTGAGTGACAGAGAGAGACCTCAGGGCTGCCTCTGCTCCCAAACTGCCTACCTGCTGTCAAATCTAGCACTCTCAGATTGACAGGGCTCTGAACTGTAATGGAACAGAACTTTTTGTCAAATAATACACATGTATACACATGTATAGATGTATAACCGAATCGCTTTGCTGTACACCTGAAACTAACACAATATTGTAAATCAGCTATACTTCAATGAAGAAAAATTAAGTGACTGTAACCAAAACTTTCTCCAAATACTATATAGATAGATAGATAGATAGATAGATAGATAGATAGATAGATAGATAGATATGACAGGGCTCTGCTTTTCATAGGTTTTGAAGGCAAAAAATGTTCGGATTTTTCCGTAAGATCTTATTTTTATACCACTATTATTTCAGCATAAAAAAATGACCTGTCTGCTTAAGGTGCGCTTTTTTAAAATGTTACTTTTGGTATCTAAAATGATCCTAATTGCCAGGTATGACAGTGATGGAGCCTTTCTATCTAAACACAGGCCTTGAATAAATCAGAAATTCTGAGTTTTAATCCTGGCTCGGTTAAGGGTTACTGAATGCCTTGCTCTTAAGGAGACAGATGCCGGAATTTTCCTGTGAGAAATCGGTAAGGTTCATTGAGTCCTTTCATCACCAAGGCTTGAGAGAAAGGCCCTGGAGTGGTTTTCACCATCCTCTCCTCATGCTTCCCAACCATGACGGTGTCTGCCCCAGCCTATCTGCTGAATAGGAGCCGGGAGTCGGAGGGAAAAGGGGGATGGGGAGAAGAAAACAGGCGAGGGCGAGAGGCAGAGGTAGAAGGCCAAGAAGGGCGAGAGGGGTGCTCTGGGTGCAGTGTGGGAACAGGGTAACTCCCCCCAAAAGCAGGTGTAGACAGCCATACTCGCAGACTCACACCTCTCCCCTGACTATTCCCCACCTCCTCCCTTCCGGTCACTTCCAGCTTTGAAAGGAAATATCCAATATTTGAGGAAAAGTCAGACCAAATATTTTAGAGTGTGAGTATCACAAATCTGGTTTTACTCTTCACCGGCTTAGTTTTGCCAAGCTCTGGAAAATTATAAATCATTCCATTATGAAAAAAAGAAATCGTTTTTCTTTAGCTTCAGCCCAGAGAATATCAACTGTCAGCTCTAGAATAAAGAACTGATAGGGGTTTAGTATTCCAGCCTGCTATGTCCATCTTGAAGGTCTGCGTGACAACTGTTTTCTGGGAAAATCTGAAAGGCTACGGGGGATTTTCCTTTCGAAATATTTGTGGTAAAAGGACCAAACTTCAATTTGGCTTGAAGAAAAGATTATTGTGGAAGTTAGGAAGCCTGCCTTTTATTTCTGGCTCTGTCACTAAACTGCTGTGCAATTTTGGAAAAGGCTCCTAACCTCTCTGTACCTAAAAGTGAGTCCATAAAAGACATGAAGAAAATGAGTGTATTATGACCATAAGGGTAGCAGCCCACTACGAAAAATGTTTCAAACCACATCAGCATTAGTGTTCTCCCTAAAATTCCACCACTATCGTTGATTCTCATCATGTCCAACCTTAGGAAATCCATCTTACATAGAACCAATTGGCAGTGCCTGAGGAAGATAGGAGGGGAAAAAAAGAATAAGGGAGCTAACTTTAAATAGTTTTGTGTTTATGGTGAGGATACTTTCAATCTTGATAAAATCCACACCTCTTATAACAGACCTGAAGAAGAAAACCTCTGTTGTAGATTTCATTGTGAAATTCACAGGTAAAGCTAGTAGGAGAGTCCTTAAAGAAGATATTGGCCCAGTATGAGGCAACATAGATGGAGGAAGAGAAAAGAATCTCCTCGGCTTTGCACAAACACACACTCACTCAATCACAAAGGGATGGATGATACTACTGCTTTCACCTCATTGTAGCCATTGCCTCGACCACTGTTTAGAGACAATGCACTGAGGCAGAACTGTGTCTGCCATTTTGGCCAAAAGAAACACACAAGAAAACAGCAGGGCACCACAGGGTGGCTTTCTCCTTGGCCTACTTCTCCTGGGGTACGCATGCAAGAGGATGTAGTGGAAACCCTGGGCCAGCAGCTATTGTGCCGTAGATGTAGGCGTGAAGCGCTCAGCTTCCACTGTCGGCTCGCTGTTCCACTGGCCCCAATGGGGCTGAGGTTAACACGTGTTGGTTCCGGGCCTCAGATGGGGCGACAGTTGTAATGGGGCCACAAACAGCAGGTTGGTGTGCTGTTTCCACCTTCAACCCAACCTCGGCGGCATCCTGTCAGTGATGTGAGGCCCGCTGCAGGAAACAACACGCACCACTGGTGAACTGCGACGGTGCACTCACAGTGGCTTCAAATGGTGCATACTCCAACTGTGGGCAATTCTGCAGTTAGCATGGGAACAAAAAAGTCTCTGGTCAGCCAGGGCTCGGAAAAGAACAAGGCCGCTTGTCGGATGACTCTGAGGTTCACGGACATGGAAGAAACCTTCCTACCAGCCTTCATTGCACTGTGGCCTTTCCCGTGGCCGAGTGGCTTTTGTGTGGAGTTTGTTTGGTTGTCTTCGCCCGCACCCTTACTGCCCACCGAGCCCCACAAAAAGGCAGGGGAGGTGAATTTCCAACAACCCCCTGAGTTTCTGCTGACCTTTTTAGGTGTTTTTGTTACTTGGTGGTGCTTTCTATTCACGTGTACGCCTGGTCTCTGGGGATTCCCCTCCCTTTGATTTGCAAAGAGGATTAGAAAGACACAGCTTTGTGATCTGTCCATCACAGACTGATTTCCCCTCCTTAGACTCATTTGAGACCAAGAAAACACTTCTGTTGAGTCACTTGCTCCCTGGGAATCTGAAAATACGGTTCTCGGGGGAGTCCAGCCTGATAAACACTGACCTGGCTATTCTCCAGCCCCACCACACTGTTAGTGGCTTATAGGAGGGAGGAGCTGAAGCCCAGAGGGGCCTCTGAGAAACCTCCAAAGGAGGATGTGTCAACAGTGGTCTGACTCCTTGTTTCTCTATTTCACGGAGGCAAATGGCAGCCTAACCAAGGGCTCTCCAAACTCAGTAACTGGATGTGTGCATTCAACTCTATCTCCAGAGTGAATCTGTGGCATAAAATGGGAGCAAAGGTCACTCACTATCTGTTCAAAAGGAGGTCAAAAGGTCTGCCTAGGAACAAATTTCCAAGGCAGCAGCTTCATCAGATATGCTCTTGAACAAAACTATTTATTTGATGTCCTCAAGGAAGGGATATTGTGTAAGGTGTTATTTGAAAACAAAAGGTGGGGGGAGGTTGGGAGCTGAAGCAATGTTGTCTATGTCTATACTTAAATACATGATATCAATAAAGGCAAACATAATCAACTTCGATTAAACAGAGTCAACATAGGAGAGACACAAGAAGAATAGGCCCAGAACAAATACATTAAAATGGCTAAACATTTACGTGGTGAGTAGGAACGGACTTCCTTCCATGGCAATGCCCTTGGAGTGGAGGTCTCCCATCATGGCCACTAACAAGCCAACTACCGATCACAAGCTATAGGCCCACAAAACAGATACCCTGGCCAAGGGCAGATCACACTCAGTGCCAGACGACAAATAGGTTTGCAGTCTCCAATACCCACGCTGCTGGCTTGGCACTGGCCACCTGGAGCACCGACCCAAGAGGAAATGTGAGGTGGTGTCAGACCTCTGAGTTGCTACAGAGGAAGGTGAGGCACATGTGCTGCTAAACTTGACCAATATCACGTGAGTGCCATCCTGAATTCCCTCCTTCCTCACTTTCAGTTGTTCGCCTATGATCGTGTTCACCTCTCACATGACGTCATTACCAAGAACGATCATGCCATTTTCCACGAGTATGATATTTTAAATTTTTCAGAGTTTGTTCACAGAATGGTCTTAGCTGACCCTAACTGCCTAGTGAGGGAAGCTGAAAAATAGCTGAGGCAGCTGTTGTGTGTTAGAAGGGTGGGCTCTGCAGTCAAACCTCCTGGGTTTCTATCTCAGTTCTACCACCTACTGGCTGGAGAGTTTCAGGTAGGATACTTAATCTCTCTCTGCCTTTCTTCAACTCTGTAATTGGGACAGCAATCATACCTATTGTGGGGATAAATGAGCTGGCATATAAAGCACTTAAGACAGTGCCTAATGCCTAACAGGTGCCTAACAAATATTAGCCCTTTATTCTATCCACTTCAGTTTTCCCAGTGAAAAAATTGAGGCTTGAGACCTCTATATTCTATCTCTGTATTTCTCGTGGTTCGCTCACTCGGGCTAAGTGCCCCAGTCTGAAATATCCTCCTTTACTCTTCTTTAAGTTTCCACCTTTCCGGGGCCAGTTCAAATCTTCCCTCTTCCATGAAATCTTTCCTAACTATGCTGGCTGCCACTGACTTCTCAGTTCTGGATATCCCCACTCTAGAATCAGTACCAAGTAATTCAGTACGAGAATTTTTCTCTAGTTATGTCATCTGTGTTATTCTTATCTTTCTACCTACAGCGTAAATGTTATGAGACTTTATGTGCTTCTAAAGGAGGGAAAGGAGAAGGGGGGAAACTAACATCTACTGAGCACTTCCTATGTATCAGACCCTGTACCAAGCACTTTACATACATTAGCTCATTTCATCCTCACCTCGGTGGAGTAAACATTATTATCTTCGTTTTGAAGATGAGGAAACTGAGGTTTACAGAAGTTGAGCAATTTTCTCAGACCAAATAGCACGTAGAAGAGCCGGATTCAAACCAGATCTGTCTGGCCCTGTAGCCTACACTGGTTCTACCACATAAAAGGCTCTCAACGTGAAAACTCACAGCCTTGTGGATCTTTGTTGATTAATTTCTTCAGAGCAAGGCATTTGCTGACATCAGATTGACCAAGTTCTGTGCTGTTTAATGCAAAATCACATGTAAAGGAAAACTGTTCAAAACATTTAAGAATAAGACAAACTTTCAGTAGCAAGAAGAAACCAGTTGACTGTTAGATTGCTGTCTGGTAGAGTTGGAAACATTGAGTCTTCAGGCCAGGGAGGAACCATGCTCTAGCAGGTATGGCAAGAGAAAGGACACAGATTCCTGGAGTCTATTTCTGTCTTGGCCACTAACTACTTTGCTAATATTTTCACTTCTGCTAAAATGAGATGACAAGAGTTTCAGAAGAAAGGTTGCCACATAAGAGCAGAATAAAAACAGGCAGTTAGCTGGTTAAAAGTGGTAGAGCCACAAACAACTTCGGGATCTAGAATAGGAGTTCACAGCTGGGACAAATTCCATTTAGGCATTTGTCTTTCCAGCTTCACTTCAACTCTTAGAGAGCAGCACTGAGTATGGAACAATCCTTAAATCTAAATGATAACAGTATCTATGTCTTTTTTTTTTTAACTTTCTTCATTTTTTTTTTTAAATTGAAGTATAGTTGACTGACAATGTTGTGTTAGTTCCTGGTGTACAGCAAAGTGATTCAGTTACACACATATTCTTTTCTGGATTCTTTTCCATTATAGTTTATGCTTTTAAATACCCTACAAGGGCTATCTTTAGTTTACTGAGGATCCATGTGAGTCATTCAAGAAGTTTGTTAGGGCTTCCCTGGTGTCACAGTAGTTGGGGATCCGCCGGTCAATGCAGGGGACACGGGTTCGAGCCCTGGTCCGGGAAGATCCCACATGCCGCGGAGCAACTAAACCCGTGCACTACAACTACTGAGCCTGCGCTCTAGAGCCCAAGAGCCACAACTATTGAGCCCGTGTGCCACAACTACTGAAGCCCGCGTGCCTAGAGCCCGTGCTCTGCAACAAGAGAAGCCACCGCAATGAGAAGCCTGAGCACCACAACAAAGAGTAGCCCCCGCTCGCTGCAACTAGAGAAAGCCTGCACACAGCAGCGAAGACCCAATGCAGCCAAAAAGAAAGAAAGAAAGAAGTTTGTTATTATCCTACTTGAAATGATGTTTGCATCTATTTTCAGACTGGTTACTCCGTGCCAGGGTGGTACTAAGTGAGAATCAACGACTTGATTCTTAGTATGTTTGGTAATCGATTCATGAAGTGTATTAGTGCCTCTGCATCCTGGAGGCCCCAGTTTTACGGTGAGGACACAGCTGGGATAGAGGTAGTAGGGTCAGAGGTTTGTTCTGGGTCTTTGAAGTCATCCAGACAGGAGTCTAGGCCTGCAAGGACTGGTGACCTCGGCAGGTCTGTGGCTATTCCTGCAGCCCTTTAAGGTGCATCATGATCCTTTTGCAAAGAAGGACACAGGACCTATGGGTGGTGACTGTCATTTCCATATATCTGGAGTCCCACTGAATTCAGGATCCTGGAGCTGTGGGCGAGTCTCGTGGAAGACTTCCTGCTCCCATCAAGGCCTGGGAGGGATCACTGCTGGGAATGGGGGCCCAGGAATGGGAGGCCAAGCAAGCTTTCTTCTGTCTGGTTATTGACAACACAGTGTTCCTTCTCATGGACTCCTCCTGCCCTCCCCAGGACCACACGGAAATGACTAAACCTGCCGTCACTCCAGTGAATCCACTCAAATAAATAAGTCAATCCTCTTTAAGTTTGTGGTCTCAACTCCTTGTTGGTTTATTGCAAAATTAAAGGGCACACAGAGTAGAACCATCAATCAGTAACCAGCAGAGGAATAAGCTCTTTGTGGAATGTACTGAGAAGCAGGAAAGAAGATGGAAAAAAAATGAAAAGAAACCTCATGAAATGGTCATTTGTTAGGAGAACAGAGGGGGAAAAAAAAAATCCACATTTCACATGCAGCATAATTTAGGAGAAGTCTTATTAAAGGTTTCCTATCTCGCCAGGAGAGCAAGCTCAGGAACGCAAACAAAAATCCCTCAAAATGATCTGCCATTTATTAGTGCTGGTTTCTTGTGGGTTTTGCTGTATTCCATAGACACAGCCAGAGATCATGGGGACGAGAGGCTGGAACAGTGACTCAGCAGGCTCAGGACCAGGGAAGGAGAGGAGATATTAACTACTGTTTATTATAAAACAAATAAACAAATACAAACCATCTCCCTCAGCCTTTTCACCCCAACCTGACCTTCCCTTAGCACCCTATTATTTAAAGTAAAAGCACCTAGTACCATGCCTTATTTGGAATTTTTAATAAATGCTATTTGATGAAGGTAAAAACTGAAGAGCAATATATAGTCCAGGGCTCAGTCCCCAATGGGTGCCAAATACCTCACTCAATGCCCTATTTACATAACCTCCTCAGTCCTCATTGCAATCCTATGAGGTAGGTGACATTATTCTTCCACTTTAAGGATAAATGTATTTAATAATGTGCCTAGCTTACAGCAAGCAGCTATGCCTGTGTCACCCCAAAACCACTCTTTCAACCAGATACATCAAATTCAAGCATGACACCAAGAAAACTACTATGGCATTCTAAATCCTGCTGGAAGAGATGAAATCGGTAGTATTGGAAACAGCATAATGGTAACTCATCAGTCCTATGTCTCCCTTGCACATTTTCTACTCCAGGTAAGTCCCTTCTCTAGACAACTAGTATCGATATCCTTGCCCATTTCACAGGAGAGGAAAGCAAGGTGCCAAGAGGTGTGGGGATTTGCTTACACTAATAAAAAAGAAGAGCCATTAGACCATAACATGGCTTTGATTCTCACCCGTGGCAAAATGTAGCTTTTGAAATAACTTGCTAATGGGGAAGAATTCCTTATAAAATCTCATCTGAATCTCCTTACCATCTAGTGATAAGGTAGGTATTACATCTCTTTCCACGTCAGGGAGGAAAAGTGAGTGGCCTATAGTTTACAGCATATAAATGGACCCAAACCCAGGTCTGCTGACTCCAAATCCCATGCTCTTTACATTCCTTGACCCTGATAGGGAGCACACCTCGCAAAGAGAGGCAGACTGATGGTAAAGGAATGACAACCATGAGAAAGCTGGGTCTCAGTGTCTTTCTGAAACAAGTATGAGCTGCTTGTGAAGTTGTGATGCCCAGTCCAATGGAATCTTGGCTTCACTTCTTTTCTCTACAGAGATGACTATCTATATAGTGTTAGAGCCTCTATGGTCTCTCTGAGGGTAGTCCTCCATTACTAATGCGAGGCTCATTATAAGTGCTGCTTATGGTTTATCAGAAGTGGTCCCATTCATTAATTCAGCCAAGGAGTTCCCGAGAGGACAGCGGAAGCAAGAGAAAGCCATATCTGGGACTAGGTAGGTTCAGGGCAAGACTGCAAGGAGGTTAAAGAATAAAGTATATAATTAGGGCTTCCCACCGCAGGCCTCACCATCTTCTCTCTGATCTAGGTACCCCATGGACTTTGTGCACTCATCCTTCCCAGCACAGCTAGAGTGGAACCCCTCCCAGACCTCCTTGCCCTGGCCTGCACTACCTTGCAGGGCTTTGAGAGCCCAAGATCCTACCCCTGTACCATCTGCCACTGCTCATAAATCTATACAGCCCTTTCTTCCCTCTTTCTAAAGAACTAAATCTTAAATAAGCCTTAGGTGACTTTGGCTACAGATCTTCAAGTTACCAGGTAGGGCCCCTAGTGACATACCTACCAATGGCTCTAAAGCAATGGCTCTGAAGTGGTACAGGTGGGTCTTGAATCTCCAAGCTCCATGTTAATTCCTCTACACATTCTTTCCTTCCCTCTTCTGAAATAAAAAATCTAGCTCTACATCAGACTGACAGATTCCCCTACAGATCTCTGAAGCATAGTTGAAATATAAGCTGGATATCTGACAAAATAAGATTACTCAAGTAATTTATTTAATTATTAAAATTTAACATGTTAATAAAATATCTCTTAAATACCAACTATGGTCCAAACAAAAAGATAAGACTGATATTTGCCTGTTAAAAAGGAGAAGTAACATGAGTAGGTGAACAAACTAGAATGAAAGGGAGCAAATAAATAATCTTTGTCATGAGAAGGATGAAAAGAGAGAGCTACAGGAGTCTAGAAGATGCGGAGAGATGACTTCTCACTGGGGGACTCAGGGAAAGTGTCATTTGATCTGGGCCTTGAAAGATGGGCATCACTTAGTCATTGAAAGTTATGTAAAAGGTCATTCCAAATGGCAGAAGAGGCCCCAATATTGTAAAAATATTTCAGAGGAGGGCCTTAAACTCTGAAATACAGGAGTCACTCAAAAGGTAACCAATCTGCATCTTTCTACAATAACAGACCAGACAGTTACACCAGGAATTCATCTGTCTTTAAAAGGAGATCTTTGAAAAAATGGAAACAGGCCCCTCAGCCAAGAGACACTGGAGAAAACTTCCCCTCATCATGAAGCTTCTGAGGTCTGCACATCCCGACCTTTCAGGAAGGAGATGCAAGGTGTCTCCACAGTATCATCCTGCCACTGAACTTGGTTCCTACAGGACAGGTTCTTGCAGTAAAGAAATAATACCGTTTGTCAGTCGAGAGAGTCAAGGGCATGTGTGTGTGTGTGTGTGTGTGTGTGTGTGTGTGTGTGTGTGTTTCAAACTGTAGAGCTAAGTTTCAAACTGTATTTAGAAGCTAAATTCTGCTAAAACACATCAAAGGGTATCAGGCCCCATTACAGAGGAAAGGAAAAGCCCCAATTCATATGCAATGGGGTTTAGGAAAAATCTTTATGAAAGACTTCTTAGCAAACTAGTGGAGTAAAAACTAAAACAAAACAATAACCAAAAAGTCCTCAAATGACTGTGTGTCATCAGAGTCTGTCCTGGTAGTTTCCCTCCAATTCCCTCACAGGCAGAAGAGACCCCATTAGATTTCAGAGTTTTCCTACCCTGGAGAAAAAAGGCATTATGAGACAAAGCAGAGTCCTCTGATTTGTTCCACTTCTTTAAAAAAAAAAAACTATCTTTTTCCTGCCAGTTACTTTTCAATATGACTGACAAAATTTTCCACTTTTCTGTTTATGTTTTCTAAGCCAACAGCAGAGCTCAACTAAGGTTCAGATAAAAACAGTAACCAATACAACATATAAGCACATTGCTTTCATGTAAATTTAGTCACTTATTTGGTAGTACATGAGGGTCACAGAGAAGTCCCCCTGACCCCGACCTAGACTTGGAAATAAGGCAAATAAGATGACCCTCTGGGGTTAAACTACGTAATCAGCACTTCTTGGCTCAAAGCAGAATCACACAACAAAAGGATAGGTTATGTGCTCCATAAAATAATGGATCTAGGCAACAATCATCAATGCATGTTCATTTGGTGAACCAGTAGGTCAAAAGTTGGTAGGGAACTTGACAATGGAATGATCAGACTACAATCTTCTGAATACACTGATCTATTTAATCACCATTAAAGGTGGTACAACCAGACATTATTGCCTTATGATGATAAAATAGGAAGTATACAGCACTACCTATAGAATATTTTTGCCTAAAAAAAATCTAAATCCTAATCTAATAACCACTAGTTTATGAGATATGGAAGAACAAGTTAAACAGCACCATGACGAAGCCATCAGCCAATCACTAGAACGTGTGGCATTCTACATCCAATTTCTCCAACAAATCAATGTCACAAATAAAGCGGGGGGTGGGGGGGTGCGGTGCTGTAGATTATAAGTGAGGAAATATAACAACCAAATAGAATTTGTGGACCTCATTTAGATCTTTACTCAAACTAAACAACTATAAAAGGACATCTTTGAGACAATCAGGGACGTTTGAATATGGGCTGGGTAGTAGAGGATACTAATGAATTGTTCACTTTGCTAGGTGTGCTGAAGGCATAGCAGTTATGGTTTCCCATGCCCTTACCAATGTAAAGAGGGAGAGTGGATGGAGAAATATGTTCCACAGACAAAATTAAAAATACATACCAGGGAGGGAAGGAGCGAGGAAGGAAAAAAGGAAGGGAGGAAGGAAACATAATAATGGTACATTTTAGTAGCTCGCCATGGATACTTACATTGGCACAATAATGTAAATGTTAAATATGGTTTTAACTAAATACTAAGATATAACCATACTGGAAAGAGGGAAAGAGTGAATAAGTGGTCAATGGTCATTTCCACAGACATCATCTTCAATGGGAAAATCAAAAATAGAACTTCAAGTATATTGTTTAGAAATATGGAGGTAACTAGCAGAATCAACAAGGAAGGAAGGAAACACAGTCATGGTACAATGATTTGAAAGTGGCTGCTTCCAGAAAGTAAGAATCAAAGGGGAGAAGCGGACGTGGGGCAGGGACATGCTGTTTTTCAGTATAAGGATTATATGATTATTAGATTTATAAAACTATATGCATGTTGTACCTTGATGAAAGACAAAATATAAATTAAAACATATATCAGAATGACATGGGGAGGAAGTTAATCGGCCAAAAATTAATATAAAGGATAGTGAGAGGCAGAAGACCTAAAGAGTCATTTCACCAAAGAAGACATACAGATGGCCAACAGGCACATGAAAAGATGCTCAGCATCGCTAATTATTAGAGAAATGCAAATCAAAACCACAATGAGGCGACACCTCACACCAGTCAGAATGGCCATCATCAAAAAGTCTACAAACAATAAATGCTGGAGAGGGTGTGGAGAAAAGGGAACCCTCTTGCACTATTGGTGGGCATGTAAAATTGGTGTAGCCACTATGGAGAACAGTATGGAGGTTCCTCTAAAAACTAAAAATAGAATTACCATATGATCCAGCAATCCCACTCCTGGGCATATACCCTGAGAAAACTCTTAATTCGAAAAGATACCTACACCCCAATGTTCATAGCAGCATTATATACAATAGCCAAGACATAGAAGCAACCTAAATGTCCACGGACAGAAGAATGGATAAAGAAGATGTGGTGCATATATACAATGAAATACTACTTGGCCACAGAAAGAATGAAATAACGCCATTTGCAGCAACATGGATGGGCGTAGAGATTATCATGTTAAGTGAAGTAAGTCAGACAGAGAAAGGCAAATATCATATGATATCACTTACATGTGGAATCTAAAAAGAATGATACAAATAAACTTATTTACAAAACAGAAATCTACCCACAGACATAGAAAACAAACTTATGGTTACCAGAGGGGATCGTGGGAGGTAGAGGGAGAGAGAGAAATTAGGAGTTTGAGATTAGCAGATACAAACTACTATACAAAACGTAAGTAAACAAGGGCCTACTGAATAGCACAGGGAACTATACTCAGTATCTTGTAATAACCTATAATGGAAAAGGATCTGAAAAAGAATATGTGTGCGTGTGTGTGTGTGTTATGTGTGTGTGTGTATGACTGAATCACTTTGCTGTACACTTGAACATAACACAACATTGTAAATTAACTATACTTCAATTAAAAAAAAAAAAGGATAGGGCTTCCCTGGTGGCGCAGTGGTTGAGAGTCTGCCTGCCGATGCAGGGGACACGGGTTCGTGCCCCGGTCCGGGAAGATCCCACATGCCGCATAGCGTCTGGTCCCGTGAGCCATGGCTGCTGAGCCTGCGCGTCCGGAGCCTGTGCTCCGCAACGGGAGAGGCCACAACAGTGAGAGGCCCGCGTACTGCACAAACAAAACAAAACAACACAAAACAAAACAAAACAAAACAAAACAAACAAAAAAAAAGGATAGTCAGAGAAACAAATGGCAGCAGCACTGATTTCAAACCCAGCTAGGGCTGCCAGGGCCCCCAGTGCGTGCTACTCCCGGGAGCATACAGATCACCTGACAGGCAGAGCTGGACTATGGAGACGGATGCAGCAAGCTAACAGTTCCTGATACCATAACCAGCTGAATCACTTAACCCCTTTATGATCAATTCCGTACTTATCAAGTGACCTTCCAATAATTCGTTTTCTCATTTAACCTGCCTCGAAGGGGAAACATGCTAGCTAGACAGGCATGCCTCTCCAATGCATAGAATAGCTTTCTTTCTCATTTTAAAATGAATAATTTGGCATTCTGCTTTTATAACTCAGTCCCTGTGAGCTCTGGGACCGAGAACAGGGCCACGTCCTCCTGAGTGTGGTAAGCTCTGGGTCAAAACTTGGGCCGAGGCCAGACAACCAGGCAAAGCCCACCTTGCCAGGCAGCCTGACTCTGGCTAGCAGCCTCCCCTTCAGGAGCTGCGCCAGCTTCAGGGTCCTCACCGCATTACCTTGAGCTCTTTCATAACAACCCAGTTAACCCCTATTATTTCCCCATATTAAACTAAACAATGGAGAGGCACCCGTGTTTGGCCACTTCCAGGAAGATGTAGTGGACACCTGTGGCTCTGTTCAAGCAAATATATTCTTCACCTTTCGGGACCCCACAGGGCACTAGGGGCAGAAGCTGACGTCCCAGAGCTTTCTAAATAAAGGAATGCTCATAAACTTAAAATAGTAGTAGAATATTTCAACATTTTTTATAAAGAAACATAATAATAAACATTACTGAGTACTTTCAAAGTGCCCTTATATGTAATAGCTCATTCAATCCTCGCAAAACCCTGTGGTGTGAAAACATTCTATTTTTATTTCCCTGTACTCATTAATTTACAACAGTGGAGAATAAGACACAGTGAGTCTTATTCTCCACTTGAATAATTTGGCCGGGGTCACCTGGCAAGATGAAGCATGGATTCCCATCTGGGTCGTACAGCTGGAGGGTTTGGTTGAGGTGAAGTGTCTTGCTGAGACTCACACCACAAATCAGGAGCAGAGCTGGGAAAAGGCATCTCTCACAGAAGCAAGTAGAAGCCGACAGAACCCTGGAGACATCACCATCTCCCAAAACCACGGCTACTGGAGCCAATTCCATTAGCTGTGAATGAGCTGACTCAACACCCAAGTTACATAAAGTCCCCCCAGTGATCAGTGGGTGGAGCAGAGACCCTGCGGCAACTCAATCCAAGAATTCAAAAATAACCCCTGAAATCAAAACCGAATTGATTACAGGAAAAAGAAGGGAGTATGGCACATAAAAACTGTTCACTGTTCCATTTTTAAGTTGAAACAGGCACATCACAAAGATGACAGGCATTTGCTTTACTCCCCCTGGAGAAAGGGAAGGCAAAGAAGACGGCGACATCAATTTAGGAGAGTCCCAAGCTTCTAACAATAGCGCTCTTTTCTCAAACCTATCATTTATTGAGCAGTTACTTTGTGCAAGCAGTGAGGCTAACTTGACAAACGTTATTGTCCCCATCCTCCAAATAGCTCAAGTTAATGGATCCTTTACTGAGTTTCACATGGATCACCTCCCGACCACTATCCTACGAGGTAGGCCAGAGTATTATATCCATTTGACATGTGAAGAAAGCGAGCTTAGAGAGTTTACAAAAATTGCACAAGGTACTGGGAGAGCCAAAACCTGAAGGTAAAGCCCAGACCCCAGATCTACTGGAATGCAAAGCCTTGCCTCTTAACCATCATGTCATGTTGCCTCTTTATCTCTTCTGATCTTTACAACACACTTCCAAGGTTAGTGCCATAATCCTTACTTTACAGATGAGAAAACTGAGGCTCAGAGAGGTTAAATGGCTTTCTGAAGACCAACACTGGTAAGTGGCAAAGCTGGGGTTCAAATCCAGGATCATTTGACTCCAAAGCCCCAGCTCTTCATCACGACATTGTATCATCTCTCCTTTCACTGGGATGTCAGCTCATTCATACAAGGACTATGTATCAAGGGCTTAACTACACACTAGGCACTGTTCTAGGCTCTTAGGATACACTGTGAATAAAACAGCAGGAAATCCTTGCCCTTGGGGAGTCTATATTCTGGCAATGGGAGGCAGACAATGAACTCAGTAAGTGGTAAAGAGTATAGCATGTCCAAAAGTGGTCATTTCTGGGGGAGGCAAACCAGAGTAAAGGGGACCTAGTATAAAGTGTGCAACAGTTGTGATTTTAAACAGAGTGGGCAAGAGAGGCTTCATGGGAAAGCAGAAATATGGACTTGAAGGCGCTGAGGGCAGCAGGCATGGGGACATCAGTCAGTTCTCTATCTCCTCAGCAGAAATCTTTAAAGAGAAATCCTCTAGCCCTTTACCATCTTATCTCATGTGGAAATGCCAAGAAAGCAGAAAAGTTCAAAAGCCAAGGGCCTTTGCTTTGCCCCCTAACTTGCCGAAAATGCATACTGCAAGGTGACAAGCAAATACGCACACAGCTCATCCACTACTACAGATGGAAATAGTAAGGCTGGTGACTGTGCATAGGCAAGGGGGAAAGAAGGGGTGCTAAATGTTTTACCTATCAAGAATTAGCTCCCAAAGTAAGCGGCCTTCCCCAGGCAATCTGGGCGATGTCTTTGTCAAGCTCTCAGCCTACAGATGTTAGCATTATACAACTATTCCCATAAAACTGCTCCACATAGCAGCCAAAGACTAGCTGAACCCCTGTGACCTAAATGTGATATCTCTAGCAAAACCAACAAGACAAGCTACATCACACTTTCCATGAGTACACAAGGCCTAGGCCATCCTGCTGTAAGAGTTTATTACAGAGCTAGGGTCACCAGGGAGTTCAGCCTATGTCTGTGGGAAGTTACAGAGATAAGCTCTTAATACAAATAAAAAAAGAATTCCTCTGTTAGGAAAATCCTAAAATGCTATCCTTCTATTCCAGAATTTCTAATAAGAAAGAGCTAAAGCTAGGCACTCAAGTTTGGTACTTGGCCTCCCCTATGAATGGTCCCTGGTTGAACTGTCTTCCCCTTCAGTTCACAAGCAATTTTCTTTGGCCATATCTGAGGATACAGCAGTATATACCCTATATTATCTCCTGTATTGGGCTAGATCACAGGGCATCTCACAAAGTAGGGGAAATGAAGTAGCTTTGTAATGGAAGTTAAGATAGAAAAGTTATTACCAGACTTAATGTTAGTAAAGTCTTCCAGACTATTTGAAATTTATTTCTAGCTTTTATTTCCTTGTTGAACCAATGGAAAAAGAGAGTCGTTCTAGAACAGCTGTTCCAATCGGCAGCTGTGCATAACCGGAAGCTTCAAATCAAGTAAGCAGCTAAACCCAGGGCCCTGATCAAGGACCTGTACTACAGCCTGAGATCACACCACTTTCCACGATGCAGGTTCTGCAAAAGAAATGAGAGAGGGAGAGAGAGAGAGAGAGAGAGAAGGAAAAGCCGAGAGAGGTAAATAACTTCAGATTCCATCCCTCACTGAGTCACACGTTATATGTTCACGGAGCACCATTGTGTGACAGGCATTGTTCTAAGAGCGATAACAGAGAGCAGGACTAATAAAGCCTCCATCTGCCCTGTGGAGGGAGTGCCCATGCTGGTCAGGGTCCAGCAATACACAAGGAAACCAGGAGATGAGCCAGACAATTTCAGATATGATGAGCGACATAAGAGAAAAAAATACTGCGTGGGGGGCTATGGATGGGAGGGTCAGGGTAGGCCTATCTGAGAGACGGCACTTGGGCTGCGATCTGAGTGGTGACTCAGGTGGTACAGAGTTCAGGGCAGAGAGTCCCAGGCAGAAGAGATGAGTGCTAAGGTCCTGAGGCAGAAACCAACTTGGAGAGCTCTAAGAACCCAAAGAAGACCTGTGTGGCCGGAGGTTAGTGACTGAAGACAGAGGTCAGAGGGGTGGGCAAGGCCGACTCTGGCGGCATCTTGGAGGCCAGCACAAAGGCTTTGGCTTTGGATTTAAGGGTGGTGGAAGGCCACTGGCGGGTTTAAACTAGGGGATTGACATGATCTGGTTTATGTTTTAAAGTGTGCTGATTCTGAGGAATGAAACCTTCAACATTGAATCCCCCTGGCAGATTTTGGTACAGATTTTGTGTTCTGTGAAACTTTAAATATTCATGAGGGTTCAATCCCTCTTGTTTGAAAGAAAGGGAGGGAGAGAGGGAGAGAGCAAGGAAGGAAGGAAGGGAGGAAGGAAGGAAGGGGAAAGGAAGGAAAAATACCCACTAAGGCTCCTCTTCTTCAGGCCGCTGAGAGTTGAGAGAGGAGTAGGGACTGAAACACAAGGTCTCAGAAACACAGCGCAGTAGGAGAAAGACCCATTAAGGGTCTAGACTGGAGCCAGGGGAGTGCTCTCACAGCCCCATCTTCTCAGGGGGGCCAGAGGGTGAGACCTGAGAGGAGAAGGTGTCTGATCACACAGCTCCAACAGAATCTTAACAGTAGTGATGGCCCTGAAGCAGAATATTTCTAGCCGGAAAGACTTTCAAAGAATTCCAGCTCATCCAAGGCAGAATGTAGTCCCATTCTATCAGTCAGCAAGTCCTTACTGCGTCTCTACCAAACGCAGGGTAGGAACAGAAAAAGATGAAAAAGTGAACACTGTGTAAATTACAGACGCAGTGCCTTTGAGGATTAGAAAATCTCATAGGGGAGCTAGGAGAGAAGAGGGAAAAGATGTACAGTGGCACAGAGCTACCTTCACATATATGTAGATATTTAAAGGCAAAGCTCAAACCCAGTCTTTGGATTCCTGGTCCATCACTGTCTCAGATGAATGAACTCACAAGGCCCATTGTTTATAATTCTAATTGTAATGAGATGGGATCAGACATTCTTGAGGAATCTGTAACTCCTCCTGCTACTGCCCCAAGAAGACAAAGGTCATCCATAACCAGCCACTTGGTTGAATCCACTTCAGCAAATGCAATCTCTTCCAACCCACCATCGGTTTCGCTTCCCTATGGGGAAGCTACAAAATGTACATGGGAGGAAGTGAGAGTGACCAGCTGGTGATCATTTGTCCTTTGTGGAAATGCACAATCTACTCGTGATATATACGCACACGCAGAGGCAAATGGTAGCGCGGCGTGTGTGGTGGCGAGTGAGGGTTTGTGCACACACGTACACATGCTAACAGATCATCCAAGAAAAATAAGCAAGACCTAAATATGTCTACAGAGTGTCTAAAGTGATCTCTCCCAGAGAGGGAAGATAAAATTGGCCTGCTTTCTCTGGCCAACAGGGAATGCAATTCTCTTGCTGCTGCCCATGGAGAAATGTTAGAACTCAATCAGAGGCTTTATTTTATATGTTAGTCTCCACTCTCCACTCAAACAGTTTCCAATGAAAATGGCATTTAGGTCACATCTTTAAAACAACAGCGATTTATAACAGTAGTTGACAGTCTACAGTGAAGCCTCTGGCACATGACCTGACACCTGAAGAGTTCAGTTTTATCTGTGTGAGATGGGAACTGTAAAACTGACACGCCAGAGTCGGGCCAGTGGGAGTGTGCGCCTGAAATAAATTGCTTAATTTATTATGAGAAAGCATTGTGAACACAGCAAAAATATGAATATTTTTATCTGATATTCATACCCAATGTGATATATATGATTAATCTGATGTTAACTCAGATATATCAGCTGAGTTATAATCCTCTATTGTCAGCTAGAGAGACATGAGACTGAATTCTAGGCCCATGAGCCAACTGTTTCCAAGGGAGTTTCCTCGACGACCGTAGGGAGGACTCGCCTTCGTGGGTCTGTACAGGCACGACAGGAGCTCTGGCATGGAAACTCCTTTATAAAATGGCTCATATCTAGAAACGTCATCCTTTTGATTCACATTAATATTGGCTAAATAATCCATCAAGTCCTTACTTAATTCTCATCTATTATCTCTCTGGATTTTCACAGCAACCTTCTGAGGTATATAGAAAAATCGTTATTATCCTTATTAATATGATAAAACTGAGGCTTGGAGAAATTACTGGAATTGTACTTTCTAAAAGAGGTAGGGTTCTAATCCTAGATTTTGACAATGTCCAACTATCATCATTTCTGCAAAACGTCATTACCCAGAAAAATATACATTAAAATGAACTTTAGCAAAACTATAGTATCAGAAGGCAAATAAGTGTTTGCCTGAGGCCGGGGGCTGACTGACTGCAAGGGAACATGAGGGAAGTTTGGGGGGTGATGGAAATGTGGTTATTAGGTGTACATATTTGCCAAAACTCATCAAACTATATACTTTATTGTATATAAATTTAAAATTTTTAAATCTGATGTTAATATAATCTCCCAATTTTACTTTCCATAAACAAGAGCAATTATTGCTCTTTATTATTCTCTTTCTACTGCCTTTGTCTAGAAGCGTAATTATCTCCTTTGAATTTCCCAGTGGTAAACATGTTCTGTCATCATTTCCTTGATGTTAAATGCAATGACATGCTAGGTTTGCACAGGGGAATGTTTTGCTTTTTTCATATAATACCATTTGTATTTGCCTTACCTTGGTTGCCTAAATTGAGGATGTTTTTAATATTTGTGGTTGTCACAGTGTTTCTATGATTAGGGCTAATCTGGGGATCTGAATCAGCTGGATTGTTCACATTTGGAGTTCAAAACCAAAAGAACAAACATTTCCAAAGAGCAAAAAAAGTAATGGCTTTCCTGAGAGCACAATATACTTCCCCTTTCCAAATTGCCTTTTACCTAGCCGAAGAGCGTACAGGGTCACTGGAGGCAACACAGAGGCGGACTCACAAGTCTACTCTTCTGGGTAAGGGCACCTAGTGAGAACTCAAGGCTTTGGTCTCCTGCTTTGGAGCTGATTCAGAATTCTGATTCTGTCTTCCTAGAAGATGGGTCCTCTGTCTCTGCAGCTCTGCACAATATATCGAACTACATAAATAAATGGTTTGCTGATGTTTTTGATCAAATGGTTGCTGATTTACCTATTTTCACAGCACCTCACAAAGTGCTTTCATACTTATTAGTGCACTTGAGGCAACAACTTGTGAAGTCGATGCTATTATTAATCCTATTTCACAGAGATATCAAAGTCACTGGGAATATATACAATTTGTCAAAAGACACTCAGCTCTTAAGTGGTGGAGTTAGAATTTTGTTTCATAGCCTGTCCTCTGTTCGTTTATACCACCTTGCCTCCGATAACTTCACTTAGATCAAAAAGCCATCCCCCTTCCAGAGAAGGAAGTATCTAACGCCTGTTCTGAGAGTGCAAACATTGATCACTTTTGCTAGACAAGGACTTCCTCATGAGTAGGGAAAGAGATAAAGAATAAACATGATGGGATCATCCATCCACCATCTACAAACTCAGTGCACACACGTTATCCCATTTGGTGGCATTACGTCGCATTCACTGTGCATTTCCCATGTCACTATACTTTTAATCCATATTTTGCTGAGCATAATATTCATCCCTCAAAACACTAGCCATCCACTCCCTCCTCTGCGAGTATTTCCCTGATCTTCCAGAGGGAATTATTTTCTTTCTCTACTTGATTCATCCCAACAGAATAGCACTTACTATCTTACTCTGCGTAGTTAATTATTTTCATCCCAGTCTGTCCTGCTGGTCTGGGAGTACCTTAAGAACAAGGACCATGGCTCAATCACCTCTGTGCCATTGGCACAGCACCTGATACGTGGCAGATCCTGATGAAATGATTGCTGAAGACTCACTATGGGTCCTAACAATTATTTGTGATATTCTTAGCCATAAATGAGTGATGAATCTTAACAGACCAAACTTTACTAAGGCCAAATCACTGTCTCAGAGACACAGTAACTCTACCATTATAACCCTACCTCCAAATCCAATTTAAGAATTCCATTTTACCACTGATAAAAGTTATCACAGGTGTCTAGTTCATAAGGGTCTATTCACTCCAGACATCAGGGTAATAGGAAGCCCTGTCAGTAAAATGAACTGGATACAGGATAGGAAGCTGAAATCCAAGACTATCCCACTCATTCCAGGACATCTGGTCACTTGGCCAGGGTTCTACCCAATCCACTTGACCTAGATTTTCTCATTTATTTCACACCAAACCCCGTGGTAAGTATTTGCTATCATAAAGGTAAAGTTCAGAGAGATAAAAGTCTTCAGACTATATATTCCATGTTCTTCCCAGTATTCAGCCTCCAAACACATACCTTCAATTTGAGATAAGTAACATCCAGACCAGGCAGATGAGAAGTGGTAAAGGAGGTTAAAACGCAAAGCAAACTGCTCTCTCTCTTTTCCTGCCATCCACTTTCCTTGAACCCTGAAAGCTTCTGACATCTTATTCAGTACTCTGCAATCCCCCCAAAACTAGACGCAACTAACCTCTTCTCTGTCTGAACTAGTTCCTGGCCTCGGTCTGCTGCCCCTGACAACTGTCTCAAGGCTCCATTAAAGTTCCAATAACCAACTTATATCCACTTTCCCTTTCCTCTCTTTCCTACTCTCTGAAAAGGCAAATACACTATTGAGATGCCTCCTGTACCTCTAGCATTCCTCACAAATTGGTAAGGTCCCTGGTATTCCACAGTATTAATTATTGGCTCATCCAAAATCTTCTCAAAAACCCCTGGTCATCCAAAATACTACCTACTCCTTACTCAGAAACTTTCTCTTCTTTTCTACTCTGGTAAATTCTATCTCTACGACTGTGAACCTCTGATATATGTCAGAAGTCTGGTTCCATCCCTGCAAGTCATCCCTAGTCTTGGAACTCCTAGAGGATTAGGAACCTTTTCGGCATTCAGATTTCCTTTTGGGTGGTCCCAAAGGGGCTAGGCACATTGACCAATATGACAACCCTACCACAGGTTACCAGGAGAACATGGCTAAGTCATAACAGTCCTACTAACTTAGGGGCTATAGTCATGGGTAAACACAATCCTCACCTGTATTCTGAGCAACATGCCCTGGTCCCTAGAGCTCTATCCATTGTTTTCAGTGAATTTGGATGAAGTGGCAAGGAAGGTCATGAATTAGAGGGTGTGTCCGCAGAGCCATCTCAAAGGTTTGGCAAAGTGGGACAAAGGCCCACCCCTGTGTTTTGGGGGCCTTGGCTGTTCCCCAGAAGAGAAGTATAAGTCAGTGAGAAGACAAACACCCAAAAGGTGAAATTTACACAGAAAATAAATTTGCTGCTGACGTCTCTTTGCATAATGCTTTTTGACATCCCTTTTACATACTATACATTGTTTATGATTTTTGCTTTCAGGTTTCTGATGATCAAGGCTGCCATTGGTGCTCATTTGAACCAGATGTTTTCCACAAGAAAATGTCAGATGAGGGGTAAGGACTAGACCCATTATGAAAGAACGTAGGCCTTACAACTTCCCTCCTCTAGGAGACTGCAGATTTGACTCCCTCCTCTAGGAGACTGCAGATTTGACTCCACTTTCCGAATTGAAAGCCTGACATATTCTTTTTTGCTTACGGTAAAATGTAGTTTTGTGTCTTCAGATAAGAACTAATTGTCAGGAAAAAAACAACACTGCGATGTATATTTATCTTTGCTGTATATGTAACCAATATTAATGCAATAAATCTAAAATGTAAAATTAGAATTAAGTATTCGTAACATAAGATTGAAGTTCAAAAACCTTACTTAATTTTGGTTGAAAATATGTTGTTAACGTCACTGGGACTGTCCACCCTGTGAGCCCTCATTCCGTTCCATCCCTTGTCAGGGACCATTTGCTTCCTTGCCCTCCTTTCAGTTCCTGGGTCTTCCCTGGCTTCTGTGAAACCAGAAATACCACCTTTCTGCATGTAAGCTGGTTAGATTTGGGTTATTATCACTTGCAACAAAGAGTCCTGACTAAAATGTTGTATTATGCATTAGAATTTTTAATGTGCAGACTCCCCTGGTAGAGCAGTTTGTTTCAGAGGCAATCTGCAAAAACTGTGGGAAAGTGCTTGCAGACATTGTTACCTTCAACCCTCACAACTGAGGCCCAGATACTTGCTCAAATATGAATGGCTCTCTACTTGATGACCTGTGGTGACCTAGATGGGAGGGAAATCTAAAAGAGGGTGGATATACATATACGTGTGGCTGATTCACTTTGCTGTACAGCAGAAACGGACAGAACATTGCGAAGCAACTATACTCCAAGAAAATATATTTTTATAAAATGGAAAAAAAAAATGAAAGGCTAAGAGTCCTGGGGAGGATTCCAACCCAGGCTGATAAGACTCAGAATTCCATCTACCTCCTCATGACATGGATGAGGGGGGCGAGTGAAAATTCCACAGCAGGGGACCTGAATGTAAGTTTCAACTGCACTTTAGTAAAAAGCTTAGGTGGTGCACTGGGATAGGTTGTTTATCTTTCCTGCTACCAAATCTGAAAGTTTTATGCATCTGAATAAACAGATGTGGCCTTGGGGTTTGGGAAGGGTTGGGAACGGAGTGGGGAGAGGCGCTGGTGGGGGGGTGGGGGTGCGGCCTCCTGGGATACGGGCTGCAAAGGTCATACAAGTTTGACCTTCACTCTGCTCCACCCGCAGGATCTCAGGTCCCCCCCATCTGACACTGCCTCAGCCATGGAACAATGAAAGGCAGAACTTGCTCCTAAAACCTCAGACCCCAAATCCTCCTGCTTCCTTGTCTCTTCTTTCCAACACTGCTGCTTTTTCCTCCCACTCTGTCTGCCAAGGCACAAATACACATGTGCATACAGACACACACACACACACACACACACACACACAGCGACTCTCACATGGAACAATGCACTGTGTTATCTTAAGGTGAAGGGCTTCTAGGGAAAAGGGGTGATGCCACCCAGCAGGGGTTACTCCGCACAGCTAGGATAGCTCTGAGCCCTGCACTCACTAGAAGGAACAGTCTCACCCAGGAACCACCAGTCAGCCTCCTTCCCTGCCTGACCCTGGAATCCCTGGTCCACCACCTCCTGCCTCAGAGTCCCTTGCTCTGCTCTCTCTTCTGTTTGAATCTTCTAAGTTCCTTCTGCCTCATCCCTTTGCTACTCACAAAGCCCAATATCAATCCTATACCTGTTTGGGGGCAAGGGGTGAATATAAGTCCCTTATCCCAAAGTCTCCTTTGCTTTGGGATAAGGAGGATTTTTAAATATCCAACACAGAGGGTCACATGTTACCCAGGGATTGCCCTCTAAAGTTGGCGGGTAAGGCAAAATTTACATAGCCAAATTTCCCTGGAAAATCCCTTAAACCTCCCAGTAAAGAATGTAGGGTTTTGCAGTTACGACTCTGCACAGTAATATGTGTATACAGTAATATGCATAGCATATAATTAAAATTACACGTGCAAAATACAATTCTGCAGTATTTTTAATTATATCTACAAAAGAGAGCGCAAAGTTGAACTTGAATAAATTAACTGGGACGCTGATGCTACCTCTGTATCTTTCACCCCAACTCCCACAGGCTTTTCGCACACTTCTAAATAGGCTTAAGGGCTCCATTTACATGAAAAGACAGACAGCTCCGGGAACCTTTGAGGCCTTCTCTTAAGATACACAATCACCACAAAAGAAAAAGGGACAGCATTCTTTCACACAGATCTCTTTTCCTGTTTTTGCCTTGTGGCAGGAACAAAAGAAGATTTCTGAAAGAGAAAGCCAGTAAGAACTGCAGGCAGTAACTTCTGCACCAGACTGTGAGAGATGCCTGGGGCTGCAACATCGACAGCACGCAGCCTTGAGGGAATGCAAGGGTCTTCGTGACCAGCTGGTCTAAGGTCTCTGAAGGATGCACCAGCCTTAAGAGAAAATCAATTCTAAGAAACCAGGCAGAATGAATTGCAAAGGGCATTCGAGCTGAAGTGTGAGGTAAAACAAATGCTACCTGAGACCTCTGAGGATGAATGGAAGATGAATAATTTTTGTATAAGTGCTTATGGTTTTTAAAGAACTCATTCTCCACATATATCTTTAAATACAGTGTCAGTAATTGTTTATGTCAGCTGTTGAATGCTCTTATAAATATGAGAAAATAAGCGTATCCTATATCATTATCCCCACTATCCTCTTCTCCTCCCCACTTATTTCCCCTCCCCACATTCATACACACAAGGTCTCAGTCACTCAAGCTTGCCCCTACCCCAGGGCCTTTGCACCAGCTATTTCTGTCTGTCTTGAATATGTTCTCCTCAGTTCTCCCCATGACTGGATCCTCCTCATCATTTCTGTCTCAGCTCAAGTTGTCTCCTCAGAGAGGACTTCTCTAACCACTACGGCAACCAGTCTCTCTACACACACTCACCATCCCCTGTTATCACGTACCCTGGTTCTATTTACCTTGTCACATTTATCCTATCGGAAAATATCTCATATAATTGTTATTTTGCTTATTGCCTGAATCCCTCCACTGGAATGTAAGCTCCTTGAAGACAGAAACTCTGTCTTGTTCACCCCTCTTTCCTCAATACCTAGTTCATGCCTGGCTCAGTGTAGGTGCCCAATAAATATTTGATGAGAGAATAAATGAATCTCAGGCAAAACAGTCATAAAGCTATGGCCATACAGCCTTAGCCCTACTGCTTGGACCACAGCATCATGGCCAGGGCACCATGCCTAACTGGTACCTGCTACCTTAAGTACTAGGAAGAGGCCAAGAGGGAAGATAGAGCTTTAAGAGATCAACTTGCAAGCTTAAAGTTATAGATAGCCAAGAATTATCATAGGATTGATTGGTTTGAGGCTTCTCTATATACCATCTTCCCTCTCTGCCTACTGAAAAGAGGGGAGAGGTATCAGAGATACAGAACCATCACCTACCAGGAATATCAGGTATAGCCCTGTCTGATATCTCCAACGGGACCAAGTCCCTCTGCCATGAACTAAAACCCAGACTCCTTCTACGTGGCCCAGCCAGACTGAGCAAGAACACAGGGTTCCAATTTACAGTTCTGTGGGGGAAGCAAGCGTGGTCACGGCATAACCATTAGACCCATGATGCTTTCTTCCTTGACCAAAAGGAAGTTCCTTTCACAGTACCTGCTGACATTCAAGTCCACAGAGCTCTACCGAGCACACTGTAGACCCAACACTGCACAAAGTACATTGCTACAGAGGATACTGACAGGAGAGAGAGTCAGCAAGCTCAGTACCAACTTTACTGTGGGAGACGGAAGACAGACACAGAAACACGGAAGACAGACACAGAAACATACAAGGCTGACTGGAAGTACCAGAAGAGGCCCAGAGGGTACTCACTTTGAGAATCACTTACTGCTGTAACAAATAATCCACTCAGAAGACAATATGCAGAAAGCTGAGGGAACCAATAATAATAAATGTATGTGTCTCTTATAATCAGAGCTATGAAAGACACTGAACAGCTAACTGGAGAATCAAGGATACAACAGCACAAGAGTAACAAATCACGATGAATGGGGGAACAAACAAATACTTGCCCCAGTATCTTCTAAGGTGTCGGGCATCATCCTAGTTATCCCAGTTATGTCTACATGGGTATTTAATTCTTATAATAACCATGTAGGGTCGAAATGCAATTTTATCCTTCCTTTTACACATGAAAAAATTGGAGCTCAGAGAGATGTGATTAAAAAAAAAACATGAAGGGGACATGTCAAAATTGGAACCCAAATCTTGAGACTTAGCAGCCAGTCCTCTTTTTACTTCCCCACAATCATTACCTTGATCAAGATCTCACAGAACCCATCTTTGTGAGACAGAAAACCACACATCAAATGAGTCTTCCAAAGCCAGTGTTTTTGGTGAAAACAACATAAACCTCCAAATTAAAAACAAACAAAGGATGTAATTCAGGAAAGCTATAGAGCCCAGAAGGCAATATCTTCTCCAGATGGCATAGAAATAATGACACCAGTTTTGAGCTGTATCATTTCTTTTTCAGAAATGTTTGGTACAAATATCCACTGGAAAATATCTAACCTGAAATAAAAAAAGACTAAAATAAATATAAACACCGGTTGCTTACCAAAATTTTCTAGGATGACTAAGAGAATTTACTTTATAAAATGTGTTGCCAGCTTCTTTGAATAGACCTGACCTAATGTAAAAAATATATATTCGTGGTGCTCCGTGTATGTATCCACCATAGACCTGTGCTTATCTGTGGTCTGCTATCCATTTTGCTTTGGAATCATATGAAACCGTGGCCATTTATAACCACACTGTCTGATTACAACTGGCATTGCATGTTTAACCTTGCCAATTCTTCCTCAATCACTAAAAAAAGGCAACCCCCTTATGTTAAATCACATGGGGTGACCCCAACAAAGGCGTTTAAAGCGCTTTATCGGTGCTCTGAGGGTTTTTTAGTCATCCTCCTTTTCTTTGCATTTTCTTCAGTTTTTTCAAAATAGCAAGAGAACAGATAGCCCCAATGGGATAAAGTTTGAGTGGAAGCGACCAGCATGCTGATGCACTGCATCTCCACAACTTCCTGAAATCCTGATGCTTCTTCTACATGTGATTTCCAACATTTAAAAATTCATTCACATGCATCTAAAAGCAACACTGTGATTTCCTTGAGAAAATCAAGAATTTTAGTAAGACATTGTAATCATATAATTTCTAGGAGCGGTAGATGTGAAAGAGAAGTGATGGAAAAAATCCCATACTTTGAATAATTTCACTGATGACAGCTCAAGAAGATGTTCATTTAGCACTTTCTCCCCCTTTTTTTGAAAAGAGACTCTTTTGTAATTCAATTCACTTCATTCAGCAAATATTTATAGAGCACCTTCTATGTGACAGGCTCTGTTTTGGGGCTGAGATTATAGCAATAGCTAAAACAAAGTCCCTGCCTCGTGGAGCTTACACTGTAGTAGGGTACATGGTGTTGGTGTTTAGGTTGAAGAAATGACAAGTAGGCAAGCGCAGCTGTAGTCAACACGGAAATCCAATCAAAACAACGGCAGACCATGTAAAACCTTGGGGGCCATGGTGAGGATTTTGGATTATACTCTGAGACGGATGAAAAGCCACTGGAGGGTTCTGAGCAGCAGCGTAATAGGGCATGATTTATGCTTAGAAAGAACATGCTGGCTGCTGCACAGGGAATAGATTTAAGAGGGCAAAAATAGAAACTGGGAATCTAGGCTATTACAAGTTGCTTAGATCACTAATGATAGTGACTTGACAGCATGGTAGAGGTGGAGGAGGTGAGAAGAGGAGAGGTTCAGGGCTTATTTTGAAAGCAAAGTTGACAAACTTGCTGATAGATTCAATGTGAGTGATGAAAATGCAATCAAGAATGACTCCAAGGTTCTTGGCCTGGGCGACTGGGTAAATGGTGTGTCATTAACTGAGACCATAAAGATTATCAAAGAAGCAGCTTTGGGGAGAAATCAAGAGCTCTGTTTTAAATATATTAAGTTTGAATGCCTGCTAGACATACAAGTGGCAATGTCAAGAGGCATTTGGGTATATGAGTGTAGAACCAAGGCATTCAGAGTTGGAATCGTCACCAGTGTATGTATAGCTGATATTTAAAGCCATGGGACAGGTACAAGCAAAGATAGAAATGTAAAGCAGTTGCTCATAGATTGGAAGAATTAACATTGTTAAAATGTCTATACTACTTACAGCAATCTACAAACTCAACAAAATCCCTATCAAAATTCCAATGGCATTTTTCACAGAAACAGAACAAATAATCCTAAAATCTGTGTGGAACCACAAAAGACCTCAAACAGACAAAGTAACCTTGAGAAAGAACAAAGCTGGAGGCATCATACTCCCTGATTTCAAACTATATTACAAAACTATAGTAATCAAAACAGTATAGTATTGGCATAAAAAGACACATGGAACAGAATAGACAGACCAGAAATAAACTTATGCATATATGGTTAATTAATTTATGACAAAGGAGCCAAGAATATATGATGGTGTAAAGGCAGTCTCTTCAATAAATGGTTTTGGGAAAACAGGACAGCCACCTGCAAAAGAATGAAACTGGACCCCTATCTTACACTGAACACAAAAAAATTAACTGAAAATGGATTAAAGACTTGAATGTAATACCTGAAACCACAAATATATGTATAAGCTCCCTGACACCAGTCTTGACAATGATTTTTGGATTTGACACTGGAAACAAAGGCAACGAAAGCAAAAATAAACAAGTGGAACTACAGCAAACTAAAAATCTTCTGCAGAGCAAAGGAAACTGTCAACAAAATGAAAAGGCAGCCTACTGAATGGGAGAAAATATTTGCAAGTCATATATCTAATAAGGGGTTAATATTTAAAATATATAAAAAATTCATACCACTCAATAGCTGAAACAAACAAACAGACAATCTGATTAAAAAATGAGCAGAGGATGTGAATAGACATTTTTCCAAAGAAGATATACAGATGGCCAGCAGGTACATGAATAGGTGCTCAACGTCATTAACCATCAGGGAAATGAAAATCAAAACCACAATGAGGTATCACCTCACACCTGCTAGAATGGCCATCATCAAAAAGACAAGATAACAAGTACTGGTGAGGATGTAGAGAAAAGGGAACTCTTGTGCACTGTTGGTGGGAATGTAAATTGGTGCAGCCACTATGGAAACAGTACGGAGGTTCCTCAAAAAATTTAAACAGAACTAGCATATGATCCAGCGATTCCACTTCTCGGTATTTATCTGAAGAAAATGAAAACACCAACTCAAAAGGACACATGCACACCCAAGTTCACTGCAGCATTATTTACAAGAGCCAAGATATGGAAACAGGTTAACCTAAGTGTCCATCAACGAATAGATAAAGAAAATGTGGTTGTATAATGTATATACAATGGAATATTATTCAGCCATAAAAAACGAAATTGTTATTTGCAACAACTTGGATGCACCTCAAGTGAAATAAGTCAGACAGAGAAAGACAAATACTGTATGACCTTACTTATACGTGGAATCTGAAACAACAACAAAACAAAAACAGAAGGACCTCCCTTCCCCAGCTCATCAGAGAACAGATTGGTGGTTGCCAGAGCCAAGTGGTGGGGGGTGAAACAGGTAAAGGGGGTCAAAAGGTATAAACTTCCAGTTATAAAATTAATAAGCCATGGGACTGTAATGCACAGCATGGGGATTATAGTTAAAAATACTGTATTATATATTTGAAAGTTGCTAAGAGAGTAGATCTTAAAAGTTCTTATCACAAGAAAAAAAAATTCGTAACTACGTATGGTGACCAATGTTAACTAGACTTACTGTGGTGATCATTTTGCAATATATACAAATATTAAATCGTTACACTGTAGACCTGAAACTAATATGTTATATGTTAATTATACGTCAATTTTTTTAAAAGTTCTCATCAGAAGAAAAAAATTGTAAGTATGTGTGGTGATAAATGTTAACTAAACTTACTGTGGTAATCATTTTGAAATGTATACATATATCAAATCATTATATAGTACACCCAAAACTAACACAATGTTATATATCAATAATATCTCAATTTAAAACAAAGAGGTTAAAAATATGCTCATGTTTTCAAATTAGCTGCACTGGACAAATCGCAGCTTTGGTGTGGTTTTTTTTTTTGAATATTTAAGATGGAAAGGACATTAGAGATCATCTAGACCAATGCCTTCATTTTTATAGATGTGGAAACTAAGGCCTAAAATCATTACACATACAGACAAGTTCTTTTCACTTGTTAGAAATGTTAGTTTCTTCCTAAACTGTTGAGTTTGGGGAGATTACTACAGCATACCATTACCACCAAGACCCAACTAGCTCTCCAAACTAACTATAACTTAGAAAGGAAAAAGTATGCTCAATACAATCAAAGATTGGTTCCAAAATGTCATCTTATGGTATATTGACACAACGGAGTACTATGCAGTAGGAAAAAAGGAGGAAAATCTCTGTGAACTGATGTGGAATGACTGAAGGATACATTAACTAAGAAAAAGTACAGAAGAGTATCTATAGAACGCTACATTTTTGTGTAAGAAAGAAGAGGAAACAAGAAATATAAAAGTATCTGTTCAAATAAGAAATATATATACACACATATCTGCAAAAAAGAAACAAAAAACGAAAAGTGAAGAATTAAGACCCAAGACGCGAGCTTGAAAGAGAAGGAGGAGCCAGCAAAGGAGACAGAGAAGAGCAGCAATTGGGAAGGAGAAGGAGCAGAAGAAAGAAGAAAGAAGGAGAAGAGGAAGAAGGAGGAGGAGGGGAGAGGGAGGGGAAGTTGGAGGAGGGGGAGGGGAAGTTGGAGGAGGGGGAGGAGAAGCAGCAGCAGCAGCAGCAGCAGCAGCAGCAGCAGCGTAATGTCCCAGAAACCAAGCCAAGTAAAGAAAACGAATCAAGGATCAACTGTGTCAGATGCTACTGAGAATGCGTGAAAGGTGAAAACTGAGAACTGGCTATTGGAATCAACAAAGCAAAGGTCGTTAGTAACCTTGGCAAGATTGGTTTCAGCGGGAGGGTGGCAACAACAGCCTAATCAGAGTGGGATGAGAAGAGAATTGACGGTGAAGTGAAGACAGTGAGTGAGGATTTAGATGCATCCTTTGAGTTGGAGGAAACAAAGGGTAGCCAGAGGGGAAATGTGAAATCTACAGTAGGTTTTCAAGATGAGAGTTATTCCAGCATTAATGCTGACAGGAAGTGGAGAGAGAGAAATTAAGGTGGAAAGAAAGGTGTGAGGTGTTCAAGGAGGTGACAGTGAGTGGGATCCAGTACACGAGTTGAGGGCTGGCCTTAGACAGGACGAAGGAGAATATGGGTGTAGATAGAGTTGACAGGGTTGTTAGTGGAAAGATGAGAAACAACCTCTTCTGATTGCTTCCATTTTCGCAGTGAAATTAGAGAAAAGTTCATCAGGGCAGAGTAGAGAGGAAGTATCAGAAGTTAGAGAAAGGAGAAGTTGTGAAATGGTTATTTCAGAGAGGGGATAATAGAACTGCTGAGCAGGACTGAAGGCATTCAAGTAAAGATTATGAATATAAATTTAGACAGTATGTGTTTTTCTTCAGTGAAAGCACACAGTGGACAAAGAGTTAGCTTTAATTAGTATAGAGGTCTTCCTAAGGGTATGAGTATGATGAAAGGCAAGAAAGGAAAAGAAGTTGAGGGTATATACAAAGTTGTGACTATCACAGTGGACCATGGACTCAGTTTGGGGATCTTCATGTGATCAAAGTGTTTTTGGAGTGGGGATAATAGAATAAATGAGCTATAAATACAGGAGGTGGTGGTCAGAGAAAAGGATACTTGAAGTCACGGCTGTGGAAGAGGGGATGGCGTAACCGGTAATATCAGGTGTAAGGTAAGCCCATCAGAATGGGTTGCTGAAGTAGGATGGAAGACTACATCCTTGCGGGGAGGGAGTCACCCTGGGAAGGTAGAATGTTGGACACATTATCTACATGGGTAATGAGGTCATCAAGAATGATTATAGGGACTTCCCTGGTAGCTTAGTTGTTAAGCATCTGCCTGCCAATGCAGGGGACACAGGTTCAAGCCCTGGGCCGGGAAGATCCCACATGCCATGGAGCAACTAAGCCCATGCGCCACAACTACTGAGCCTGTGCTCTAGAGCCAGCGAGCCACAACTACTGAAGCTCACGTGCCTAGAGCCCGTGCTCTGCGACAAGAGAAGCCACAACAATGAGAAGCCCATGCACCACAATGAAGAGTAGCCCCCGCTTGCCGCAACTAGAGAAAGCCCGCTCACAGCAACGAAGACCCAACGCAGCCAGAAAATAAATTTAAAATAAATAAATAAAATTTAAAATAAAAAGAATGATTATAGGGAAATGGAGTTAGGAGCCTAGCAGAGACCACGAAGTTGATCAATGACTATAGCTTAGAAATGGATATTTCATAAGTATGATTTCCTCCAGCTTAGGTTCTGTAATTAGAGCCTAACTCTTGCTTCCGAGTGAAACCCAGCGTCTCAATATGGGTCTAGGTATCAGTAATTAAAAACAAATCCATAGTGCCTGAATAAGTAACAATAATCTGTTTCGTGTCCCTACACTAGACACTTTGATCTTGGCCTACCACAAGCAGGTCTCCTTCTAAGGGAGACCACCTATCAACAGTCGTTTCTGCAGTGTTGGTAAAAGGTACATCCCCTCCCCCCTCCCTCACATTCTCTGATATAAACAAATGAAATTCTCTGTAAATTTTTGTGCAAATGTAGCCTCTAAATGGCATCCTTCCTCACCTTCCTCCAACCATGTTCCTGCTCCCATGGCCTCCTGTGTAAAATTCTAGTTTCCACTGCCGAGGTGGTCATTTTTTAGACCAGGCTTACTCATTCCCAGTCAAAGTTGACTAGAGCAGAATTAATCAACTGAGTCAAGAGCAAAATATGAGGGGAGAATTTGACAGTGGGCAGTGGGTCGGGAAGAAGCTTCGCGGACTGCAGCTGAGACGCATCAGTAGATGAGGCTCCATGAGCTCCCCTGCTGAAGTCTACCTTCCAGTACCAGACTCCATGAAGCGCCACACTGTCATGGCTCCTGTTCTTGAATTTCCAGGGGATTCTTCTTTCTTTGCAGTAAATCTTCTTAAATCATTTGGGCTAGCTTCAGTGGATCTTTATTCCTCACAACTATACAAGTCTAATTCCAATAGTACCAGTATGAGAAGGAGGGAGAATGATGCTCTCTAGTAAACCATCTCATGGGGATGGTCATGAGCTGCCCTAAAAAAGCAGGCAACTTCTGGGATGGCCTTGAGTGAGAATATGGTGAGAAAGGAGCCTTCATTGTTTGACACCACACACACACACACACACACAGCCACACAGACAATCTGACATCACGGTCTACATTGTAAACTCTATCCTTGAGACGACGTAGTTTTCTAAAGTAAGTTATATTTTGAAGGAACCATAGAAATCATTATTAGTAATACATAAACATACACTTACACACATATGCTGTTTTATTAGTCAGTGAACCTAGGGCTTTTAAGTTTTATTATGACAAGACATAAAGCCCATGGGAACTTCCCAGGGTCCAGTAATTTTATTACTGACTAAAGAGATATGTTTCTGGGATGAGAAAAAAACAAAGAATCAAAACTAACAACTGGTTTCGAATCCTACTACCCATGTCATCTCACACAATTCATGTTTCTGAATCTCAGGTACCTCACCATTAAAAGGGGAGTAGTAATAACTTTTTCCCAGGTTTTTACAGATATTTAAATGAAATAAAGTATACTAAACATTTAGCACCATGTCTGGCACATAGAAAGTGTTAAAAAAAATGTCAGTTTCTGGGCTTCCCTGGTGGCGCAGTGGTTGACAGTCTGCCTGCCAATGCAGGGGACACGGGTTTGTGCCCCGGTCTGGGAAGATCCCACATGCCGCGGAGCGACTGGGCCCGTGAGCCACAACTACTGAGCCTGTGCGTCTGGAGCTTGTGCTCCGCAACAAGAGAGGCCATGACAGTGAGAGGCCCGAGCACCGCGATGAAGAATGGCCCCCGCTCGCCGCAACTAGAGAAAGCCCACGCACAGAAAAGAAGACCCAGCACAGCCAAAAATAAATAAATAAATGAAATTAAAAAAAAAAAAAAAAGCATGTATCTATTCTAAAAAAAAAAAGTTTCCATCGTTTAGTTTGAATATTCTCACTTTCGTCATAATAATGAATCTACCCATTAATCAAAAGCATGAACTATCTATTGTTTTTATTTTTAAAGCACCATTTTATTTTTATTTTTTTCAGACATTATATACCTCCAGATTCTAAGTAAGGACTCTTGCTGCATATTAAGTGCTTAACGCATAAATCGGGAGATAATTTATTTTATTACTTTTTGATTTTCTGCTTTTCCAAGTGATAGAGAAGACATGTTTTTTAAAAAAAATACATGTATATTTTGATATATAACATATATATATATATATCTGAATCACTTTGTTGTATACCTGAAACTAACACAACATTGTAAATCAACTGTACGTCAATAAATAAATAAATAAATAAATCTGAAAAAAAAAAAATACACAGGGACTTCCCTGTTGGCATAGTGGTTAAGAAGTGCCTGCCAAAAAAAAAAAAAAAGAAGTGCCTGCCAATGCAGGGGACACAGGTTCGAGCCCTGGTCCAGGAAGATCCCACATGCCGCGGAGCAACTAAACCACAACAACTGAAGCCCGTGCACCTAGAGCCCGTGCTCCGTAACAAGAGAAGCCACCACAATGAGAAGCCCGCACACTGCAACGAAGAGTAGACCCCGCTCGCTGCAACTAGAGAAAGCCACGCACAGCAACAATGAACCAAAGCCGCCAAAAGTAAATAAGTAAAATAAATTTTAAAAGCAAACAAACATAAAAACTCTAATATATTCATATAATAAACTTTAGGATTTTATAATACTGTTACAATGTTAAAAACATTACCAATCCCACTACCTTAACAAGTCAACTGTTTTCATTTATCCACACTCCAACCTGATACATATATACACGTTTATAATTTTATATTCTGCTTTTATTGCTTACCATTATACAAAAGTTCTTACCAATTCAAAGTCTTCAAAATCATCATTTAATTTTAAATTGTTATCAATTAATATAAGCACAGTGTATTAAGGGAACTAGTCGTTCTTCCACTGTTAAGACACTGAGGGTGTTTTTCCTTCATAAGTAATGCTGCAATTAATTTGATTAGTACACCAGTCATTTTGTAATTTTTTTTCAATTTCAGATTTCATTACTTTTCCCTAGAACCTGTATCCCCAGCAATAAAATGTTAAAATAAGAACTTTGTTCTTAGAAATACTGATTACTTACGATCTCTTTAGTACTCTTTATATGAATAAAACCAGAATTAAATCGATGACTTTAGTATTTCTCTGACTCAATTTGATCGCTTCCTGTGCCCAAAGTTTAACTTTTTGCACCAATTGTCAGATCTGTAGAAGTTCAGCAGCAAGAGAGACTGGTGATGGATTAAGACTGTAGGAAAGGCTCGTGAAGGAGATGGGCCTTGACCCAGGCCTTAGAAACATAGAAGGATTGGGAACTAACCTCAGAGAAGAGGGACTCTACAGATAAGGAAAGCAGCTTGAGAGGAAATACCAAAGTATAATGATAAAGGAGTGTGACTCACAGAGCTATTTCCCTGAGAGCAGCAGAGGTATCTCTGGCAAACAGCTGCAACAAGCCTGAATAAGAGGAGAAGGATCTGAAAGCCAGACGTAAAAACTGAGACTTCCCAAAATGAAATTAATTCAGGGTCCTAGTCATCAGATCAGATGAAACATTTAAATGGACTTTTCGGTAAATCTTTTCTGGGGGTGACTTCAGATACCCAAATCGACCTGGCAGGATGAAGAGAAGCTTCTTACTCCTTTCCACAGAGAATGCTTAGCAGACATCAGATGGTGAGGGACATGACAGAAATGGCCAGTGAAATGGCAACCAACACCGGCCAGGACAGGTAACAATGATGCTATAACTCCAGTTACATGAACTATAACTCCAGGGACCAGTCCTCAAATTCAGTGCCCAAATAGGGTAAATCTGTACCCATTCGTCAAATTCAGGGTGTCACCTGACCAAATCTAGTCAGAGGTAAGGTGTAGCACATATTTCTTTGGTTGACCACAGTATAATATCCTGGATCCAAATGAACTTTCTTTGCACAGTATTTATTATTCTAATAAACCAGATGGAATGTTTAGAGATGACTGGAGCAATCTGATTGGCAAACTTACAGGGCATTAATTCTTCCAATGTGACCTGGTGCATAAAAAGTGAAACTATAGCACTCATGTAAACAATCCATCTGCCTTATTTCCCTCCCCCAGGCACCTCAAATTTTCAGCTTATGTTAGCTGTAAGACGAGCTAATGTTTTTAGTGTAGAAAAATGGCATTATCCCAAACAGAACTTACTTTAAGAAAAAGAGGAAAAATTCTATAGCCATACAGATTGTATCAGTAGGTACCCATGACCGATGACTAAGATGAATCACTATCACATTTCAGCAGATAGGAGAGACCATGGCATGAGCATCTCAGAAACTAAATACTAACTTATTCCAGGCATCAAAAGTTCCACTTTAAGTGGAAAACTGTGTGATAACTTTTGCCCCTTAAATATGTACACTTTTGAACTGATCCCAAAGAAATGACTGCAAATCAATAATACAGTCTAATTGTCTCATTCTTTCAAAACAGGTCCCTCCCTTCGGGTACTTCGAAAATTAAAAGTGAATGATTGTCTTATGAGGCAAACAATTTATCAAAGGAGTTGGATAAGTCAAATATGAAAGCAGGACTTGGATTTATGGGGCCAGAACCAAGAGACAGAGGCTCTTTCCAAGGGTCAAACAAACCAGGTAGGTGCCCTTTAAGGTCGATTCTTAATTATCTCCAGGTAATTACCTCACACTTATTTTTGGCAAGTCTTGCTTTCAACTTCTTGCTGATGTTATTAACTCTTTCTATCAACTCCTTTTCCCCACTGTCTTTGAATTCATTCTTAGACCTAAAAGAGGAAACATTTTTTGAAACAAGCTGAAACACAAACTCCTTAAGATATTAATATTTTTAGAGAGGAGAGAGAGGAAAAGGAAGAAAAAGAAAGGGTGGAGGAGCCAAATGAAGGAGGAAGAGAAAGAGAAATGAAAAAGAAAGAGAATAGGGAAGAAATGAGAGGTACTAAGTGAAAAGGAGGCAGGGGGAAGGGGGAAGGAGAGGGAAGAGAAGAAATAGTTCTATTTAGGATGATAAAGAGAATACTTCCAGAAGTGGAAGAATCAAGACAATAGGGAGGGATATGCTGGACTGTTTTCCAGCTCCTCCCAAACCACCTTTTTATCACTCAGTACTAAGGAGTATTTGTAAAGCTCAATGGTATGCCTTGCGTTGAAACAGACTAGGGCTCTTCACAATGTTTATGCCATGATCCCTTTGGTGGTTTGATGAAACCTATGGACCCCTTCTCAGAAAAATGTTTCCAAGTGCATAAAATAAAATACATAGGATAACAAAGGAAACCAATTTTATGGAAATCCAGTTTTCAAAATAATTTTTGAATACATAAAATATTAATAAATGTGCTTCTTAATCCATTAAATAGCAAAATCTAGTGGTGGGTCTAATGTAATTACTATAACGTCAAAGTAGTGATAAGTGTAAAGAATATTTCAAGATATTTGGAGCAACTGAAATGTAATATTAAGTATCTGTAGTTTAAAATCACAGGTTCTGCTAATACGACTATGGTTTATTGTCTACATTCAAAATTGAAGAAATGCTCAATTTCATTAAAAGGTTGGTGAAAATGGAGATGTAATTTTTTTTCTTACCCAAGTTCATAGATATCCAGAACTCAGGGAGAAGAGGGGTCCACTGACCCTAGGATAAGTATCTCTTATCCTATTCTTATATACAGAGTAAAAACAACTGGAAGAGTTAGTCTCTTTTAATACTTTTAATGATACTTTTAATCTAGCAGCAACATAAGATTCCACAAAATTATACAGACCAAAGCTGCTGAGGAAACCAACAACTCCGAAGAAATATAACTGAAGAAACAGCATGAAGTAGCACTAATTATAAAGGTTTCCTGGAAAAGGCAAGTCCTTTCCAAATTCTTAAAGGAGTGCTAACACACTGGGGACACTGACTAATTGAAAAAATTAAATATGAGCCCCAGCTCACACTACACATCAAGGTAAGATCCGGACAAACTAGAATTAGATATAATTTAAACTATTCAAAACACTAGGAGAAAATATGGGTGTTTTACTTTTTTGTTTTTAGTGATTGTTGAGACACAGCAAGATTTAGCAGAGTATTTCAGGCTAAATAAATATACCCTTTGAAACATATGGTGATACAGTGAAGTTGGGAAGAGTGTGGGCTCCCAGTCCAGATGGGCTGGGTTTATGCCACTTCCATCTATATGACTTTCTGGGCCTTAATTTCCTCATCAGTGAAACAAAGATAGCATTACCTACCTCACTGGTTTGTTATAAAGAGTAAATATATATAAATTTATACATATGAAACTGTTGACATGATCGCTAAGTGCTGAAAAACATGTCTATTATTATCATTACAGCTCCTTTTAAGGTCCTTTTAAGCCTAAAAGAAACTATAAAGGAAAATACTGATATATTTGATTACACAAAAAATGTAAGACTTTTGTATATCAATGGTTCCATAAACAAAATTAAAAGGTAAATGAAAAACTAAGGAAAATAACTGAAATAAACATGAGAGACAAAAGATTAATGACCTTACTACAAAAAGAGTCCTTACAAATCAATATAAAAACACACATTAACATCCCAATAGAAAAATGGATAAAAGACCTAAACAGACAACTCAAAAAGACAAAATACATCATGTAGAGAATTTGTTCAAAAGAGGATTTAATAAGAGAAAATACCGAAGGTAAACAGTTAAGTAGAAAAAACTGGACCAAAACTACACATAGCATCCTATCAACTTTATAAATACTCACACAAATGCATTGAAAAGAGCATGAAATAAATAAAACAACGTTAAAAGCATCTCTACATAGAGGATTATGAGTAAGTGATTTTTATTTTCTTCTTTTTATTTTTATGCCTTTGTGAATGAAGAGTTTGACCACATTTACAATGAGAAACATTCTTTTTTAATAGTAAAAGAACAGAACACTGCAGCACTCATTGGAATAGTGAAAAATTAGGAGCCATCTAAATGTCCATCAATAACAAATGGGTTAAAAACATACATAATATGTATGCATATATCAAATGACTTCATAAGCAGCTGTTATAAAAGAATGAAGTACATTTTTCTGCAGCTTTTACATAAAAGGAAACAAGTTGCAAAACAGTTAAGTATAACCCCATTAAAAATACTGTATATATTTCTCCATTATTTGCCAAAAGATGTGTGTGTGTGTGTGTGTGTGTGTGTGTGTGTGAGAGAGAGAGAGAGAGAGAGAGAGAGAGAGAGAGAGAGATGAAAGGAGGAGTGGTGAAGGAGAAGCAGGAGAAAAGATTTGGGTCTGAGGGGGAGTACTGAATTACCAGAAGCTAAGATAGGACCATATTTAAATGTAAATTCAAAAATACGTATCCAAGCTAGATTCACATCATTTTATATGGCTCCTATTTCTCCATCATATTTCTCAAGCCCTACATTTGAGTCCATACACAGACAATTTCCCAGGAAAACCAGGACCTAATCATTCTCTGAAGCTCAAAATGTCCACAGCTAAAATACAATAAGCAATGCTTTTTTTTACACTGTATTTTGCTGTTTTCTAGTTTTAGCTGCTTGGCTATAGGTATACTCAATTCCTTCAGGCTGTAGAAAGAAGAATTTGAGCTCTTTCTCTTTTGTAGAAGCTGCAAAAGACCCCTTAGAAATGAGTCTCAAAAAGGAAGGCTATTGGCTATGAAAGACACTCCTTTTGAATTCTCAATAAAAACCAGTTCCTTCCTGAACCTTCCAGGTTATGAAGGCTTCTCCAAATGGCAAACAGGTCCATCTTTATGTGCGTGAATCCAAGATAAAACGGCTGAGTAAGAACTGCATTGGGTCACAACAGACACTGGTGGTTTTCCTATAACATTAGAAAACGGAGAATTTGTACATAAATGTATTAGCATTTCACCTTTAAACAACACGATTCTTTCTCACTGTCAAAAACTGTATTCCAGGGCTTCCCTGGTGGCACAGTGGTTAAGAATCTGCCTGTCAGTGCAGGGGACACAGGTTCGAGCCCTGGTCCAGGAAGATCCCACATGCTGCAGAGCAACTAAGCCCGTGTGCCACAACTACTGAGCCTGTGCTCTAGAGCCCGCAAGCCACAAGTACTGAGCCCGCATGCCACAACTACTGAAGCCCGCGCGCCTAGAACCCGTGCTCCACAACAAGAGAAGCCACCACAATGAGAAGCCCACGAAGCCCATGCACCACAGCGAAGAGTAGCCCCTGCTCGCCGCAACTAGAGAACGCCTGCACACAGCAACGAAGACCCAATGCAGCCAAAAATAAATAAATAAAATACATTTAAAAACAAAACAAAACAGTATCTCACACTTTTATAAGGGCTGAGCTGCCAAAGTACAGAACTAAAGTCTGAAAAGAATTCAGTAGGGCAATGAGCAAAGTGGCTGGGCGCGGCAGACAAGGAGGCAACTTAGGTTAGCTTGTGTACGTGGAGGAACAGGTGTGACACTTACAGGACACTTCAGAGAATAGAGCCCATCACAGGAAAGTCTCTTCTTAAAACTATTTCCTTTATTTTGTTTTCCTAAACATTAGAGCCAAATGACACCGCTTCCACATTCCTCCAAAAGCTTCAACAGGTTTTAAGCTATTTACTAGCATTTAAAAGAGAAAAAGCCGGGGCCCTCTCCCCTTCTGTAGCTACACTCCCCTTTAAAAAAACAACACACGCTTGGCTCTTTCACCTTATGCTTTTAAGAAGGAATTTTAATGGGATGGAGCTTCTCAGAGGTGCACAAACTTAGGAGGGAGGAGCACAATAGTAAATTACACCTTGCAAAGATTCTGAGCCCACTGGCCACCGCCAGTGATGTTAAGTCCATAAACAAACTCTGTCTTTAAGAAAGAAAAAAGTGTCCTCCTTGAAAGGTGCAACAGAGAGAAGATGAATCACTTCTTTTATTCAGGGTCTGTCATACAAGAACCAAGGACTCGTCAATGACTCCAAACAGCAGGGCTGTGACAACTAGTCAAAGACAAACTTGTTCTGTGCCGCATCTCTCTTTCCTCTGGAAGCATTTTCCTCGCAATTAATGTAAGTTATGAGGCTGCACTGGAGAGCTCAATAAACTGACACTCAAGAACATTAGCTGGCTTTTTTATGCTGAAAACCAAGGGAAACTGATATCTCTGGCTTGTGTCCATGACGGGGGAGGTGCCAGAACCTCTGGTCACACTTTGCTACAGTCCTGCCACTGCACTGGGGCTGGGCCCCCAGCTCACCTCTCCCATCTTGTTTTGCCAATATTCTCTCCCTTCCTGTGAATGCCCCCTACTCCTCAGCTCTGCTCCCCTGCTTTTTTACTGTTAGATCCCAGCCCCTCAGGTCTCTGGTTTTGAGATGTCATTTTAATGTAGGTCTAAGGCCTTCAGTGAATGCTGCTCAGCCTAAGGTTATGAGCAACTTTGGGCAACACCCAAAACGCCTGTTGTCAGAGAATCTGGGAGAAGATTTGGCCTATTTTGGGTAAGGTTTTTCTCCCTATGGACAGAAATAATAAAACCATGACCACTGTGTTTTTTCATTTTGTAAATATAAATCCAGAGAATTCTGTAAGATGTGAAAACATCTAATTAAAGGATTTGACTGAATTTTGGTTGTTTCTCTTAAAAGTAAACTCTGTAGCTCTATACCTTGGGCATTATAATGAGAAAATTAAGTGTCTTGACTCAGAAGCAAATATGGAAACAAGCTGTGACTTATTTTTACCACTGCTCTATTCCAGAAACTTAAAAGCATGGCCTGCTTAGTGAGGATCCACATAAACACAGAGACACATTTGCTGTAGTCCTAAGAGCAGAAGATATCAATTAATTAGTGGGTGTGAGAATAAAGACAAGACAAACGATGGGGGGAGAGGGGGTAGCGAGGAGTGGCGAAAACAGCAAAACTATCATAAATAAATAACTCAGAATGGATGCTCAGTACAAAAGCGGGAGCAAAGCCAGGCTATAGTTCTGAGACTGCATCTAGGGTTATTTTGAGCAACACATTTATTCACTAAAGCACCAAAGCAGCTATTAGAGGAAACAATAAAGAGGTCCCTTCCCCCTGGAAATCTGAGTCCTGCTTTGGAATTTTTATGACATTTCATTCTTAACAAACAAGAAGGTCTCACAACCCTCTTCTAGCTTCAAAGCATCCCTATGGTAGTGGCCTGTGATTGATATCCTTGGTCTGATTTATATGTTGTTTCAGGTATTCTCAAAAGTCATACAGTTTATTCTTTATGAAAGAATGGCAGCTCTGGCAGGCAAACAAATATACAAAACCTCCATATCCCTAAGCTACAGGCTTACCCTGATTACTGTGACTCACACCTGGGTCACTTTAACAAGGAGCCTTCATGCCACCAGTGCCTTCTCTGAAAAATTAGGATATTACCAGCACCCTCAGCTATCAACTAAAAAAAAAAAAAACAAGCCCTGAGATTCCCAGCTGGAAAGTAGAGCAGGGTACGGTGAAAGTACGTGGGTAGACTATAGTCCAGTTGCTCTTTGTTTCGTGCAACAAGTGGGTTCCTAAAAAGTCAAGGTTTGAATACTTTTTTTCTTCACTTTTGTAAATGGAATCATTTACAATTCACATCAGGAACTTGCTATTTAATAAAATCCGACTGTGGTTCCAGTTGTAAAGTAAAGAATGCTTTTATAATTAAAATAAAATCTTCCTGCTTCATCAATTCTATACATTCAGACTTGGTTTTACTGGAGTGCCTTAAGGTAGAGTATTCACAGAGTATTATCACTAGACTTAGATATGCATTGTTTTGTTTTAATGATATTCTTTTCTTTTTCAGCAAAAACACAAAGAGGTATTTCTGTACCCCAAGCTCATCCTCTTTACAACATGAAAGGACAAAACCGGTGCTGCAGCTTCATTTAGCTTAGCGTGTCCTGTGGCATGTGCGGCATCTAGAGCACCACACACTTTGGGAGTGCTGACACACTGGCAAACCATTAAGGAAAAAAACTGGAGGCAATGTCCCCCAGACCATGCAGCAGTGTTTCTAAACCAGCTGAAGAGCTGAGCCACAATCAGGCTGCTCTTTCAAAACAAAAACCCTTCTGTATACCTGAGTTAGTGAGGGCAGCATTTTCAAGCTGGCCCAGCTTGGCCACTGCTGGCCCTTGGCCACAGCCGCTGACACCACTCAGGACAAGGGCTCAGGTGCCTTTTCCCCAGACCTCCATGACCCACTGGCACACAGGGGCAAGAGTGCCAGCGCCACTGGGTGCATCCATCCAGATCTGCCATTTCAAAGCAGCTGCCTGCAGGCCTTGTCTACACGGATGCAATGGGGCAGAAAAAGTAAAATGCTGGGGAGCTGGAAAAAAAAAAGAAAGAGGGAAACCTTACAGACAGTATGTTGGAAGCATATGTTTTAGAATCACTGCAGCCAGCTCCCTGTCAAGAAAATATTGGCCAGGTTGGTCGGTCCAATCTCATGCAGCGACAGATGGTTTCTGCCTCACTATTCGGGTCCCTGCTCCGGGAGTAGCAAGAAACAAAGGATATCATGCTCTGTGGTGTAGTTATTCTGCCACCTAGTGTTACACATGAAAACAAATAACATCTTTAAAAATAGATGCTGTGTTACAAGAGAGTCAAGAACCTTGCTAAATTGCATTTTTTTCTTTCTTAAAAAGAACATCCTTCATTTATGCTGGCATCCTGGGGAGGGACCGCCAACAATCACAATAGTGCTTTTCTCATCTGAATGGAAAGCCAGAGAGCATCACGTCCAAAGTTTAGGATGTGAAGGAGAAATAAATACAACCTCAAAAACCCATTTTAATGATTTCTAAAAGCTCTAGTCCCTCCATGTAAGGTAAATACCCTGAATAGAATAATGCAAGCCAGGAACTGAAACCACCTGCACCTGGGCAGGGAAAGTGTAACCACTGCAGTTTCTGTCCTAGAGAAAAGAAAACAGGGATTGCTCCATAAGGTGTTATCACCTGTGTAACTAATGCACCAGGAGGTAATGAAACGAGTTGCGGGGCTTAGAGTGAAAACCTGAGTTTGAGTCCCAACTCAGCACCTACCTGTGCTGGGTGAGTCACTCTGTATCGCTGAGCTTTGGTTTTGTTTTCTGGAAAACAGCTGTACTTATGTCTATTCTCCCTACTTTCACAAAACTGTCCCGAGGATCAGTTTGATAATGTATGTGAAGGCATTTTGTCCACGATAAAGCACTGTGGAGACCATTTCCCCACTCTGTTATACCCTTCTTTGGCTTACGGCATCGCCCATATGTATGGAGCCCTCCGTGTGAAGGGCTTGTATAACCAACTTGTGTTTATTCTCAACTAAGTGCTTTTACGGTTAAAAAAAGTATTAAATAAGGAAATGTTTAAATAGTTCATGAAGCATTGGAAAATAGCCTCCTCCACTACACTAGAGAAGAATTGGCAATATAGTTTAAAATCCGGTTACTCCAAATATATCTCCTTAAAATTACATTCCCTTGAGAATGATAAGGCTATCTTGATCAGCTGTTTCTACTGAAATTGATATATTCGTCTATGTTCTTAAAAGTTATAGAGAATCTGAACTGAAATTTCCTTCTTGTGGGCAGAGCTTTCCTTGTGATAATAAACCAGACATCAGGAAACTTAAGAGCTTTTCATTTCTGTTCCCGTACTCACTTAACTGTGTAACTTCAGGCAAGTTGCTTAAGGTTCTCAATTTCAGTTTCCAAACGTGCAAAAAGTAAGGGGTAAACTAAACCACTCCTCCCAGTTCAAAGATGAAAAAGCCGTTCTGCTTTTGACAGTGAAATTCCAAGAAAATTCAAAGCTCATGGTAGACTAGCTACAATGTAATCTTCAGCGAAGTCCTAAGAGCTGTGTAAGTTTTCAGTCACAGGATACAAAAGACAGCCTTAGGCGAGAGGGCCGCTGTGGAATGGGTGTGTTTGTGCCCTCTACCAGGATCTCTTAAAGCTGCTCAGAAACCACCGTGGGCTAAAACAAACAGGCTGTAAGAAATGCTTACCCAGCCACCTACCTGGGCTTTCAAAGTTCCAAAGAAAGACTTTGCTTCCATTTAGCTCCGAAAACACCCTTTGCTCTTTTTAGTAATATATTTAACAACGCCAAGAAAAGAGTTCTATTTATCCAGATTTCCTCTCTCCCTACCAATGTCAACATTAGCAGGGAGGACGGCAAAAACAGCCTGGAGTTTTCACGATGTGAACATCAGACTGAAGTCACACGGCAGAGAGGCCCGGTTTGGAACATGATTGCCAATAGAGGATACAACTCATGCCTAGAAAAACCCAGCCGTTGATTTCTGTTTCAGAAATCACAACCACACTAGGTTTACAGGCTCTTCTTCCCGTATGGAAGCACCTTATTCCAGATTCCCTCTCCCTTAGGAGGATGTCACTGCCTAGTCTTGTAAAAATGCTCAGCTTTTGCTCATTCTCCCCAGTCTCCCCAGCTGCTGTGTCTGTGTACATCCTGGCACATCTGGGCCAGGAAGATTAGTCCTTTCCCTTCCCCCATCTACTGGAACTTCTACCCCCTGTATCAAAAGGATTTTTTCAGGCCTTTCCAATACTCCGCTGGAGGCCATGGAGACAGATCTAATCAGGGTTCTCATCAATCTTTCTCTGCTGGCCAAACAGAGCCAGGAGGCTAAACGGAAACGTGCTGGATTCTTTTTTCTCCCTCAAGACACATTTCTGTCCAGAGAGTTAGGACCCACTGTGTGTTTCTGGGAGCTAACATTTTCCTGGGGAAAGTTCAGGGATTTCACATTTGCCCCAAACCAAACACACATGAAATTTTAAGTCTTGAATTCCACAGAGCCTTTTAAAAGGAGGGGCCTAGCCTCTCCTTGGCTCTTAACAAGCCTGAAGGCTTGTGGTAGCTCATCCATTTTGGCAGTTTCCCAGAACAGCTGACAGACTGAAAATAAGCACACTGCTGTCCCCTCACCGGAACGCCCCATACCACCTCCCCTCCCCCACCCGCGCCCTGACATCCACCACTGCTCACACACACAGTCCCAGGAGAGTAGATACACGCTTAAAATAACACATAGGTAAACATCATCTCCGCCCCATTGCTCAGAGCTTAGTATCGATCTTGAAGGTTCCCGGTTTGGGATTTCAAATGTAAACCATCATTGGTCTAAATCAGACTGTGGAATTAAACCCCTATTTAATATGTGAGAGCAGGAATTCACCTTTTGGGGAGATGTGTCTAACGCCAAAAATCTCCTTGGAGAGATGCCTCCATACGCTTCCAAACTGCCTCTATGTCTCTGTTCTTCTTGATAAGCAACAGGAAGATACATGGGGTAACTTCTGTTGAACAATTTGAGTCAAGTATTTGAGGCACACCCCTCTGTGACTGGGAACCCTTGGCGGAAAGCTGATTTGGGAGAAGGATGTAAGAAGCATCACACACTAGTAAATCACACGAATGCTATAAAATCTGAACAATGGGCTTCAAGTAGGAACCTAGGTCCCCCATGCAAGGCACCCTGCCATGTATTATTAAATAAATCAGGTATCTGATCAACCACAGCTGGACGGCGACTTGACTCAGAACATAGCAGCAGCACCAGTTCCCCAAACGGGCAAAGGGAGATAGGCAACCAGTTTGTAAAGCCTTTCAGTAAGAGCTACTTTCTTAGAAGCATTAACTTTATAGCCACCCCAGTTTGCTGGATCCTACCCTGGCTGGGGCCCCTTGAGATCACAATACAAGTGGGATTAAGACCCCTACGACCAGGACGGGGCCTGACTGGCCTAGAGGGGATGGAGGAGAAAGTGAGGACGGAGGTCATGGTTTTGCCCAGGTGTTTTCACCTTGGTGTCACTCGACACATCTCAGCTCTTTTGTGTTAGGACATTCATCTACCCAAACGTTAGAAGATTATTTTCTTTATGAAGTATGCTGATTAATTGCCAAGGCAACACCTATGCGTCCCCTTTTTTTGCTATGGGAAGCATTTTAGGAAATCCATGTACAAGACTGCCTGGAGATCACCCACCCAGTGGCTTGGAATGCAGTGTGACCAAAGGCATTTCCAGAGAGCTCACAGGGCACAATGGCCATGCATGGGTGGATTTGCTGGATGGATTAGACAAACCAACCGCAACCTTTCCATCTTTTGTTTCCATCCCTTCCAGTAGATTGGCCTTGTTACCAATACTGATGCCAAGACAAGCAATTGCTTGCAACAAAGAATTGTTGTTAACCTCTACCCCCTGCTTCATTCACCCTAATTATTCTCTAACAATACAGTGGTTTCAAAAAGCCTCCAACTGTCCAGCAGACACTATGGGCCAGAGGAATCACTGAACACAAGCAGCATATCAATAAAAGACAATACTGAAGCAGCTTCTCTCTGGGTATTTGCCCCATCTTCTCTGAGACAATGGGAGAGAGAGCTCAGGGAATAAAAAGGAAGTTCTGCCCTGCAGATCCTTTGTTTGTCTGCCAGTGCTGTATCTGTTCCAAGTTCTTGGGCGTATCCTTTACCACTCTCAAATACAGGAAAAAGCCTCCATTTCCTAGGAAATGCAGCTTCTGTGTTTTTGATGAATTCTTATTGTAGCCAAATCAGACTTCAATGAGGATTCTGGTTCAGATTTTTTTTTTTTTCTTTCTAAGGTCAAGTGCATCTCATGTACAGAGAGATGTGGGCCACTGAGCTAATTCATAACAACATTGTAACAACATAAATAGTTCTTTCCATAACATTTTAGATGGCAGCACAGAGCCCACCAACAGATCAGCATTTTGTTTGGTTTTGTTTTTTTAAACAGATAACATGGGTTGACAAAGTAACTGAATAGCAAAATAAGAGATTGGAAGCAGGCCATCTGAAAGGAAACCTGTTTAAGAAATTGAAATTGATATAATAATCCTGGAGGTTTCCAAACAGGGAGAAAATAAAGTCAGCAGAAAATTCAATGAGAGGAAGCCTCTGTTGATTACAAATCAACATATAATTAGATTGGGATGTACCCATGGTGATGAAATGCCAAAGGAAATAAAAGGTCAGTTGTTTCCAATACTCAATGCTGTCAGTCCCGTGTTTAAGGAGAACAGACCCACACAGTAAGCCAGAATCTCAAAGATATCCCAGAATAAAGGGGATTCATTATAGTCTGTTTGAGTCATCGAGTAGTGTGTGTCCATATGTAAATGGAACATGGGACCTGGAATGTGTATCGTGTGTCAATTACTGTAGAGCAATTGAAGCAATAAAAACCAAGGCTCCAAACCATGCCCACTGCAGAGCTATAAATAAGCGAACAAAGGGAAACTAAATTTCCCCAAGGGAGAAAACGGCCTGATCAAAAGCAATCAGCAAGCTCTAGACCTCAGAAAATACAAAATAACACCAACTATGACAATTTAATAGTGAGGTTGCTCAATGCTTCTTACATGCTGGATGACCTAGCCAGAAAGATAAACTATTAAAAATATGAAATAATATGCAGAAAGTTGCTGTTTGCCTAAAGGTTTGCATAATATAAGGATACTTATAACTGGAAGGCCCTCAAATGCCAAGGCACAGGGTGAGGGAACCAGAGAAACTTCAGAGGTAAGGTATGGCCAGGCCGAGACAAACTGGTCTGTCATCTATGTACACAGTCAACCCAAGCAGGGGGGATCCTGGGGACGGGGCAGACACCACCAGGTCATTTAATCCCGGTAATAACCCAATAAGTGTTGTCAGATAGGGAAAGTGAGGGAGTGTGTGCCCAAGGTCGCACAGCTCAGAAGTTTTGGGGGTGAGGTACAAATTCAGTCGGTCTGACTCCAGAACTTGTGAAGAGAGAGACAGAATTGGGCAGGAGAAGCATGTAATGGTCTTTTGAATGGCAGGGAAAAGAAACAAGGGCTGGACTGCCTGGGGTAGGGTGGGGGCGGGCGGGCAGAGACTACAAGTTTTTAAAAAATAAAATCTAGAACCAAAATAATTTAAATTTAAATAGAAATTATATTTATTAGATTGAGCCAAAATGATGAAACCAAATATTTTATTATGATGTCACAATGGACAATTTTAAAAGAGCATAAGTAAGTTTTTCTCATAACAAAGGAAGAAAGAAAAGAAACTTTAAAAAAGAGAGAAAGAAAGTTGTTTAATGCTAAGCTCGACCCTGAATAGCAGCTTACAGGAGGGAAGAATGTGCAATTCGGGTTTGTTAATGTACCAGAGCCACAGTTTAAAAGGAAAGACAAGATGTCACAGAATAGGTCCTGGTGGGTATCAGGGTTAGAGCCATGATAGCATACAAACAGCTACTGGCCAGCAGAACAAATGATAAACATTCTTTTTTTTTTTTTTTTTTTTTTGGGTACCC